>NW_027468718.1:47305212-47410212 GCF_046254945.1 Alosa pseudoharengus | reverse complement strand
CATATGAGGAACTGTAGCATCAGCATAAATGATGTAGAAAACGAGGAACATTTCCTTCTTAATTGCATCAGATATGCACCTATAAGGGACATTTTTTTTGCTGAATTCAAAAAGCATATAACAGAATTTGAAAATCTATCTCCACAAAGAAAACTATATATATTATTGGGAGAGGAACCAAACTGTTCATGCCTAGCTGCAGATTATATTATGACCTGCCATAAAACAAGAGAAAAGTTGTAACTTTCATGTATGTGGCATATTGATGAGTTTATCCCCTTTGTGTAAATACTATGTTTGATATTAGGTATTGACATTTACCTCAAATTGATTTATGTAGATGTATCTACAAGTGTAGGCATATAATAATGTGTTTACAATAATACATTTTTTTTATTTCTATTTTTTCCTACAGTATAGCACTATTGCTGAAGCTATTACTGTCCTTTTAATACCATTTACCATTTATCCTTTCATTATATATAATATATATATTTTTTTTTTTTACTTTTCTTTCATTATTTAATTTTATCTCTATATCAATACTTATGTAAAGTTGATTATTAACATGTTATACTTGTAGCTTTGGCAACAGTGACTTTACTCATTCATGCCAATAAAGCACCATTTGATTTGATTTGATTTGATTTGATTTGATTTGAGAGAGAGAGAGAGAGAGAGAGAGGTGCACTTTCTGCTACACTGTGACAAATATCGGTCCCAAAGAGACAAATATTTCACCATTTTGAACAACATCATTCCCAACTTCACAAAACTGGAGGAACAGAAAAAACTTGCTGTAGTTTTGGGTGAGGACACCAGCACATGCATACTGGCAGCCAGTTATGTGTCCTCACTCCATAACCTGAGAGAAGGCATTACTTAAGATAATCACCCCACTACCTCCACCCTTCAACATAACACTGCTCCCCAGCCCCAGTCTGTTACACCATGGGCCTGTACTACGAAGGGAGCTTAACCTACCCAGATGTAACCCAGGGTTACTTTGTTAAACCGGGGTTGACAAAACCTGGTTATCTTAAGTGGTGTTAATCGGTACTACGACGCTGATTATGAAGTTGATTTGTTGAGCCGGGGTTAACCTCATTGGAGTTTGTGCGCGTTCACATAAAAGGGGCGGGTTGCAGCGCAAATCACCACTTTCAGTGATGACGCGTTCACCTTATTTTACGGATGAGGAATGCAAAATTATTATGACAATTATGAGGAATTAAAACCCACTCTACGTCAAAAATCAAATACGTCGGCAGTGAACAAAGCAAGGCAAGGCTGTTGGCAACGTATTGCAGATCGGGTAGCCTAAATGCCTAAAAGTAAAGTTTTATTTCCACATGTTCTTCAAATACGGAGGATTAATAGCTTGCGGAATGTATTTAATGAGTTGAAATAATTAAAATGCCTATTTTGAGTTCATAGAAATGCCTACAGATGCAACACAATTTAGAAGTGGGCATATAGATTACAGTAATAAGGATAATTGAATGTTTAAGTAGCCCCATTGACTGATTTAGTGTAGGCCTAATCCTGTGAACATTTCAGATGCAACACCTTTGCCAAACGCACATGGCAGCAGGTGAAAATGAAACACAAACACATTATTCAGAATAGTGGTTTATAGTCATAGCTTGCATTAATATTTCTTAATTATGAAAACATGTAGGTATGCTTAGCCTTCACTTGGCCTCTGTTTTACAGCTAACAAGAAAAGGGTGTCTTTGAACACTACTGTAAGGCACTGTAGCAGAGGAGTTGGCCATCGCAAATAGCCTTATAGTGGAAGGCCGATTATGGAGGGGGTTGAGGGAGGCATTCGGTCGGATTCTGGTGTGGAAATGTGTAGCCTTTATGTGCAGGGTACAGTAATATGACATTCAATTCACTACGTTTGTTAAAATGGTGATTTTAATTTATTAGGCCTAGGCCTACTGTAGGCTATGTCCGATTTATTTATTATGTTCAGCATACTGTAGGCCCGATTTATTTTCGGACATACCGTAGCCTATTCTTGGTCAGATGTTCAGCATCACCACATGAATGTCCACGTACGGGCATTGCTATGAGACGTCTTCCTAGATCATCTGACAAAGATAACGAATTCCCTCGGCTGACAATCTATATCTTCATAGAGAATATCGTCCGGGTAGGCTATATTTATTTTCTGGCGGTCTCTAAAACCCCTCGCCCTGCGAAGAGAGTCGCTCACGATTTGCGCTCCAATGTCGTATGGATCATCCAGGTACGCCGACATGTCTCGGGAGAAATTGTTAGTGGAGGGGTGGTACTTATAAAGGGTGTGGTTAACGGAAACCTCGGGTTAACCAAGAACATAACCTGGTCGGAGCAGGTTTGAGATGCAGCGTAAATTGCCATGGCAGCATACCTCGGTTAAAACCTATCCACCTTTCGTAGTACGGGTTAATCGGGAAGTTACGCCACACGTGATCAAGTTACAGGGCTCTACACTAACATTTTTTTCCAGGAGCACTTGTGCCCCCAAGTTAAAAAATTTAGGAGCACAGACAAAAATTTGGGAGCACAGTCAGTTCTGTACTTAACTTAGACATAATCTAACATTACACTGCAGCTAACAGTTAAACATGCCAGTGCACCAATTGCGAATATTAAGAATGACTGACAACATTTAGGCTACAGGAAACAGGATTTTAAAGATCAGTGCCTACTTTATTTTCAGTCCGTTTTATTTTCCTACATTTTGTTAATGTAAAATAATATAATACATTGCCATATTTGCATTTAGCCTGTATGTCAAGTATCCTGCCAAATGTAGGCTAATTTATTTATTTGTGAATCCACCTGTAGCTAATCCAAATATGCCCATGTGACCTATCTGACTGCATACTGCCTAATACTACTACTAAAACAGTCAATTTTCTCTTCCACAAAACATAGTCTAATCAAGGATATATATATATTTTTATACTTTTATTTTTTTATTTGAAATATCTGCATTGATGGGGGCAGTAGCGTTCTACCTTTGAATAAAATGGGAGTATTACGGGAAGCTACTTTTATGCCTGTTCGCTACAGCTATATTTACCATATTGCAGCCAATACGTCAACTGGGCTAAAAAGCATGTTAGGTTACCTTTCCTTCTCTCACTGCATTCTCAGAATCTTATCCTGTTCCTCCTATATCCGATTAATTCGGTGGATAGAAGGCGGAAGAACTAATTTCTTCAATCTTTTCATCTTGGCTGGCTAGTTTAACTTTCCGCTTTCTCTGCGCGCTCATGGATTTCATAGAAGCGACTACTACTATCGAGTCCCAACGCGAAACTGCTAACGTTGATGGGAGGTGTAGTTTTATGCTGCATTCGCGACGTGATTCTATGGTTTGCACCAGTACTGTTTCTCGATGTTGCGGTGTATTTTGTAGACAAACATTGACATGGTTAGAAGTCATTCGCACCAGTGCGCCTAAATATTTTTTTGCACTCGCACGTCATCATTTTTACTCACATGTGCACTGTAGAGCCCTTACTCTCGAAGTTACCCAGATAAGCCAGAAACCCCGCTTCGTAGTACAGGCCCCATGTCTCCTGTTTGTTTTGTTTTGGTTTTCCTATGCACATGTACAGACAATGGTCTTGTATGGTTGTGACGTGCTGTGTGTGTGTGTGACGAAGTGTAACAATGTTTGTAATGTTTGTACATGTTTATATCATTTTGTATTTGCATTTTCTTTAATCCTTTCTTTAATTCCTGTGAACGCTTTGGCAATGCATCATATGGTTTGTCGTGCCAATAAAGCATATTTGAATTTGAGAGAGAGAGAGAGAGAGAGAGAGAGAGAGAGAGAGAGAGAGAGAGAGAGAGAGAGAGAGAGAGAGAGAGAGAGAGAGAGAGAGAGAGAGAGAGAGAGAGAGAGAGAGAGAGAGAGAGAGAGAGAGAGAGAGAGAGAGAGAGAGAGAGAGAGAGAGAGAGAGAGAGAGATGATCAGGCCAGATGGAGAACTGATAAAAAGGCAGATACAGGCAGCAGAGTCTGAGAGAAGGACCAAGACAGACCTGGAACCCTGAGTGGGCTGCCTCTCCTAAGCAACAGTGCTGGACTTAGCAACAGTGCTGGACTTAGCAACAGTGCTGGACTTAGCAACAGTGCTGGACTTAGCAACAGTGCTGGACTTAGCAACAGTGCTGGACTTAGCAACAGTGCTGGACTTAGCAACAGTGCTGGACTTAACAAGTGTGTGAGTGAGTGAGTGGGGGAGTGTCTCATAAACCTAGATGTCAGTTTCACTGTCAACAATCTTATCTGTCAGTAATTATCATCTAGAATTAATGTGTGTGTGTGTGTGTGTTTGTCAAAATGAGGGAGACAGCAATGACTTTGAGAGGAGAGGAGAAGAGAGGACACACAGCTGATGAGGACGAAGGTTCTGACTACAGCCTGTCGCCCACGGTAACTGCTGTGGTAGCAACAGGTCTCCAGAGAAACAAGCCACAAGGACAAGGCGGTGGAACCTGTCCATCAGATGAGACATGTTCCTCCGAGTCTAGACAGCCAGTCCAGAGACGCACATTCTCTTTCTCTCACACACACACACTCCACCATCACAGAGACGTACTTTCTCTCTCTCTTCTAAACACACACCACCATCACAGAGACGTACCTATTCTCTCTCTTCAACACACACACACACACACACACACACACACACACACACACACACACACACACACACACACACAGAGACGTACCTATTCTCTCTCTTCAACACACACACACACACACACACACACACTCCACCATCACAGAGACGTACCTTCTCTCTCTCTTCAACACACACACTCCACCATCACAGAGACGTACCTATTCTCTCTCTTCAACACACACACACACTCCACCATCACAGAGACATACCTATTCTCTCTCTTTCTCTCTCAACACACACACATTTTTTCTCTCAATCACTCTCTCTGTAACACATACACACTCTTCCAAGTCAGTCATGTCAACACAGACACAAAGGCACACACACACAAACTCACAAAACTCTATTCAGTATGCCAATTCCCTTCCTGTCAGGAGTTCCCACCGATTCCGAGCCTCGGCAGTCCCCTCTCTCTGCTACAGTGGCGGAACGCTGGGAAGCTGGCATTTCTGGAACACTGGAATTCCGTCTGCACTACTACTGCTAATGGCTGTGCACAGGATTCCGCCACGCCTTGTAAGCATCAACTATTAATGCCTGTGTGTGTGTGTCTGTGTGACCTCATCTCCTCAGTACAGAACAGAGTTGGAGCTACACAACTCCAGATCATACAATCTAACCTACTGTCCAGCAAACAAGCAGTGTGTGTGTGTGTGTGTGTGTGTGTGTGTGTGTATTATACTTGAGTGAATGTGCTTGTGTACTGACTGATTGTGTATGCCTGATGCCAGTTAGTGAATGCATGTGTGAGCATTGTGTAAATGCAGGAAGGGATGTGTGTGTGTGTGTGTGTGTGTGTGTGTGTGTGTGAAGTTAAGTGGCCTGAGAGTATTATTTGTGCAGACAGCACAATGTTCCACTGCACTACACCCCCTGTGAGCGCGTCTGGCTGGGGGGTGGGGATGGCAGACTGTGTGTGTGTGTGTGTTCTTAATCTGACCCAGTTGTGTATGAGTGCTCTCCCTTGCTCGCTCCCTCTCTCTCAAACAATGGGCAATTCACAGCGTACTGAACTGCTAACTTCAGACATGACACCTTTTTTACACACACACACACACACACACACACACACACACAGATTCACATAGCTACACACACACACACACAGATGGACACACACACACACGCGCCGGGCAAGTTAATCTGACGCCCCTGCTGTCGATCTCTCTTCTTTTCTGTCTGACTGTACGTACACACCGCCGCCGACTTGAGCTTCCAAAGAAGCTCTGGTCGCTCTGTCAAGGACGCTTGTCAAAAAAGTCCAGGGAAGCTTTGGACGCTTCGGCCGCTCTGACGTGACAGCATTTTACGTTCCATCATGTTCTATCTTAAAACTTTATTCTATTCGATTGGTTGTAGCTCATTTGCTGCTCATTGGCAGCAAATGACTTCCTGAATCTTTGGAAGCTCAAGTCGGCGGCGGTGTGTACATACAGTAAGAACATCACATGCTACTTTATGTCCCAAGGTGATCTTATCAATACAACGCTCAAAGGTCCATGCTATGGCCTCACTTGGGGCCAGGAAGGACCCGAGGTGTGAGAACACTAACATTTGGAGAAACGGTCTGGGGGAAGGCATCTGATAACCATCCCAATCAAGATTGGTGCCCAGAAGTACGTCACATGTACTTCTTGTGATTGCTTTTATTGGTATAAAGATTGAAGGTAGCCTGGAAAATCCAGACCCTGGTAATCTAGAAAGATTAAGGGTCTGGCCACGAACAATGTAATGGCCCAACTCGAGGGGCGGCAACAAGCATGCATTTGAAAATCTCACTGCACGCAATTGGATAACACTAGACCAATGTTTAATCTGAATGATTCCGGACTTCGACGCAATCGGATAACACTACGACCAATATTTACTGTCCTCCAACGTTGCAGCGCTGTCTTCATCAGTTTAGCTAGTTCCCGGGATGCAAGGGGTAAAAGTAACTTGCAGCATTGCTCATTGCCAGAGTGTCTCGCAGAGACAATTCCATTGTGCTCTCGCGAGAACTCTAGATTTCCAGGGTAGATTGAAGCGGCATTGACCGAAGAAACATCCTTTTTTTCCTATGAAGACCTTGTGTTTTTCTTACAATGATGAACTTCCTGTCTGTGACATCACTTCTGTCACTTCAACTCACAGACAAGAGAGTGCACTGTGCATGTGTGTGTGTGCATGTGTGTGTGTGCATGTGTGTGTGTGTGTGTGTACATTAGTGAGAAAGAGGACCCCGAGGAGAAAGGAGAGAGAACAATAGTAACAAAACACCAGAAAAAATAACAGTGATGGAGAGAGAGAGAGATATGGAAAGAAAGAGAGAGAGGGGGAGAGATATATGGAAAGAGAGAGAGGGGGGGGGATATATGGAAAAGAGAGATATGGAGAGAGGGAGAGAGAGATGATCAGGCCAGATGGAGAACTGATAAAAAGGCAGATACAGGCAGCAGAGTCTGAGAGAAGGACCAAGACAGACCTGGAGGACGTTGCTATCTTTACACACACACACACACACACACACACACACACACACACACAGACACAGACACACGAAACAAGCTTATCTGCGGGTGCTGTTCTCTTGTGCTCCAGCCAGGAGGACGGCCGTCTCCCTCCCCACAGAGAGGCCCTCCAGTCAGGCCCACTCGGGCACAGGGGTCCCTGGGGATGGACCCAGAACCAGAGGCCATGCACCAGGGGCCTGCAGACGCATACCAAAGAGGACCTGAGAGGGAGCAGCAGATCTGGCCTTGATCTGGCCCTGATCTGGCCCTGATGTGCATTCAGATTTGGCAAACAGCGGCGAACACGTTTTCATTCAGATTCATGTCTGTCGCTGACCTTTACTGTCCTTTGCTGCTTTTTTCCCTTCTGGATACATGCTGCTATAAGGCTATGGTGTTTGTGTGTGTGTGTGTGTAGAAAGACTGCTATAAGGCTATGGTGTGTGTGTGTGTGTGTGTGTGTGTGTGTGTGTGTGTGTGTGTGTGTAGAAAGACTGCTATAAGGCTATGGTGTGTGTGTGTGTGTAGAAAGACTGCTATAAGGCTATGGTGTGTGTGTGTGTGTGTGTGTGTGTGTGTAGAAAGACTGCTATAAGGCTATGGTGTGTGTGTGTGTGTGTGTGTGTGTGTGTGTGTGTGTGTGTGTGTGTGTAGAAAGACTGCTATAAGGCTATGGTGTTTGTGTGTGTGTGTGTGTGTGTGTGTGTGTGTGTGTGTGTGTGTGTGTGTGTGTGTGTGTGTGTGTGTGTGTGTGTGTGTGTGTGTAGAAAGACGTTCCTACAGGGGTCACAGCTGAAGGAGAACTGTAAATAGTTGGGACAACCCAGGGTCCAAAATACCTGGAATGCCAAAGTGAAGTTAAAAAAATGGGTCGTCACAGATCACATAAAGGGGCCAGAGGTGAAAGGTTAAGCTAAAGGATAAAAGGTAAGGTCTCATCTGCTCCGCTGGGTTCAGTGCTTCAGTTCTTGTGGGCAGCCGTGGCCCACTGGTTAGCACTTCGGACTTGTAACCGGAGGGTTGCCAGTTCGAACCCCAACCAGTAAGAGTGGCTGAAGTGCCCCTTGAGCAAGGCACCTAACCCCTCAGTGCTCCCTGAGTGCCGCTGTGGCAGGCAGCTCACTGCGCCGGGATTAGTGTGTGCTTCACCTCACTGTGTGTTCACTGTGTGCTGAGTGTGTTTAACTAATTCACGGATTGGGATAAATGCAGAGACCAAATTTCCCTCACGGGATCAAAAGAGTATATATTTATTAGGAGTGGGCGATATAGACAAAAAATAATATCTCGATATTTTCTGTCATTTTGACGATAACAATAATTAGTCGATATCCTTTTAAAAAAATGTGTTAAAGTCTGAGTTACTTTACAGCTCATTATTTATGAATAGCATCATTACAATAATAACCAATAACCTAACCTGTGACTTTTTAACCAAATCAACCAATGCATTGTCACTCTATGACACATTTCCAATTCTGCCACGTGTGTGTGGCAATGACATGGTCTAGCCAGCTACATTAGAGAAGATGAATAGGCAGTTTCCCAAGAGAAAGTCTGAAGCTGAAGTTCCTTTCAAACCTTTACATAGGATTCACTGTAAAACTAAGCAGACCAACAGAGTACATCTCAGTTATTTCCTTCGATGTTTTGTTTAAGAGCAATCATGTAGGCTAGCATTCCAAGTTACAGAATAGAAACGAATGCGTTAGCTTATGGCTAATGTATACGAGAAATCCCATAGAGATGCTAACGGTAAGCATAATCAGTAAATGTAGATATTTAGAGCGAACTTCAGTCCATTTACAAAAGCGTTACATGAGAAGAGTTCTTTGTTTACAACTATTAAAATACTCAAAGGCTAATGTTTTCTCTCCATATAATACCGTGTAGGAAAAAATTTGACTGTCTCATCAATGCTACTTGAACAGAAGTAGCTGCATAGGCTACTCTCGCTGCACAAAATAAACATTAGGTGTGCGTGGGACAACGTTGTGACCCACTAGTGATCACGTGACACTTGCTCTGCTGCAGCCAGGGGCTTCTCCCGCATACACCTCCTGGGAATGTATGAGTCTTCAATGTGTGATTGAGTGTTTTTCCCCCATAAGTTATTTAAATACTCGATAATTTCAATTTGCACATCGTTTAAACAACAATCACGATATTATCGCAGATGATGTATATCGCCCACCCCTAATATTTATATTTACTTACAGTAGTCCTTAGCTGTGTTTGTTGGTTGGTCTGTTTAAAGTGGCCCAATCGTTTATACTGCAAGAACAGTAGGGGTGGCCGATATATATATCGTCTGCGATAATATCGTGATTGTTGTTTTAACAATGTGCAAATTTACATTATCGAGTATTTAAAACACTCAAAATCACGCATTGAAACCCCATACATTCACTAAATCCAGGAGGTGTATGCCAGAGAAGCCCCACTGCAGCAGAGCAAGTGTCACATGATCGCTAGTGGGTCCACGTTGTCACACGCAGGCCTAATGTTTATTTTGGGCAGCTAGATCAAGACGTAGCCTACTTGGGATTTTGTGCAGCTACTTCTGTTCACGTAGCATTGATGAGACAGTCCCATTTTTTCCTACATATGGAGAGAAAACACTTGCCTTTGAGTATTTTAATAGTCAGTTGAAAACAA
Source organism: Alosa pseudoharengus (assembly GCF_046254945.1). NCBI lineage: Eukaryota > Metazoa > Chordata > Actinopteri > Clupeiformes > Clupeidae > Alosa > Alosa pseudoharengus. The sequence continues at coordinate 47,400,366 of NW_027468718.1, read as the reverse complement.
AGAACTCTTCTCATGTAACCCTTTTTTAAATGGACTGAAGTTCGCTCTAAATAACTACGTGTATCGATTATGCTAACCGTTAGCATCTCTATGGGATTTCTCATATACATTAGCCATAAGCTAACGGATTAGTTTCTATTCTGTAACTTGGAATGCTTTCTCTTAAACAAAACATTGAAGGAAATAACTTAGATGTACTCTGTTGGTCTGCTTAGTTTTACAGTGAATCCTAAGTAAAGGTTTTTGAAAGGAACTTCAGCTTCAGACTTTCTCTTGGGAAACTGTTAGGCCTAGTCAACTTCTCTAATGTAGCTGGCTAGACCATGTCATTGCCACACACACAAGTGGAGGCAAAATTGGAAATGTGTCATAGAGTGACAATGCATTGGTTGATTTGGTTAAAAAGTCACAGGTAAGGTTATTAGTTATTATTGTATTGATGCTATTCATAAATAATGAGCTGTAGAGTAACTCAGACTTTTACAATTTTTCTTAAAGGATATCGACTAATTATCGTTATTGTGAAAATCACAAAAAATATTGAGATATTATTTTTTGTCCATATCGCCCACCCCTAACGAACAGATATATTACATTACTCTTCTGTACACTTACTATAGGCCTCCAATCAGCCCTTTTAGACAGGTACACCACTGCAACACACACACGTTACGTTATAAACTGTCAGAAGAGGTCGGCCATAAAAGTACTGGAACTTTCCCACCTTGTCATCCATAGTCTACATCAGGTGTATATGTGCGAAAGTGTGTGTGGTGTTTATTTTCCATCTTAAATCCATTGGACCTGGTCTACCGCTCGCATTAAGTGTGTCTCCTTCAACACACACACACACACACACACACACACACACACACACACACACACACACACACACACACACACACACACACACACACACACACACACACACACACACACACACACACACACACACACACACACACACACACACACACACACACACACACACACACACACACACACACACACACACACACACACACACACACACACACACACACACACACAGCTGTTCTGTGCCCAAGTCTAAGCCACATGCTACCACTCTTACCATATAAGGGTCTGCTCCCACTACAGCTCCTCAAACACTGCCAGGATGGCCGTACCCCTCAGAGTCCCACTAAACCATCACACACACACAAAGCCAGACACACACACAAAGCCAGACACACACACAAAGCCAGACACACACACAAAGCCAGACACACACACACACGCACGCAGGCATTTATGCAGAAAGACAGACAGACAGACAGGCACACACTTGAGATCTTCCCCAAATACTGATGACACACACGGACTAGTTTGTTAACACAAAGTGTGATATGGAAAGTCACTGCGGTGCAAACCTACTTCGCTCCTAACTTGTAACGGACATGAAAACTCCCTCAGACTCCATTTGACAGGAAGAAGAAAATAAAAATAGACTCCACAAACAAGAGATACGTTTCAACTGCAATACCACTCGTGAATGAACGAATGAATAATAATAATTTTAGTTTCATCAATGTCTGTGGCTAGCCTATAACGGCAAAAAAGTACCAGTACACTAATGAGTGAATGGACAGTTGGGCTCAGTCTTTTACACACACAAACACACACACACACACACACACAGACACACACAGAGGTTATGTCACCGTTTGACATAATAACAGCAGAGATAATCACTCTGGGCAGGATGAGGAGAGCACGAGGGCAGCAAGCAATAGAGTGTCCCAGTGACGCCACTTCCACTTGCCTCCATGGGACCGATCTTTCAAAACATTTTAAACGCCAGTCTATGGCGAAAAATAAATTATTTTCTGGTCCCGGTTGACTTGTGCCTTGAATTACCCATATGATGTTTGTCAATTTTAAAGACAATTTTTCATGTAAAGACATTTGCAGTTTGTTTCATAACTATTGAATTACAACATTGTGAAAGATCGTAATTCCAACGACTACAAACCCATCAGTCGCGCTAGTGACGTTAGCTCATTCACAGCCACACTAGATTGTACAAGCATACCAGCAACAGGTCTTAATTGGGCTTTCCTTGCCGATGAAAATACCATGAGTCAGAGGATTAAACACATCAGGTAAGTTGTATTCGTCCATAGACTGTACATTAGATACTGTTAAGTGACATAGCAGGCAGCAAGATGCAACGTTAACTAGCATAACAGCTATCAGCTAGCTTCTAATCTTATCGTTTCATTACGTTGGTGACGTACATCGTTCGAGACGAGAGATGTAGTCCACTGAGCGGATTCGTACAAAACCAACATAACTTTTGAAGTCTATCGAACAACAGTACTTTCTTGACGTAAAAAATTATCTTTTAAATTCACACACATCATATGTGAAATTCGTGGCACAATTCAAATGGGACCAAAAAATAATTGTTATCTCTTCATTAACTCCCGTTGATATTTTTTTGAAAGACAGGTCCCTTGTAGCGGAAGTAAAACGGAAGTCACTGGGACACTCTATAGAGAAGGCACACCGCTGCACCGGACACAGCCTGTTGCCTGACACTTGATGACCAATAGTGCTAAAGCCACACACACACACACACACACAGAGACACACACAGACACACACACGCAACCCTCCCAGATCAGAGATTTAGCATCTTTGTACAGAGTTAAAGTCCAGAAAAAAACACAAGGAAGAACATACACTCCTCTCCTTAGTCATCCAAAAACAAGATCCCCATGCCATTTCCGTGGCAACCCATCCAAACAAATAGTGGACCCCCCCCCCCACACAGCCTCTGCTGTCCAGTGTTGGAGTGGAGCGTCGGAGCGAGCCTTTCCAGTGTTGGAGCGGAGTGTCATGTTGGAGTGGAGAAAAATATAGGCCAATCCACGAACAACTAACAGTCATTAGGACGAACGTAAAGGGGGCGCTTGAATACGCACAAGCCAGCAATATTTCTGATGATTTCTTGGCGTGAAGTTTCGTGCACAATGATAAACAGGAGTGCAACATTCTCGAAAAACAATAAGCAGAGTGGACTGCCATAACATCAGTGAAAAACATTACTGCAGGCTTCAACGTGGCTGCGTTTACAATTAGAAATGTCAAACAAATTTCGCCTACGTAGAACTCACGACTACACAGTTTGCATACCGCTTTGTCCTTGTCCATAGTTTGATATACCCAAACCCCGAAGTGCTTCCATATCGAACTCCTCAAGTTATTAGGGCCTATCACTCGTCTCTCTCATGTCGCAGAGGTTGATCGCGTTGTCCTCAATTCTTTGGCAAAACACCAGCAGCACAGCAGCCGATTGAAACAGCTGTTTCCGGTGCGTAAAATTGGTGGGAATTTTCTTTTTAGCTTTCGCAATGCTTACTGCTTGTTTGTGAGTTTTGTTACATCTAGATTTTTTATTTGTTAAATTCGTTTAAAATGAATAGTGTACATATTTGGTTAAAATCGATTCTCTATTTTAGTTTTCGAAACTTGTGTTGGTTGGTCCAATCGATTGTGCAATCGATTTTCGAACGTAAAGTGACAGCCCTAATAACGAGCTGTGATCATAGGGTGCTAACGTGATGAAAGCGCAATGTTCACGCCAGAATAACATTACCATAACTTGTAAACAATCTATTTCATGTTCGGTCAGTACTACTGGTAATATTTGTCATGGCATGTAGACTGCAATTTGTTTAATAAGTATTGCCCAGATGTAGGATAGGCTACCCGAAATGCGCTAATTAAAGCACACAGCATATAATACCACCAAAGCGTGTTGAGTCCTAATAATAATAGCGGCTTATTGTTACGTGGTAGCAAATCATGTTATCAAAGAAATAGACGTAGGCTAATGTAAGAATGCACAGACATATTGCAACAGGTAATGGTGTAGGCCTATCTGACGAAGACCTGAGTGGTTGGAACGTCGTACTTGTACACTGGGCGCAAAGAAGACTATCCTCACATTTTTCCCTTTGCAACTGTCAAAGAAATCCCATGAACACGGGAAGGCCTAGGGAAGCCTATACTGTACATCAGATGCCCTCAAGATTAGGCCCCTCTGCATAGCATTCAGTGATTTGCATGCAGTAATTTCAACACTGACCTTGATCTAGCCTAGTTTGGCTATTTAAAGCTACTTTATTGGCAAAACACAACACAATGTAAATTAACTATAACAAAAAATAAAGGACTTAATCACACAAAGTAGGCCTACTATTTTACTGACTATAAAAATAATAATTTTGTAGGAAGTTTAGAACCCAGAATTGATCTGCACACTACAAAAGTGCACCGAATTCAACACAAATGACTCAATACACTTGGAGGAGGTATGAGTCCTTTCTTTTCCAGATATCTTAGGATTTCGCCGTAGTATCGTTTCAGTATCGAGCATCGTGATATTTATGGCAGGTATCGTATCGAAGTCATAATTTTGGTATCGTGACAACACTAGTGCTAATAGTTAAAAAACTGTTGTATTCAATTTAATTCTGCAAACCAACCACTTACAAATGGAAGTCAATGTCTGATGTCACTAGTTCATTAGCTGTCAAATGAAGTGCCCCAGCATGTTTGTTTGTCCAAATGTCCAGGACTGACATGATTTGTTCTGTAAGAGAGTGTGCGCCAGTGTTCTTCTAACTGACCTAGCTTTTCAGATGTGTGCGAAGAGGGAGCGTATGGTATGTTTAGCGTGAAAGTGTGTGTGTGTGTGGGTGAGTGAGTGTGTGTGAGTGTGTGCGCAAGTGCAATGAAATGTAAGCATCCATGTCCACACACCCACGCACGCGCGCGCACACACACACGCACACGCACACACACACACATGGGGACATGCAGTGGAGAACATGGCCACGATGCTTCCTGCATGTAGCTGGGAAACAGCCCGCATCCAGCAGGGGCTTATGGGACCAGCAGCCTGGGGGACTCAGTAGAGCGTTCAGCATGTGCTTATGAGACCAACAGCCTGGGGGACTCAGCAGAGCGTTCAGTGGAGATGGAGACATTCTACTCAGAAGATACCTAATTGTGATTAATTAATGAGGCCCCGTCCACACGGAGACGCTTTTTGGGTTAAACGCACAGGTTTTGCATCGTCTTGGCCGATCATCCAAACGAATCCTGTAAACGCACTGCCCAAAACCGCACTTTTTTGAAACCTGGTTCCAGGGTGGAAAAATCTGAAACCGTAGCCCTTGCGAGTTCGTTTGGACGGCGAAACCACATACTTGCATATTGATGATGTCATCGCCACACCTCAGTTGCCTTGGACTTGCCTAACAATACTAGTTTTCATACATGACATTACCTACGATTACACTCAGTAGGATAAATAGCACAACTGGTGCTGCGCAGCGCCAATAGCTTATCATGACTTTGTGGACTGAACAGTGTTTTCCCTGTTTTCTTGATGCATTCTAGCTACTGTCAGTGACGTGAGAGAACTAGTCAGAAGTTATTAGGGAAGTGCGGTGTAAGTTTAAATTAATTTGTGCGTTGTGCCGGTGTCATTTATTTATTTTACATGTCTTACAACATAAATAAATGCATTCATAGTCTAGTGAAGTCAGATATGAGCATACAAACACGCTTAGAACTCATGTTAAGCCTATGGTAGATGCGCACAAAATGCGAATGCGCGATTTAATGCAGGCAAAAGTATCGACTGTTACTAGCGAAGGTATTATAGCAATATTATAAATGTGGTGACTGAATAGCCTAGAACTTGGGTAGGCCTAGCGTTTAGTAGCCTATGCACTTGCGGTGATGGCCAAAACTAATGTGAATCGCGGACTAGGACTATCCTACAACCAAAGAAAGTAAAGGAGATTATTTGTAGTCTGGGACTGCACCCTTTACAAACCGTAAAAATGAAGTTTATTAGTTTTACATTTGACTACAGTTGACAGTTCACTATCAGTCCACAAACAATTCTGGTTTACTTGCACTAGCCATTTTCGTCGTAGCCTATTCTGTATGTTTGTATAGCCTACAGCGTGCAAGCTTTGGTCAAATTATGTAACAGAAACAGTGCCACCTATAGGCCTGGGATATGAAGTAACGTGTTGAGTCGTGTTGAGATGGATCCGTTTGGACGCAAATATTCTTGATACGGTTCCAGGGAAAACGGAGGAAAAAAAGATCGGTTTGGTACGTGTGGACTAGCCCTAAGTTACAAGATCTGTCAACTTTCTGTTGCCTGACAATTGTCAAGCTTGGCTTTACGCTTTGAATATTGAGCTCAGTTCAACGCTCAAATTGGTTGAAGCTATAGCGCAATTCAAGATTCAAGATTTCTTTTATTACATCTCATTATAGGTTTATAAGAGTAAAATTTGTTGTGTTTTTTCTCCTCAAAAAATAAATAAATGAAAGCGTGTGTGTGTGTGTGTTTGTAGAAAAAAAAAAGGGGGGGGGGGGGGAGGAAAAAAAAGTGCCTTGTTGTACGTGTATGTGTCCTCCCGTCAGCAGTCCCAGAGGCAGTCCCACTCCCAGTCCCACTCCCCTCCTCACTCCTCACTCACTCACTCCCCTCCTCACTCACTCCCCTCCTCACTCCCTCACTCCCCTCCTCCCGTCAGCAGTCCCAGAGGCCTCCGCAATCAGTTCTGTCTCACACAAAAAACAGGATTTTTTCACAAAAGTGACAGCCCTACTCCTCACTCACTCACTCACTCCCCTCCTCACTCACTCACTCACTCCCTCACTCACTCCCCTCCTCACTCACTCACTCACTCATCTCCTCACTCACTCACTCCCCTCCTCACTCACTCACTCATCTCCTCACTCACTCACTCCCCACTCACTCACACACTCCCCTCCTCACTCACTCACTCACTCATCTCCTCACTCACTCACTCACTCACTCATCTCCTCACTCACTCACTCACTCCCCTCCTCACTCACTCACTCCCCTCCTCACTCACTCCCCACTCACTCACTCCCCTCCTCACTCACACACTCCCCTCCTCACTTACTCACTCCCCTCCCCACTCACTCATCTCCTCACTCACTCACTCCCCTCCTCACTCACTCATTCCCCACCTCACTCACTCCTCACTCACTCACTCATCTCCTCACTCACTCATCTCCTCACTCACTCATCTCCTCACTCACTCACTCACTCCACTACTTACTTTCTTCCTTCCATCCTAGACACACTTCTTTACTTTTTTCACTCTCTTAGGGTACTGCTTCCTCCCTTCCACTTGCTGCCCCCCTACACATCACAAAGACGGTCACTACACTCAGTTAAAACTACTACTACCGTTTTGTCACTACCAGTTGAAACAACAAACAACAAATATAGCTGCAAGCAGCAATGAGGGGGCCAAGGAGTTAAGCAGGAGTTTGGGATTGGATTGGACTGGACTGGACTTGACTGTGTTGTGTTAGATTGGATTGGACTTGATTAGATTGGACTGGACTGGTGTCCTCAAGATGTACTCCTAAGTCCACATACCAAGTTTGGTTTAAATCTGTGAAAGTGTTGATAATTATAGCACCCCTGGTGGTCAAAGCACACCAAATTAATTGTGGGTCCTTAGGATGTGTTCACGAATCAACATACCAAGTTTGGTGTCGATACGAAAAAGTCTTCCTAATTATAGCGCCCCTAGTGGTCAAAGTACACCAAATGTATTGTGCGTCCTCAGGATCGGGTCCCGAGTCCATATACCAAGTTTGGTTTCGATATGTAAAGGCGTTACTGAGATATGAGCTAATTTCCTGTGATTATAGTGCCCCCCTAGTGGACGAAGGTCACCAAATGTATTGTGTGTCCTCAGGTTGGGGTCCTAAGTCCATATACCAAGTTTGGTTTCTATATGTGAAAGCATTGCTGAGATATGAATCTACTTCCTGTGATTATAGCGCCACACTGTGGTCAAAATGTACCAAATTTCTTGAGCCTCCTCCTAATTGGGTCCTGAGCACATGTAGTAAGTTTAGTCTTGACACGAGAAAACCTTGCTGACATATCACTTTACTTCCTGTTTGGCAGCTTTGCTGACAATTTTAATTGGCTGTTACGGGCGAACGGTTTTAGATTTGAAGACAAAAAGAGATAACTTTTTTGAGGCTTGGTCTGAAGATCATCTGCACCAAGTTTCGTGAAAATCGGACAAACTTTGTGACCTGTGAAAACTTTTAGGTGTTTTTGATTAAATTCAATATGGCGGCCGAATCAATTACGATGACATCACAATTTGGCTTTGGTCAGGAAATTGACGTCATAGGGTGCGTTGAACTCGGCTTGGTCCAAGGATTCCAACAGTACTTAATTAACTAACAAACACAATGGGTGCCTTCGCAGCTTCGCTGCTTGGCCCCCAAAAATAGTAATGACACTGTAGCAAAGGGAGAGAGCAGTCACCCCATCCAGCCTCAAACCCAGGTCTCCGTGGCACCAAACCTGCAGCCTAATACCCAGATCTCCTGCAGCTTGCCCACAACGCCAAAGAGCCAGGTGACTACGCATGTCTCCATCAGAAACACAGGCAGCCAAAACAGAATTGAGAAAAAAGAGAAGAGAGAGAGAGAAAGAGAAGAGAAGAGAAGAGAAAAAGAAAGAAAGAGAGATCCTACTCAGAAGACATCTTACTTTGTGCAAGAGCCTCTAAGAAAAAATAGAACTACACAAATGAATGTTTTTTCGTAAATATCTTGAAGACGTACCTTTTAAAGACAGAAAGTGAGATTTCATCTGCACCACACACAGTGTCTCTGAATATGGACTAGGCTATTAACCCTTAGAAACCGATTGACGCAAAGTGCACACCCTTTCTTCTCTGTTACATTGCACCAGAACTGTTCATCACAGCGAGATGAAACCTTTATTGCGTGACAGAGCAGAAGTGGGGCTTTCCAACAAGACTACACACTTGTCTGTACGATCAAGTATGAAAATTAAAAAAAAAATCATGAAATTAAATTGCATCATATTTACAGTCTATACTTCTCTGCGTTCACCTGCGCACCCATTACTCTCGTTTGAATTACTCGCGAACCCGTGATCGCATAGATATGGCAAGCATATCAGATGAAAGAGACACAGGGCTATCCATTGGTACCATGTATATCGATCCTTCTGGCTTATAAAAACAGACGAAGTAACAGCAAAATAATAACGTCATGTACACAAACCAACGCTGCACACCCATTACTCTCGTTTGAATTACTCGCAGACCCGTGATCGGATAGATATGCCACGCATGTCAGATGAAAGAGGAGACACAGAGCTATCATTTGATACCACGTACATCTTCTTGGTTATAAAACAGACGAAGTGACAGCAAAATAATAACTTCATATAGCAAGACTTACCTCACGTTTTTGTCTGTTTTTGTGTCAAAGCATGTTTATAATCCATCACTATCGTGTGTTTCTCTATGGTGAAGCATATTCATAATCCGGTTTTGAGATCCTAGCAAATTCCTGCATGGCATCCAATTCAAGGCTCACATTGCATCCCAATTTGTTCAACAAAGAAACACCTTTTTTGCCTTTACTTTGTTCATGGCAATGCAGTAAAAAGTTGAGAATCATTATGAGTGAATACACCATAGGCACACGCAGGCTAACACGCAACCTCGGGTCAAGTCAGGTCAGATCAGTTTGTGTCACAGATATGGAGCGCAGAAAGGTCATTTTTCATCACTAAATAAAAAATGGCATTTATTTCCGTAAATCACACACCACATATTTCTGTAAATTGCTCAGCGCCAGAGTACCCCTCCAATATGGCAATTATATTGCCAGATTCAGGACAGTCTGCCCTACACACACATGAAATGCATGTAGAGCTATGAGCTTGCTGTGGTATGCATGTCAAAATATAAGATTTTTATAATAACCTTTTTATATTTTAATTCTTTAAAAAACAAAATAAAATCAATGCTAGTACTACATGAAATGATGGCAGATCTGAATAGCCTAGACCAGTGGTCTCCAACACGGTGCCCGCGGGACGGCTATGAGGCGCCCCCAGCGCACCTTCTAAAAATAGCCAACAGGTCGCCTGCAGATCTCGCTCTAAAAACACGCTCCATTGTGAAGTTTTCAATCAATATTTAAGTCTAGACCAGAACCATTTTAAGAATGTATGTAGCCATACATCTGTAACATTACATTGATATTGGTGATATTTTACAAATTGTAGCTGCGTTAAATTTTAGCCTTTGGCTCCAAATCCGTTTCCCATTCAGTCTTTAAACAACAACAGAAGCGGAGCGCATACACACTGCTCGCACGCATAGACAGTAAAGGGGGAAAAACTAGCTCGTCTGGTGTAGCCAATGGAAGCATATCTTTGCAAAAGTTCTGTGGCCATTCCATGTTCGTCAAATACGGTTCTTGCATGATTGTTTAAGAACTGAAAAACAATTGCTTTAGCTCACAGGCCTTTTCTCCTCCGTAGGCTACTGCCGTATAATAGGGCTGAAAATGTTGTGGCATGCATGACTGAGCAGGACTGTGCAATACCTTTTTTGTCAAATCATGGAGAGATTTCAGGTGTGCAATAACTTTAAAAGGAGTTTTCATATGTTAGGGTGGTGTGGGCGATTACTATTGAAATGTTAAAACTGAATTGCCCACTGAAATCAGAACTTAAACAACCCCTAAATTCACAATGGTGGGTGGGTATAAATTGGGTACAAATGTTAACCCAAATTATTAATTGCACAAAAAGATTGTTTTTTTTTGTTAAACTTTTGCAAACTTTGAAATGAACAAACTGAACAAAACTGTTGGTAGTGTTGCATAGGCCTACACAATATTGATCATTTAAAAGTACAAATCTCATAGGCCTACACAATATTGATAATTTAAAAGTACAAATCTCATAGGCCTATTATTTAGGAGGACTACCCTCGCAAAAAAGGGGTGACGGTATGTTTGTTTCAAATGAGTAGAATGAGTAGCCCTCCATATGATTTCAAATGAGTAGCCCTCCATATGATTTCAAATGAGTAGCCCTCCATATGATTTCAAATGAGTAGCCCTCCATATGATTTCAAATGAGTAGCCCTCCATATGATTTCAAATGAGTAGCCCTCCATATGATTTCAAATGAGTAGCCCTCCATATGATTTCAAATGAGTAGCCCTCCATATGATTTCAAATGAGTAGACCTCCATATGATTTCGGGTCTTCAGGTAGCCCTCATTCCCAAAAAGGTTGCAGACCCCTGGCCTAGACTCTGCTGGAAAAAAAACCAATATGTAATATGTGTGTGTGGCACTTATCCTTATGAATAAAGGTAGTGAAATTGCCCTTAAAACAGCTTAGGGTTCTAAGGGTTAAGGACACAGACTGTGCCTATTATATGAACATACACAATTGAAAAGGAGTAGGAGTTGAATCCTACCAAACTTTGTTACGGATCAAAAAGGATACAGGAAATAAACTAACCCTAATGAATTGTTTGATGCATTTCAAATTATACATGAATTAATCCAATACAAATCTAAATCAGCATAAAATGCATTTTGACATTAACCAATATGCAGAGCCTGTTGCTCCTCCCTGGGCCACATTGTGATGGAAGTCAAAGTGAAGGAGGAGGAGGGTTTGAGACTGCTCTAGTTGTTATGCTACTTCTATGCTTCAGAGTGCCAAATGTCATGCCAAACACACAGATCCACACAGTTTCTGCTGTGTGCTCTATTGCATACCGTAACACTCCAAATAATAGCCCGGGCTTTTATTTTCCCAAATCGCCAAACTGCACAGGCTAGTATTAGAGACATGTGTCTATATGAGACAGGCCTTTAATTCCCTTTACACAAAACTTTTCCTCTGCAAAGATGGAAAATATTATCGAATTAATTATTTCATCTTATGTCTACCTATATGACTAGGCTATCTGATGACAATTACGGATCATCATTCATTTAGTGTTGAGATGTTGTTCATTGAGTGAGATACAGTAAGATCCAAATAGCAGGATAGCCAGAACAGATGAAACACGTTTTAATTAAACGTAATCTACAAAGAGATCGTATCACACTGAAAGCTCATATTTTGTCACTAGCAAATAGCCTATATCGGTCCTTTGTCAAATACAGTTGCATTATCAGCCCTGACCAAAACTGTTCAGGAATTATTTATGCAAAAGTGGAATGTGCTTAATGTTTCATTCTCCCTCCTTTTCGGCACGAATGAAACAGCATGAGAGAGCATGAACCATATTGTTTCTCCCGTTTTGTATTTGCCAAATTTGACAACAGTCTACATTCAAATCATAGCCTACTTACAGGCTCGCAGGAACATATTTTTGACCAGGGGTGCTGAATAACAAAATAATCATGGATGTCCGACGATTTCTCCCCCAGCATATGATTCGAATTTAGACAGCTAAATACGGCATTTCACCGCCGTGAATGAGTAGGTCTAAGTGATAAGTTTTATAATGTCCTGGGCAGCCACATTCCACTAAAACTATGCGCAGCACTTGCCACTCCGACTCATCAATAAAAACTGCGCGCACACAGCAGTCCCATAGAAGCGCACTAGACTTTACATCATTAACCTATTTCAGTAGGTTATATAGCCAGAGAATGTCCGTAGACGGGCTCTGATATAGCCTAGTCTAAGGTAAATTCATTTTCTGACTTCTTTCTCTTTATCGCCATGGCATTTAGAATAAAGAATAACGTTCGCGAACCGTTCTGGTTTTGTTGCCAGCATAAAAACAAGCTTACCATCGGCCTATCTGCAAATTTTAAACACAAGGGATGAATTGAACAATGACGAAGTCGGACATATAGGCATAGTTGAGAGAACATGGAGAAAAACTAAGTTACAGGTTCACCGTGCCATTCTAAAAGAAAAAATAGCAAATTATAATAGAGCTATTCGGAATGAGAGAAGGAACCACTTCTCTAAGGTAATTGCTGAAAACAGTGGAAACTCTAGGGTGTTGTTCTCTACCATTGATAGGCTATTGCATCAAACACCTTTTGATACACTCAGTCAGGCATCCTCTCTAAGATGCGAAGAATTTGCAGACTTCTTCGAAAACAAAGTAATTTCTATAAGGGAGGCTATTGGTAATACAAGTAATATGTTTGATAGTACACCCAAAAACAGCCCCCCAAAATTAAGGTCCTTTAGCACTATTAATCAATCTGAGCTTGGTAAAATTATAACTCAAACCGGCTCCTCAACATGTGTTTTAGATCCAATCCCTACTAGATTCCTCAAAAAACTATATGATAGCTTAGCTCCCTTTATTCTCAAGGTAATAAATACCTCATTAGAAACAGGTATATTTCCAACTGCTTTTAAAACCGCTGTTGTGAAACCTTTACTTAAAAAGTCAAATCTTGACCATACCAATCTGAGCAACTACAGGCCTATATCAAATCTACCGTTCCTGAGCAAAGTACTTGAAAAAGTTGTTTGTAATCAGTTAAATACCTTCCTCAACGAAAACAGTATCCTTGAAAAATTCCAATCAGGTTTTAGATCAAATCACAGCACAGAAACGGCTCTAGTAAAAATAGTCAATGATCTCAGACTGGCTACTGACTCAAACAAAGTCTCAATCCTTATTCTTCTGGATTTGAGTGCGGCATTTGACACCATTGATCATAGCATCCTAATTCACCGCCTTGCGAAGTGGGTGGGTCTCTCTGATAATGCTCTAAACTGGTTTCAAACCTACATTACTGGCAGAGATTTTTATATCAGTCTAGGAGATCATGTATCTGAAAAACATGACTTGCCTTTTGGTGTGGCCCAGGGGAGCTGCCTTGGTCCCCTGCTATTTTCCCTATATATGCTTCCATTGGGAAATGTCATAAGTCAGCATAATGTAAACTTCCATAGCTACGCAGATGATACCCAATTGTATATTTCTGTGGAGCCAACTAACCCAGATGGCCTTTGCTCCCTCACTGCATGCCTAACCTCCATTAATCAGTGGATGAGCAAAAATTTTCTGAAACTAAATGATGACAAAACAGAGGTACTTTTGGTGGGACCAAAACTAAAGCGAGATATTGTTCTTAGTAATCTGGGGAACTTGGCACACCAGGTCAAACCAAAAGTAACAAGCCTCGGTGTCATCTTAGATGCAGAGTTAAGTTTTAAGCCCCATATCAGTAAAGTTACTCAAACAGCCTATTTCCACTTGAGAAACATTGCCAAAGTGCGGCCCTTTTTAACTCAACAAGATGCAGAAAAACTAATTCACGCCTTTATCACTAGCAGGTTAGACTACTGCAATGCACTTTTCACTGGTCTTCCCAAAAAACATCTAAAGAAATTGGCACTCATACAGAACTCTGCGGCTAGACTTTTAACTAAGACTAAGAAGAGAGAACACATCACCCCTGTGTTGGCTGAACTGCACTGGCTCCCTATTTCCTATAGAATTGATTTTAAGGTTATGTTAATTACTTACAAAGCTCTGAATGGCACAGCACCTTCATATATCTCTGAGCTTTTAATATCTTATCAACCACAAAGGAAACTTAGATCATCCAATTCTAATCTTTTAATCGTACCCAAAGTGCTCCACAAACAAAGTGGAGAAGCTGCTTTTATCCATTATGCCCCCAAACTATGGAACACCCTGCCTCTGTACATCAAGCAGGCGAGTTCAGTAAATATTTTTAAAAAAGATCTGAAAACATACCTGTACAGGAAAGCTTTTAGTTAACTCGTCTTATCCTGTAGACTACTTTTTCAGATTATTCTACATCTGCTGCTATTGGAGGGCGCAGCCAGCCAGAAGCAGATGGGCTCCCCCTATTAAGTCAGGTTCTGCTCAAGGTTTCTTCCTGGAATATGGGAGTTTTTCCTTGCCACAGTTGCCATATGGCGTGCTTGTGGGGGGTAAGAGGGTTAAGGCTGCCAGTCTTATGACATGTCATTTTCTATATTTTTGATATGTTGCTGAGTGGATCATAAACGGCCCCAGCAATGAAGAAATGTGATTGATAATGACTGACTGACTATTATTTTGTTACATGCTTCAAATGTAAAGCACTTTGAGCTGCATTCTGTGTATGAAAGGTGCTATACAAATAAAGCTTATTATTATTATTATATTATTATTATTATTATTATTATTATTATTATTATTATAGTTCATATTGGAAAAAAAAGTTATACAATTTGGAACTCTAGCTTTTCCCCACCGCAGTCTTTTAATGCCATCTAATCATAACGTGCGCAGTCTGCGCCATACTTAAGCCCAAATCACACCCAAGATTCGCAACGAGATGAGCAGCAACTTCATGCAACATTCTAAAACCTTGCAACTGTGACCAGATATGTGAATGCTTTGCGACAGCTTGTAATGACGTGCAACATCTAATTCACACTGCTGTAACCTCCTTTCTGTAACGGTTTCGAGTCATTGCGAATCTTTAAACAGACGATGCACTGTTTATTCACTCATGCATATGGTTGGATACGCCTTCTCTCACACACACACACACGCGCACACACACACACACACACGTCAGAATCAAACTACTCAGTAGTCACTGCCTTTGTGTCCACTACACACACAGTATTGCAGTAGGCTTCCCATGTTTCTTACCACACAGACACACACCTTGCGCTCTTTACTCATATCGACCTGGCCCTTACTGACTGCGTGTGTCATATTACAAGGCTGTCCCTGCCAGGCATCCTGTACAGCAGTGATTCTTAAACTAGGGGTCGCGACCCCAAATGGGGTCGCCAAAAACTTCCATGGGGTCGCCAATTATTTTCTGTATTCAGTCTGAAAATATTATTAGGGGAAACAAAGGAAAATTATATTGGCCTTTTCTGCCTTTTTCTTATTTACACGCAGTTAAGAGAAGAGAGGGAAATGTTTTCGTCTTTCAACGAGATCTGGTTCAGTCTATGGGCTACTGGTCCGCGGATAGAAACAATGTAACTATCTGCTCCCACTATGCAAACTCAACTTGTTCCCGCTATTTTAAGTAAAACAAAACAAAAGACATAGCCTACTAGCCAAAAAGGACAGGTGGCTGCTTAAAAAATGAACAAAAGCTCGGAAGTGCCATCTACAAGTGCATCTACTCCTCCGTGATCCTCAGATGGGACAAGTCTACAGGCCGGTGAGAATAAAAAAGAACAAACGGCGCGATCGGCTTTATCAGAAAGAATTTCTGAAATAGGGCCTATGCATTCACTTGCCAAGTTAAAGATAACCTCGACCACCCACACTGTGTGATTTGCGGCGATGTTCTGGCGAATGAGAGCTTAAAAACTGAGCTGTCAAAATGAAACGACATCTCAAAATACAGATGTCGGCTCAGCACCGTGGAGGAAAATCTCTGTGTCGCCGTATGCAGCATTCCTCCTAGAATTAAACTTGCTCACGGAAGCATGCCCACCCTTCCCATTGAAATTGTTAAAGATAGTAAACCAGAAAAGGGAAATAAAAAAATACTGTTATTGTTATCGCCATAAATATAATTAATGTAACGTTGTAGGCCTGGCCTAATGCTGCATGTGTATGTGTGTGTGCGTGCTTGTGTGTGTGCGCGCGCTACGCACATAGCGCTCTGATCTGATATGGCGGCAGCCTACACTTGTTTAATCGTGATTGTTTGGTTTTCTCGGTTCTTGTTCATATGGAGTAAATAAAACAAATGACTTTGCTTTCTCGTTTTTGCTTGATTTAGTTGTTAACGTTTGAGGGGGGTATTTGAGTAAGGACTTAGAATGGGTTTGGGGAAAGTGGGGTCGCCAGACCTCGCCATACTTTTTTGTGGGGTTGCCAGACAAAAAGTTTAAGAACCACTGCTGTACAGGACCACTAAAATTACAATTCCTATAATTGACTTATACCGCAATGTAAAACTCATTCTATTTGGATCTGATCCACGAAGATTACTTCTCCTATGTTTTTAGTTAACTGACTTGTTTTTAACAACTGGATGACCACTAACATAGATCTCTCCCCTCTCTGTTTAGTTTAGGACAGCTGAAATCTTTGATGGCCTACATTTAAGGCCAAGCTCTGTTATAGAAAAGCGCCACTGTTCCAGAAGATAATTACAGATCAAGAACATGGACCTCCAAGACGTGTAGTGAATGTAAAACTGACGAAAAGCCAAATAGCCTGGATGACGGCCGCGTCACGACACACGCACACACACAGTGCCGTGCTTGGATCCTGCCCTGATCTGGCGCGGAGTAAAGCCCAGTAAAGAGCAGCCCTCTGCGGGCAGACAGCTGCTAAGAATCCCTCGCCACCGCTAACCGTGCTTTGGCAAAGAGGAGTGGGCTGAACAGGTGTCCCCATGTCCAAAGCTGATTGCACCCAAAACACAATTGTTACGATCAGACGCATGTGGTCGCACGAGTTTGAATTGAAACCGTTTGCCCGGCGGCCGGCGTGGCACTAAAACAAGACTGTGCTCCGCAGTTTCCGAATGACTATGGCCGTTCTAGACTGCATTCACTAGCCTAATCAACCCTTACCACGAAAAACAGGAGCATGGTCGGTGTTCATCTTCAGCCTGATTTAACCTCCAATCTAACTATCCGTCTATGCAATTTCTGCTGAGACTTGTTCAAGAAACAAAAGTGAACGGTTCAGCGAGGCACGCTGACAGCCTCAGACAGTGTTAATACTGAAACAAACCATCCGATGATTTTTTTTCTCCTAGCTCAATTCCAACAGCTGCAAATAACAAGTTTGCAAGCTCTGTGAAGGTATGTTTGTCATTAAACTAGGATCTCGTTAATGTTACAGCATGTTAGCGCTTGCAGAACAGGCTCGCTAATTATAAGGCGCAGTTAAAACATTATAGCTGACTACAGTAACCTGCTGACAGAGGAACGCAGTGTAGCTTAAATTCACACATAGGACGTTACATTCCCTCTGTGTGACAGACTGACTTCTAGACGTTACGTTAACTGTACATAAAATAGCCTGGCACTGTTACTGCAGGTTGCAGAGTAACTTGTTTGCGTTCAGCTCAGTGCATCATCTGAAGTAGGACATATGTTAAAAATGCGTTGTATAGTAAGTTAAGTTGGTACTTTTTGACACAGTTCGCTAATGTTACTAACCCAGTTAACTAGGCTGTTATAGAGCTAGCTGGCTAACCGAGTTTAGGATCAACATACACGTTAGTCTGTCGCATACGCAGTGTAAAAAAACGGTAACAACTTCATATATTCCAAACTCAGCATATGGTAGCCTAGGCCTATCACTAATAAACTGATGATGTTAGTAAACCGATCAAATTAAGACCTGTCAACTTGCTAATGAACTGTTAACGACGGTGACCACCAAACAACAACAGCTTTAGTTACGACCACCAAAACAATCCAACGCTGTAAGCTACTATGGTGGATGAATAATAAAGAATCCCACCCTAGTAAATCATGTTTGCACATGATATGAACACATTAACCTTCATACAGAGCTGTACTGTAAAACTTTAAAAAAGTTAGCAGTAGATTTATACAGCCACTACTTTTGCTAGTAGCGGAGTAGTAGCCAAATGCTGAAGGCAACCAAAATCAAAGCGGCGAAAAGCAGTCAGTCCCCGCAATTCGTTTAGTGCAATTCAACGCGCGCGCACTGCAGATACTGTGTTACAGCAGTTCAGTAAGAAACAACCATCTCTTACCTGTACATAGTTACTTTCGCAATACTCGGCAACTCTTTCGAGATTTGTGAAACTGTCAAGCAACGCTCTCCGACCTGCTGGAATTTCTTCCTCCAAGAGCATCTGCAGCTCCGCCATCTTTACATCTTTTCTACACAAACTACCGCACGAGCGTTCGTGCACAGGAAGCGCCAGGGAGCGCTACTTCCTTTCCACGGGAATTCAGGGAAATTTGGGAATATTGTTGTAATCATAATGGGAATCACATAATTACATTAGTGTGCTCAGTCAGTCATGTTAGCTTTATACAATAACCTACAACTAGTATAGAAGTAAAATGTTAAAGTGACAGCATTAGTGGAAATTTAACTTAGGCAGGCGCATTGGCTTTTAGATGAGTTGATGGCAGGCTTCAGAGTGGCAGTAGTGTGTGTGTGTATACAAATACACATCTATTACATGAAACAAATAACCGATTATTATCATCACCATCTTCATAGTCATCACCATCATCATTAGTAGCAGTAGGCCTATTAGTAGTAGCCTATCAGTTATATCATCATCATAAATCATTATTATTAATTATATTTTATACAATTCTACCACATGAAACAATTGGAAATGATGGACCCTAGACCCTAATTTCATAGAAAAAAAAAACTAATTTAACACCATGGGCCTTAACCACAAACATGACTGAGTCACACACCCACATGTCACACAATATCTCTAGTTATTGCTTCAGAACTGTGCTTGTTGATAGACTTGCACTTTGCTCACAATTTAAATTAAGGCCTGATGACTGGCAAGGTTGACAGTCACTGTGGGTGAAGTAGGCGAAGTAGGCCTACTGCAACAGCTCTGTGAATCTAGCCAAAACTAAGCTTATTTAGATATCTGTTTTGTGAAGTGAAATGTATGATCAGAAATTGCCATGGCTTTTCTTGATTAAAACAACATGTGAATATGTTGGGCAATGTAATGGCCCAACTCGAGGGGCGGCACCAAGCATGCATTTGAAAATCTCACTGCACGCAATTGGATAACACTAGACCAATGTTTACTCTGAATGATTCCGGACTTTGATGCAATTGGAGAACACTACGATCAATGTTTACTGACCTCCAACGTTGCAGCGTTGTCGTCATCAGTTTAGCTGGCCTCTGGCCAGCCTATATCAGATACGCCAATTTGATTGTTTCCACGGGATGCAAGGGGTCAAAGTAACATGCATCATTGCTCATTGCCAGAGTGTCTCGCGAGAACTCTGGATTTCCAGGGTACCAATACTCCACAAAACAGGTGTTTGAAATGTTTTGTATATGTCATGGAATTTACCTCAACATATTAGACACAAGAACCACAACACGTAGTATTGGTTTGCTCACAGACTCTTGGCGCCACGAGGAGAGAGTGCTAGTGAAAGGTTTGAAACCCCTCACCATCAGTCTCCGAACCTGCAGCCCAAAAAGCAGTGTCTTTTATTGTACAGATGCACACAAAAAAAACAGGATGCCAGACATCTATCTCCTTCAGCTTGATTCCCTCAAAACCCACGCACAGACACACACACACAGAGAAGCGGGGGCCTTTTCCTGTGTGTCCCAACTCCAACTCTGTGTCCTTGAAACTCAGCATAATATTCTTGATTACAGAGATGATTTACATATCTGTTTACACAGGTGTTTTATACAATGATAATCATAATTCCTTTACAGTATAATATATAAAAAAGACTGCAATATTCCATTAACATCCATTAACATTGAACACAAGTATTCAGACCCTTTTTTATGACGCTTGCAATTGAACTCTGGCGCATCCTCAATGGTCATTGAGATGCTTCTACAACTTCATTGGAGTCCCCCTGTGCCTGAATTAATTCATTAGACATTATTAGGAGAGGGACATGTCTGTTTTTATAAGGTCTCATATTTGATGGTCTATGTCAGAGTGAAAACCAAGCCACGAGGTCGACAGAATTGTCCGTAGACCTGCCAGACAGGATTGTGTGAAGATCTGGGGAAGCTCTGGGGGAGATCTGGGGAAGATTCAAGAACATTTCTGCAGCACTGGAAGTGCCCACGAGGACGGTAATCTCCATCATTCTCAAATGGAATTTGAAACAACCAACAGTCTTCCTAGATCTGGCCTCCCAGGCAAACTAGTATTCAGGGTCAGACAGATAACCAAGGACGGACCCATATGGTCACTGAGTGAGATCCAGAGTTCAACACAAAGACAAACATAACTGGAGATTATCTGACATTTTTCCATATCAAGCATTATTAGTATTATTATTAGCCATAAAAAATGTCCTATTTGCAAAGTCAGTCATGCTGGATGCATCTCTAGGAGTGTTACAAATGAGGGGCCCTTACCTCAACAGTTTCCTAGGTCAAATGGTGCCCTCTAGTGTTGTTGGTCACTATTGCAGTAATAAAGCACACATTTTATATAATACACATATAGGCTAGGAAGGAGGGAAAAAGGGAAGCCATAATTAACATGTAATTAAATGTATTAAAATGAAGTGGTGAAAGAACAGTAATGATCCTTGTTCAGTTGAAGACAGCTAATCAGATCTAACTAACAGATGTTTTAAATGTGTGTTAATATCAAGGTTTTGCATTTGTATCATCCATGTGAGACAGAGGCTGTCTTCAATCTAACTGGGATGCCTCAGTGTGACACAGACTTTACTGGTAGAATCCTAAGAGGAGAGAGCTTAGAAGTCCAAAAGTATGGAAACACTTTCTCCCTGAAAGTGTGTGTGAGAGTGTGTAGGTGTGTGTTATTATCAGGGTCAGAGAATGACAGCTCTCCTCTGTCCCAGTCCAGCTGCACTCTGACCCTCTGGAGTTTCTGCTGCACTGTGAGCTCAGTGAAGTCATTAGGAGGAACATATGCTGTGTATACAGCACCATCATACCACACGCACCACAGTCCACCCATGGAGAGACAGTTTCCTTTCCTCTGGAGAGACTCTGTCATCACACCCACATACCACGTGTTCTCTCCAACCTCCACGTCCCAGCAGTGAGTCCCTGAGTTAAAGCCCTCAGAGCCCAGGACACTGAGATACTTCTCAAATCTCTCTGGGTTATCAGGGAGCTGCTGCTCCTCATCACCACGTCTCACACTGGTCAGATCCTCATCTGGGTTTGCAGTGTTGGGATCCAGAGTCACAGGAGCTGCAGAGAGAAAGAACACACACATGAGCTGAACACTGAGTCATGTGTGATGAGGATGTGAATGATGGTCAGTGGTGTTACAAAGTGTAATGGCAGGAGAAGTAGTAACAGTGAAATGCTCTTTAGTCATCAGTATGAAGGATCACAGCTGCACAGGCAGTGTTTCCTCTAAGTTTAGGCCTATCTTAGCATAGGTTTAAATAAATACCGCCACGGTATCAGAATCAGGGCAGACGCACAATGTAGTTGCAGTTGCTTTTTAAATAATCCTGCGAAGTATCCTCCCCTGCTGGCTGCCGCTCACATTGCAATTTAACAATAAGTAGCCTAAACTAGTCAGAGGTTATTATGGCCTTACTTCACATGTTATATATTGTATTGATGTAGCCTATTTAAAACATTAACTTTCTTCTCTATTCTTTTTTGTTTCCTCTTCATTTAGCGGCTGCTTCAGGGGAGACGCACAATATTGTTAGGACGCATAGTATAGGCTAAATGCCCTCCACTGGCTGCAGAAAATTGCAGTTTAACAATAAACCGCAATGCTAATCCGAGGTACCTGTCTAGTTTTATTCCATACATATATTGTTTTTTATAGACGTTAGTGGCATGCGCTATCAAGAGCTTCCATGTACTAGACATGTCAACATCGCAAAAACTACAATTTTCGCACAACTTGGTGGAAAGGTGTAGCACAGGCTAAGGAAAACCCATTCATTTCTGGACCTGGGGCCGTATTCACAAAGAATTTTAAGGCTAAAAGTAGCTCAGCGGCAACTCCTAAAAATAATGGGTGTGTCACTCCTAACTTTAGGACTCTTAATTTTTTTCACTAAAAGTAATTCACGAAGCATTTTAGACCTAAAAGTAGCACCTAAGTCTGGGACAGCTTAAAAGAAGTCGAGAGGACTCCTAACTCACTAAGACCTATTCACAAACAGCTTTTTGTGGCATTTCACGTTGCGATGTTTTGAAATGCGTAGCCTGCGGCAACAGGAGCTTCCAATCGCGAGGGAACAATTTTGCATTCATAAAAGGGATGCAATAACGCCACCAACAACAACCAAAACTATTCATTGTTAACATGTAAATTAAATGAAACGTTTCATTGTGAATCAAATTAAAATGTTCTCCTCTTTGCAAACGTAGGCATATGGTGACAGATTAATTTAATAATGTTGCAAAGATACTGCATCAATCCGTAGGTCTATGTTTCAATAGGCTAGGCTATTTGTTTTGCCTTACTCTTTATTAATTTAGGCTAGGCCTTTTTATTCAGTTATTCATCATCTTCTGTCCTTCTCACTACTTGTGTAGCGCACGCATTCTCCGACCTGTCACCTGTCACTCATCATCGGAAGGGAGGTGTTTGGAATCATTCCCGCGTTACAATCATCAGCCAGTCAAGCTCGTGCATGAGTAATGACATCACCCATAGCAACGAAGACTCACTCTTAGTTTAGTTGTCATTTTTCCTTACTAAGAGTAGCCTAGGTCTGAAAGGCTTTGTGAATAACTTTTAAGAGAAAACTCCTAGCTAAAATATTTTAGTGCGATTTAGGAGTACTCCTAGTGGTAAGATAAAAGGCTTTGTGAATACGGCCCCTGATTTCCCATATCGTAGTCCCGTGGTCCCCAAACTAAGGCCCGCGGGCCGAAGAAGTAAATGAACTAACTTTTAGTTTTTTAGCAATTGAAAAACTATAATGACGTCTGAAGTCATCAGGCCATCCTTAAAAATATTTTCGTTTGCCGTAACCCGACCGACCCTGTCAATTTAGACCCAAATATTTTTTTTTTTTCCCTTTTAGTCCGACCGACTTAGTCCCCTCCCCCCCGGCGCTGGGCCACCCGAAACCCAAAAAATTCAGTTTTTCCTAAATAACTTCATCCCGTGGCACTGAGGATGAAGAATTTTTTATGGTATGTTGGTCTCAAGGGCCCACATCAACCTAGCCCATAATCACTCATTTGTGATTTGCATCCCCCCGGTAAAAAATGAAAATGCAATATCATTCTGCTTTAATCATCCCTCTCTTCAGTTAAGATGTTCAGAACTGCACCAAAATGTGTATGATTAACCTGACATTCTCTGGGGGTATGCCAAGTTTCGTAGAATTTCATCGATGGGGGGGGTCTAAAAAAATTAAGTTATGTGTACATTTAGTGACTGTACACTCATTGGCCTGTAGATGGTGGTGCACACATATAGCCTACACGCACACACAGGCACACACATACCATCAGTATCGGCAATTACAACGGCCGATACATAATTACAAATTCAGTAGGATTAAAGGAAAACCAAATATTCATCATAATAATTTGGCTGCATTTCCAGTATTGGCGTCACATAGTCGTTTGTCCACCAGATGGCGCATCGTTGCAGTGAGACGTAATTTTGTTGGAAGTTAATCTAAAGTGGGTTGGAAAGGCACTACGCTTCCTACAAGGACAAGACTGTAGTTTACCGCCCCATACAGAAAAATCAAGGGAAAAAATATATTCACATATATGCAGCTACATCCAGCTTATATTAAAATAGATGGCTACAATATATTTAATACATATATAGTACAAGAATGTATATATGCAAGTATATGTGGGACCCAGCAATGTAACATAAATGTGGATATCTTACATGAACATATATGGTGAATATATTCAATGAACTTATTTGCACACAGGCAGTGATGGGTGGGGTTTACAAAAAAGGCTAGGACCTATCTTCAACTTCAAAATACGTCACTACAAACGTACTCTAAGGTCGTTGGAATAACAGTTAAAATGTTTGCAGCTTTTTCACTACATAAGCATAACTAACAGCTACTACTAGTCCAAATGTAAAACGTTTGCTTTGGTTAAGTGGATTGGCGGGGAGTATGAGGGCAAAACCAGCATTTTGCCGACTGACTGCATTAGTAAACCTAACGTTAATGAGGAAGACTTTTTCAACGGCTCTGTAACGTTATGGGACAACATCTTGCTAGAAACTAGTGGTGGAGGGGAGGAAGGCAGCCAAGAGGTAGAGCTAGTTGGCCGGTTTTCGAGGCCATGGTGGTCAAAATTGCTGGTAAGTAGATATTCATTGTATGCTAAATTGCTTTCATATAACATTTGCAGAAGTTAATGTCCGAATTAAAAATGGTATTGGTGGAAGCTGGAAGCTAACCTTTGCTACTTTCTGTAACATTAACGTTAGCATAAATTAGCCAGCGCTAGCTTTATTTTTTTACACCTGAAAGGGGTTTGAAAAATAAATTCACTGAGAAACGTTTGGACAATTAATGAGAACGACTTGTAATGACAGAGTGAAATACCAATTTAACCTGTCTCCCGGCCATATTTGGTAGTATATTTGCCTCTGGCATGTAGATTGATAGGCATATAGAAGCTAACTTATGATTTGTCATGCAAGACAGAAAATGTAACGGTTAACATTAGCTACTAGCCTAAGGTGTAGACATTCTATGCACTGTGGTTTAGCTAGCTAGCTGCTATTGTTGCATCATGGACAACACTTAGAGCTAACATTAGCTTTTTTTTTTTTTTAGATAGGATGTAATCAGAGGTGGAAAAAGTACGAAAATATTGTACTCAAGTAAAAGTACCAATACTTTGATGAAATATTACTCAAGTACAAGTTAAAATACCAATCTGAAAATGTACTCAAGTAAAAGTAAAAAGTAGTCCATTTAAAATGTACTTTAAGTAAAAGTTACTTAGTTACTTTTTTTTTTTGTTTTTTTTGGGGGGGGGGGGGGGGGGGGTACCAGAACAACCAGTTTTACCAGAGACTTTCTAATGAGGAGATACAGCACTCAAAAAATCCTCCATAGTTTAGTATATGTGCTGCCGAAGCGATAGTAATGCATGGGGTTAGTTTGTAACGCCAATATGGCAGTTGTCTACACATATTACAACCCTTCCGCGGCAAAACGTTGACATGTGAATACATTGAGCCAATCATATGGTGTGTTGAGAATACATTGAGCCAATCATGTGGTGTGCTGTGAAGACATCATGCCAATCATCTGTTGTGATCTCGCCGCTGGAGCAAGATTGGTGTTGTGAAGCCTTATGCACGCGCATTTCTGCCAAAATAGATGCCCGATAAGTTCCCAAAAAGCGTTGCAATATGGCCGCCGAGTGGAGGTACTTGCCTAAAAGGATTTTGGTCCTAGCTCGAGTTGCTGCAGCCAGCAGCTAAGGCAGCCGTGTTCATGCTCCCAGTGTGTAGCGCTGTAGCTGCAGCAACTCGAGCTAGGTAAAACCGATTGTTTCAGTTTTGTTCATATTGACAGTACTCGGTGACGTTGAGAAATGGAGATCTATGTGAAAAATCACCAGAGTTCTCCTTTAAGTTTGAGCAGTAGTTGATTTTCAAAGTTAGTTGCACTCATCCTTGGTCGCTTTGCAGTGAACAGTAATCCAGCACAACTGAAAAGCCCCTCACAGGCAGCTGAGGCAGGCAGGCCAATGTTGAGTTGCAGAGAGTTTTTTTTATATTTGGAATCGAGCAGAAGGTTCAGCAGATTAAAGGGCGTCGAACTGGGGGGAAAAGTGGGAAGTATAGGGCCCCAATGTAGGAGAGGGCCCTTGAAAAGTGGAATACGGGGGGCACAACATTTTCACCAGGCATTAGTAATAACTCAGGTAATCCACACATAAAAAATCCAAACAACTCCATAAGTAGAGTCATGTGTAATGAAGTGGAATAACACAGGGAAAAAGTATTGAACACGCTAAGAAAAGGCACTAAGGCAAGGAAAGGAACGAGCTGGAATCTGTAAGTAGTTAGAGAGTAGTTATCCTTTCTATCTGTGCAAATTAATATAATCTTAATATAATATAATATAAGCTTGGTTAGTAGCCTACATATTGATGGGCTATAAAAAGGTTTTTCATTACCAAGGTGTCACACAAGAAACATTTCATGATGGATAAAAGCAAAAAGCTCTCCCAAGACCTTTGCAACCTTATTGTTGCAAAACATCAATGAAACTGGTTACAGATGCATTTCAAAACTTCAGAATCTTCCAGTTAGCAGCATGGAAGCCATTATCGGCAAGTGGAAGGAACATCACTGCATCATCAACCGGCCATGCACAGGATCTCCTCGCAATATTTCTGACCAGGGAGTCAGAAGGATAGTCAATTCCAAGAGCCAAAGACCACTCGGAGAAAGCTCCAGAAAGACTCGAAGGCAGCCAATTCATTTAAATTCAATTAAACAGTTCTGGTAGTAAAGATCAGGATTCACAAGCGGGGACCCATGGAATCTGTTTAGAACAATGGGCCAAAATCACACCTGATACTGCGACTAATACGAAATGTCTTGATGCTGTCATTACAAACAAAGGCTTACTGAAAGAAATTTCAGTAGGCGTTCAATACTTTTTTCCTGTGTCATTCCACTTTATTACACATATTATTTTTTATATGTGTGTTAATATAATGTGTGGTGAAAATTTCGAATAGACTCACTGGAAGTTTAGGCTAATTACTGAAAAAAAGTCTAAGCGTTCCACCATATATTTATTTTACCTGAATATTTTAACTTCCAAATTAATGTCAAAATGAATGTCATACGAAATGTAAAGTTTGACTGACTGGATGTTTATACAAAACATAGTGAAAACTGTCTACTCTAAGGTCACTCTCACTCTCCCTTGCTAAAGAGCTAAATGGTTTAGTCCGCCTGCACGATTCATAAGGTAGTCTATCTTTTGTTTATTTAGTTGAGCATCGCTAGTAGTGGGCCGCTAATTGTTGTTCTGCTGGTGCAATGTCTTTATATAAAGAAGTCAGGTTACCAAAAACAAATGTCAAAACAGGAAAAAAAAAGAGAAATGAGGGGAAACAACTGCTAATGAACTACTTTCCAAAAAAAGGTGAGCACAAACGTCAAAACACGAAATCCCATGGTGTTTGCTTGAATATCTCCGCAATCATAGTGCTAAAACGAACTGAGACAACCCATTGAAATAGCGGAAAATACACTTTCATAGGTTAGGCTACACATGTAATCTGATGCATCTCGTGATCCAGCTCCATCTCAATCACTTTCAGAAAGACATGGCGCCAGCTTGATTCATGTCCTGTTGTAGGCTACATGCTGATCATTATCACTAGGCTAGTGGTTTAGGGCGCGATTTTTTCTCTCTCCCTTTCTGTTTTCGTTAGTCTTAACTTTTTTTTTTACTCAAGTAACGGATGGGTTTTTTGATGTAGCGAAGTACAATACTTCACTCAAAATGTAATCAAGTAAAATTTAAAATACCGATTTTATAAACTACTTAAAAAATACAAAATACACAAAAAAACTACTCAATACAGTAACGTGAGTAAATGTATTTCGTTACTTTCCACCTCTGTATGTTATACAGGGTTGCCAACTCTCACGCATCTGGCGTGACACTCACGCTCTCAGGCACACTCAAGAAATGTCACGCCAAATCCATTCTTTTTTTTTTTGCAATCCGTTCATTTTTTGTTGATGACTAGACTAGACCACAGCATTGGTTCTAAATGACAGGATACGAGTTTAAGGCATACATATGTCTAGACCAACAGCAGGTAGGTCTAATATCCGCCTACAACGTTCTCAGCGCAGTTTTCTCTGATTGTTGATTCGCTGACTAGGCTATTTTAATCCAGTCCGCGGCACCTTCACGGAACACGCTGCTTTAGACATGAGGCAGACCGACATAAAGTGTGGCCGGCCATTCTTCTCTAGGAACTACTCGCGAAGTAGCCTCACAGACATCACATGAAATAACTTTTTCTCATCTTTTATAAGGTGCTATAGCCGCTATTTGCTGCGATAAACGGTTCGCGAGAAAAATAAATTAACTTTCAAGAAATAATCATATTAGGCTACTATAGCTCTGCGCTCATTTCAATTCCTATAGGAGGAATATCTCACAAAGTTTTCGTTCCACACATGACAAACCGTAAACCAGAATAAACAGCAGACCTTACCGAACACAAAGGTGTAATGCAATCCCCTGTACAATAAGCCATTCCAGAGTAGGCTAATCCGGTTTTGAAATGGTAGCAAATTTCTATATGGTCTCCAATTTTGGGCTTTAAGTGTCTTAAAACTGAGCTGTGCTTAAATACCTACATATGTGTAAATATTAAAATCAGAGGATATATAGCTCATGGCTAAGAGTTTGTCGATGTAGCCATAATGATTTGTTTTCACAAAATGCTAAGCATGCATGTATTTAAGTGTCTTAAAAAGTGTGCTTATATTGGTCAATGCATAATTTCATAACAGGCCTAATAGAAAATAAATGTTAAATATACTGTAGCCTAGACATAATATTAAAATCAGATGATGTAGGATAGTATAGAGTTAGATAAAGTTGGATGGCTCCAGAACTCACACCAGTGGATTGGGTCTTAAAGGAGCCACACCACTTTTATGACACTAAAGCTGTTCTGTTGATCTTTAGATTTGTTGCTACTGGGCATGAAGGGCAGGCCAATTATGAGTTCTGTCCAACATTGATGGTAGGTTTAGAAGAAAAGTCACCACATTTTAATCATATTGCAATACCAATAACCGTGATCATTTTGGTCATGATTTTTCATCAAATGTTCATACTGTATCTCTAGTGGCTGGTAGACTTTGGAATCCACCAGCCACAATAGTAGGTGGAAAAAAATATTTTAGGCTATTTCCATCCCTGATACATACGTACACTCATACACACATTCATAAGTCTCAATCTGTCCATTTCTTTCCACAGAACTCACCAGAAGTCATCGTTTAAGGGGTTATTTTTCATTTTTTTTTTACTGAACTACTACCTTTTTCAGGTGGGCAGGGGGGCCCTTTTCATGTCTGTGTCCAGGGGCCCAGTGGCTCATAATCCTTCCATGCCACGGGTATAAAACACTGGTCTTGTTTTCAAGTGCAATCAATAATTGTACATTTTGAAGAAACTTAAATCATGGATTATACTGTACATAGCAAAAAAGTCTGGGGACAGACATTTTTAAAATTAGGTTTAGGGAAAAATTTAACGCACACGCACTATGACTTCACAAAATCTCACTCCAGCCAAACACCCAAAGTTGGCAACCCTGTGTTATATGAAGTTATGGGACTTCAAAAAAATCCTAAATTAATGGGCGTTCTATGGGGTTAGCAGAGAGTTGATAACCACTGCTCCATGGATGCTTCTACTTCCGGGAATTCATCTGCCCCCTTGCTCCAGTTGCATACATACACTTCCTCTCTCTATCTCCCTCCTTCCCAGCTTCACACACACACACACACACACACGGAGCTCTCTTAAAGGAGCCGCAGCACCATTTTACAACAGCTGGCTACGTAGTAATCTGTCTATGGACAAGTGAAATGTGTTGTCTGTTGATTTGAGATGCATTGCCTGTTTATAGGTTGAAGTTAATTATTATGTTTAAACTATTTATTAAACCTTAATCTTCAACTAAGATTATTTCCTGCACAGTAGGCCTAATGGTTATGCTAATTTACAGTAAAAAGCGTTTGGAATGCTTAATTTCATTTAGGTTAAAATGATGATTGGAATACATGTCATACATAAAATCTGTATAGAAATCTAGGTTAAAACATAAGGTAAAACAGGTTAAATTAAAATGGGTCTAAAGGTAGAACTGGCTTTCTGCTTATTTAATGCCTAATTGGTATTGTATCTGTACTGTTTGCCACTGTTTGCCTGGGTTGATAAATTAACCATTATTTCATTATTTATGTTTAAAATATACTTACAATTTGCCTTATTTAAATTTACTTTGTTGTGCTTTGCTGTATTTGATGGAAAATGCTAAACTTTATTTAAATTGTTTATTTTTTGTATGTTTAAAGGTTTTTTTACCTTCCTTGTTTACTGGTCAAATAAATTGAACAACGAGTGAAATCCTGAGTCTGGTCAAGTCCTTCCCTTTTCAAGTGTGGGAAGCCATGATGTTTTAAATACACTTGCCAGGCGTGGTGGACCAACTAAATACAAATTTACATATGCACCCATGTGTGAGTGATTCCTCATCTAGCCGCACGCCATTAGGAAAAGCGCTTGCTTGTTAAGTATATGACTTTATAACCAAATTCATTGAAAACACCTTTGTCCATTTTTGATAAACTACTACACTAGTCTATTCATCAAAGGTCTATCATTAAAAGAAGCAAACAACGGGCATATGTTAATAATTATAAGGCTATCACACTTAATATGATATTACACAGACGAGCTGTCGTGTTTTGCAAGCAAATAAATTCAGCAAATAGTATACATGTACAAGTGGAATAAAGTGCTAAAAAAGTCACATGGAGGTCTGATTTAAATGACAGCTGACCGAACCAATTACACAACATAATTAACGTTAGAATTAACTAAGCCTGGCTGTTAGCCTGGCCAGGCTAGCTGCACAGAATAAATCCCTATGGTAACTTATGTCCCATCTCTTGTGAAACCAAGTCAAGGCTAAATTCAGCCAGGATAACCTAAAAATCACAGCTTAATCCCTTATTTAGGTTTTGCGAAATACCCCTCTGGAGTTGAAATGCTGACACGTTTGTGTTACTCTGTGTGTAACACAGAACTTGAATGTTACTCTTTCTCTGTGATTCCATGCAGAAATTGTTGTCCTAAAATATACCGTATAAAAAACAACTCTACAAAATAATTTATACAATTATTCATCATTAATGTTCTTGCAGTCAGCCAGCAGAGAATAATGTTATGAAGGACACACACACACACTCACACACACACACACCACACACAGAAAGAGAGAGAGAATGAGGCATGATTTCAACATTTATATTGTTCAATTTAAATGCAACAGACAAGTAGATCCCGGTGTATTGGAGTCATAAAGTGTTCCTGGCTTTCCATGGCCTCTGTGGCGTCCTAGATGGGATGTCTCGGCAACCCTCCTAATCTGCAAAATCATCGCACGTCTTTGAAACTAAACCAACGTTCCTGCCTGGCTGTGGCTCCAGCTGAACTGAGGACACTGATGACATGAATAGACAGTGATCACTATATATGAGGCACATAGTGGATCGATACAAGGCCCGATGATGACGATGATGTCTAAAAATGTGTGCAACTTTCTTTTCATTTGCCCTTAAGTGCAGATCTCGTTCTTGTTCAGACAGTTTTAAAACGATAAAAGAATAAAAATGTCACAGAAAACGGAAAACAACACACACACATCACTAGAGGTGACCTGTTTGTCCAGAGTCGGAGAAAGGAGTTGTTTCTCTTTTCCTTTCTTTATGTTATTTTCTTTACTAAGCCTACCCAGCCACGAGCGTGTAGTACGCTACCGTGGACCACCTCAGGCCCTGAGCACATTTTAAGAATTCGATCTAGGAGCTGCCAAGAGAAAGCCATCCAAGCCAGGAACAGCGGCTGTATGTACAGATAAGTAGAGATGTAGCCAACATAAAGAGAGACAGAGGCAATCTCCGAGGAAACGCAGACAAGTGTATCCCTGACGACATCCTTTGCCCATAGGCGGCAGGGGTTCCGGTCTGGTGGTTCCTTTCGCGGAACCCCACCGCTTACCCCGTTTCAGTCCTTCATGACCTTTTCATTTCATTTCATTTTCTTTTTCAATCTTTCATTTAAATAACCAAATAAAAATGAACAACGTAATTTAACAAAATGTTACACAAGAGTTTGAACACCATCCCACTCTCATCGCCTCTCTCTTGTCTCCAGTTGAACAGTGAAAACCTCTGAAATGTTTTGAGCCATTCGTTGTAGTTGTTTCAGGTGCAATACGCAAACATGGCAGAACACTTTGTAGAGAGACAGTGGTGGAATTGTTCATGACATGAAAAGGGCTTAGCCAGGCAGGGAGACAGCGAGCATGGACAATGATCGCAAACTCTCCACCTCACACACACACAACACACACACACACACACACACGCACACTTCTTCATCAACCCTCATCTCTGTATACGTTTTAACGTTTACCATCAAGGGTTTTGAAAACTAAATCTTAAAATAAGAATATATTTCAGGTATTAAATAATTTCATATAAAAAAGTCAAAGTCAGTACACATTTCCCCTCCCCGACAAGTTCAAATGACATCTTTTTACACACACACACACACACACACACACACACACACACACACACCCCATTCCCTTCCCCAAAGCAGAAGTCCATGCAGTACCATAATATTGCAGAGAGGGTTTTTTATCCTTTAAGATCATGACTCGTATAACTGCCTATCTTTGAATGCGAAGCAGCACTAACACTTGCGCAGAAGCTTATACAGTTGCTGGGATTGGCTTGCCATGGGTTATATTTTCTTTTTTTTCTTTTTTCCTTCCTTCCATTCTGCATTTTTTTCTTATGAACTGTAATGTTGTTATAATCTGAGGATTATGAGGAGTTTGTTTTTTTTTTTTTTTTTTTTTCATAGTCATTTACAGAGACAAACAGTTGCACTGTGGAGTGGTAAGGGGGGGTGGGTGGGCGATTTAAGTCCAACAGGATTGTCCGACACCCCAACATCTGTTTGCCCACACAACCCCCCCCCCCCCCCCAACCCCTTTAAGAGCACCAGTCCTACCATTCCCCCGTGAGTTTGGTGTTCTGGTCCCGTTTCGGGGGTGGGGGTTTAGGCCCCTTGCGTAACGTTGCATAGCCTGAGATGTTGCCAGACATGTAGCCTCCACCACCTCCGCCCCCCTTGCGGGGGTGGTCCAGCATGAGTTCTGGGGGCGGGGGCGGCAGGGCCATGTCGTCCATGGTGGCCACAGGCTCCAGCTTGGAGGAGATGCGGGAGGAAGTGAGCGAGCTCTGCCGCGTGATGGACTTCCTCTTCAGGGTCCGGTTCAGGTCCTCCAGGAAGTTGGGCTGGAAGTTGGTGAGTGGCACGGCCTTCGGGGAGGTGGGGGGGACATGGGAGGAGGGCGGGGGTACAGCAGCGGGGACCGGGGCAAAGGGCTGCAGGGGCATTGGCTGCGGGGGCATTGGCTGCGGGGGCATTGGCTGCAGGGGCATTGGCTGCGGGGGCATTGGCTGCGGGGGCATTGGCTGCAGGGGCATTGGCTGCAGGGGCATTGGCTGCGGGGGTGGCGAGAGCGCCAGTGGCTCGGGGGGCCCGCTGCTGCGCCGGTGCATTGTGGGAGGTGGAGTCTTCTTGAGGGACTGGGACTTCCAGGAGGTGGTGGTGTTGGCCGTGTTGGGATGGTGGTGGTGATGGTGCTGTGGCGGGTGGTGCATCTGGGGCTGGGGGTTCACCACGGCAACCCTGGGGGCGCCCGTGTTCATCTCCACAGGGAGCGGAGGAGGCGGCAGCAGCTCAGAGTCCGGCGGCGGCGGTGGGAAATAGTCGTACTCCGGAGGCGGCGGGAATTCCGAACCGGACTGCCGGTACTGACCCGGACCGGGCGACTTCCCCTGCAGTGCCAGCGCCAGAGGCAGGTTGGCCAGGTTGATCTTGCCGGGCGGCTTGGGCGTCGCGCGCGGCTCCTTGGAGGGGGACCCCGAGGCGGACGCCGGGGTGGACAGGGAGCTCGAGCCGGACGCCGGGGCCGCCGGGCTGGGCTGGGCGAAGATGCTGACCAGATCCTCCACCTTCTTGGACTCCTGGTACTCCACGGAGGAGTTGGAGCGGATGCTAGAGTTCCTCTGGGGCGTTGGCGGAGGCCGCTTGCTCCCTGTTGACCCCGTGGAGGAGTTGGAGGAGGTGGACGGCGACTTCTTAATAGGCGAGGCGCCACCAGTCGCTGACTTGCCCGAGGGGATCGGAGGAGGAATGGGCGTGGGGTCAAGCGGTGGCGGCGGGGGCAGGGGGAAGTCCAGGGTGCTCTCTGGGGGTGGTGGGGGAAACTCGGGCGACTGCGCCGGCTGCCACTTGGGCTTGGCCTTGACCACGGGCGGGGAGAGTGGGCTGCCGTACTGCGGAACGGCACCGGGGAACTGATTGACAATCTGCTTGACCAGCGAGGAACCCAGTGGGGTCGGAGACAGGGGCCCGGCGGGAGCGGTCAGCGGCGGTGCCTTGGCGGGGAAGCTGTGCTGCTTGGGCAGGGTCGGGGGCGGCTGGTTCGGGCTGTGCGCTGCGGACAGGCTCTGTTGCCTCTTCATCATCGGCGTGGGCGACACGGGGGACACCAGCGAGCCGGCCGGCCGCAGGGACGCCTGTGAGGGGAACCCCCCAGCGAAGGTTTTGGGAGGGGCCAGAGGCGGACCTGCGGTCAACGGGGGAGACACGGCCGGGGGAGGAGGGGGGGGAGGGGAGTCCAGGTCGTCCACGGGAGGGGAGAAGTCGTAGGTCATGTTGGGGAACTTCTGCGCCAGGAACTGCTGCAGGCCGTTGGCGGTCAGCGCGGGATACTTGGCGGCCTGCTCGGGGGGCGGCGGCATGATGCCGTTGGCCTGCAGGTGCATCTGGGGATGAGGGGGCAGCACGTGGTGGCCCTGCGGCGGAGGGGGCACGAACTCGGGTACTCCCTGCACCCCGGGACTGGGCGGCCCCATCTTCAGCACCGCCATGGCGGACCCAGGGGCAGGCATGGGGGGAGGAGGGGGAGGAGGGGGAGGAGGTGGCTGCTGTTGGGCCATGCTGACCATCTGGGGCTTGATGGACTGTGGTGGGGGTGCAGGAGGCATCATCTGCTGTTGCATCATGGGTATTTGCTGCTGCTGCTGTTGCATCATGGCTATCTGCTGCTGCTGCTGTTGCATGCTGGCCAGCTGCTGCTGCTGCTGTTGCATGCTGGCCAGCTGCTGCTGCTTGTACTGGCGTTCGGCCTGGGAGCCGGCGGAGCTCTGTAGCCGGGCCAGGGTGCTGTACTTGGTGAAGGTGGTGGGGGGCGAGTGGTAGGCCTGGCTGGCCAGCGCGGGGGGTGGAGGCGGGGGAGGGGGAGGGGAGGGTGGCGACGGGGAGGACTGGGGCGACTCCACTGTGCCACTGCCGCTGTAGCTGCTACGGGTGTGCGAGTGGGGCAGAGTGTGGTGGTGGTGGGACAGCGGGGGCAACTGGAGGGGGTAGGAGGCCCGGGCCGGCTCCACCCTCACCTGCACACACAAACAAACAAACAAACAGGAAGTGAGTTTATCATCCTCATCATCATCATCATCTCGAGAATGTTAATGGCTGCCCAAATGCATGAGGGCCATGTGAGAGCCTTGGTAAACCTCTTAGAAGGAACAAACAAACAAAGAATCAATCAAAACAACAAACAAACAGCAGGTGGTTTATAATTGTTGTTGTTGTTGTTGTTGTTGTTGTCCAAATGCAGAGAGCTGAGAGATGAACGCTGCAGTGAGCAGCAAGAGCTGAAAGGGCAGATCCAGACAGGGAGAGAAGCCACACAGGAGCTGAATGAGCTGAGGCAAAGTCCCTCCACTCGGTAGCCATCTTGGTAATGCACTTTGGCCAGTTACTGGGCAGCTTATTTTCCTATTCAAGTGAAGGGGGGCCATACAGGAAGGGAGGTCAGTGTTCAGGAGGTCCTGTTCCTGAGGGAGGTACTACCAAGCCAGGCCATGTCCAAGTAGGTGGTTTAGTAGCAAACGTAGGTGAGATAACCCAGAGAAAGTTGTAAATAGTCACCATAATAAATTACACAGATTATAAAACCATGATTTAAAAGACATCAGGGGCATTTCAACTCATCTAACTCCTGTTGTTAACACCACACACTGATCCTCAGAAGACCCAGGTTCTCTGATTTGGTCATCATCATTCATCACCAGCTGATTATTGGGCTGGTTCTGGCCCAGATGTGTCTGGGACCCGGCAGATTCTAAGTACCGGTATGTGATTTAGTGGCAAACCTGAGTAAGCCAACTCAGAGTAAGAGAAAAACCTGAGTACGCTAACTCTGAATAAGAGGAAAACCTGAGTAAGCCAACTCTGAGTAAGAGAAAAACCTGAGTACGCCAACTCTGAGTAAGAGAAAAACCTGAGTACGCTAACTCTGAATAAGAGAAAAAACTGAGTAAGCTAACTCTGAGTAGGAGGCAAACCTGAGTAAGTTAACTCGGAGTAAGTTAACTTGGTTCAGTGGCAAACCTGAGTAAGTTATAGGACTCTATCATTCTATCAGGATTGTTCCTAACTATAACACTGCCAGATCTTTTCTAGACTGTGGGCTCTAGATGTTTTGTCTAGCAACACCAGAGATTCATGTTCAAACAACTTTGTTATTCACCAATCACATTCTCAGTGCAGTAAGTACTTCTGACTATCATAACAACATTCTACAACATCATAACAACATTCTACAACATCATAACAACATTCTAGGTTAATGACCATCACCCACCCAAACACCAGTGCTACCGGGATGCTGTAAGTTGTTAATGCTAACACACACACACACACATACCATTACCATTCACCTGGAGTGATCCCTTCAATATGCACCTGACTGCATTCTTGGTTAAAACTGGGCAACCCAACCAAACCTGTGTGTTAAACACACACACACACACACACACACACACACAGGGCCCCTAACCTCACTCCCCACCCGCACAGAGAGGCCTGATGGCCTTGCGACTCCTGGCTTTGGATCCCTATGGGGAGGAGAGAGTGGAGAGGGGGAGGAGAGAGTGGGAGGAGAGAGTGGAGAGGAGAGGGGGAGGAGAGAGTGGAGAAACAGAGGAGAGATGAAGGGAGCACAAGCAAGATGGAGACAGAGCGAGCAGGCAAGCAGTCTTCTACTGGAGCTACAGCGTACTACGCCTAGAGCAGCAACACCACGCACTTTTGCATACTCATTTACTCTCCCACACACACTTTTGCATACTCATTTACTCTCTCACACACACTTATACATACTCATTTACTCTCCCACACACACTTTTGCATACTCATTTACTCTCTCACACACACTTTTACATACTCATTTACTCTCCCACACACACTTTTGCATACTCATTTACTCTCTCACACACACTTTTGCATACTCATTTACTCTCTCACACACACTTTTACATACTCATTTACTCTCTCACACACACTTTTACATACTCATTTACTCTCTCACACACACTTTTACATACTCATTTACTCTCTCACACACTTCTCAAACACAACTCTTCCACATCCATCTCATATTACTACCCTCTCTACAAATTCTACAATTCAGACTACAACAACTCTTGCTATTACTACCACTAGTGGTACTACTACTACTACAACTACTACACATACTATTCCTACTACTAAAATCAGTCATGGAAAAAGAATCATGCAAAGGTACGACAGTAGAGCATCATGGGAGTGAAGCAAAGGATGATGGACAAGCATGATGGACACAGCTGGAGATGGGCATGTGCAGAGAGTGTGTCGAGAGTGTGAGAGTGATGGTGGAGAGTGAAGGATGGTGTGTGTGTGGGAGATGGATGGGGTGAGTGGTGTGTGTGTGTGGGAGATGGATGGGATAAGTGGTGTGTGTGTGTGTGGGGTGATGGATGGGGGGGGTGGGGTGGGGGTGGGGGCACCTTGGTGGTCTCCTCTATCTGGTTGCCTCTTTTCCAGGCCTCAGAGAAGATGGAGCTGACGGCACTCTGAGAACGTACATGACCAGACGAGGTGCCCTCTGACACGCCGCTGTCCGACTGGCTCGAGTGGTTGGACTGGGACTCTGCAGGGAGAGAGAGAGAGAGAGAGAGAGAGATTAGTGTAATTCTCATATACTAGAGCATGCTAATACTAATACTAATGTGGTTCAGGTCTGGTGTGGATATGACGCAATTCAATTAAATTCAGTTCAGGTTTCTCCTGTTCTTCCAAAGCAGTGATATTTGGGATATGTTTACAAATATATCAAATTACTGATGTCTTTGAATCATATCTGAGGTACTACCCGATTACC
This sequence comes from Alosa pseudoharengus, assembly GCF_046254945.1. Taxonomy (NCBI): domain Eukaryota; kingdom Metazoa; phylum Chordata; class Actinopteri; order Clupeiformes; family Clupeidae; genus Alosa; species Alosa pseudoharengus. The sequence goes on along the minus strand of NW_027468718.1, from coordinate 47,361,704 downwards.
CATCTGAAGGAGGTGAAAAATATCAGGTATCAGACCAGAGGGGTATTCCAGAAAGGAGGTTTAACAAACACTGAGATAAAACTTAACCTCTGGGTTGTCTGAACCTGTGGCGACTAAACCCGAGCTGTCGGTTCCAAAACACCGGTTACCAGTTAGTTCAATCAACCCTGTGTTAGATAACCTAGAGTTGTGCGCGTTCACGGCGAACTTATAAAGGCATCATCTACTGAGAGTCGAAACCATGAGTGAAACCGGCGAAAGGAAGAGCACCGTATTTTTCAGAGGCTGAGTAGTCAAATCTTACGAGGAGGAGAGAACTGTAATAACAAAAAAAGAGCAATTCTTAAGCGCCTGCGTCCGAGACCTTGCTTGGCAGAGAATAGCCTAACTGACCGTGTAAATGCGTATGTTTAAGATAGCCTATTTAATGTCAAAAGCACAATTAAATAATTCACTGGACATCACGTATTGTATTGACTGCTTTCAATGATGCTTTCTTAAACTAGCCTACCTTGTCACAGATTGAGTGGGCCATAGAATTCTTTGAGAATTCTAGGGTTCTGCAGCTGTGGGCCAAGTTAAACTTTTGCGCTCCATCATCGGAAGGGTGAATGTCGGAAGGCATGGGTAGCCTATTGGACACATTTCGGTGCACATTTGGAAAATTTAATAAGTGATGCTGACCTGCCAGTTGGTGAATACACTTTAATGATCCTCGTGGGTTTGTGTCTCGTGCGAATGAAGTTGCGCAGGAACTGCTTTAGCGCAAGGCAAACTTTACGCACCGACCGACAGCTTGCCGATATGCTCTGCGTCTCCAACACTACAAAAACTCCCAGTCTTAGAGCGTGTGTAGCCTATTAAAAAAATATTTTATCCCAAATGCCATCAGCATTCTTAACCAAACTTAGTGACAACATGCATACCCGGCTGAGCTGTACAGCTTTATTTAAACTTATTTATTAATTTTCTATAGGCTATGTTTCCCCTTTTTTGTACTATACTTGTTTTAATTATATCTTCAATGTGTCTGAGATGTTGTTTGTCCATCTGTCTGGTGAGCCAAACACAAATGTCCACTATGGTGTAGGCTAGCTAGCCTACATTAAAGATTTATTTTATTCTATTCTAATCCACCATGCGTAATGTAGAGATGGAGAATGCTTTTCAAGTAGCCTATATTTAGGATTCAGCTGAAAAACTCTAGCGCTCTTGAAAAACTCGTTTGGAAAAGAATGGATAGGCTATCATGTGATGTCGTGGTCTTATCGCACTCTCACGGTGAATTGCACGGATGAATATTACATGATTTTGTGCTTCTTTGTCAATCGGACCTTCGTCAAAATGAAACGCCATTGTGTGACAAGTGTAAAAATAGCGGCCGGATTAAACATGCACTAAACATAATTGAACATAACCTGAACAAAACCTACCCCCTACCAGGTTAAGTTCAGAGCCTATGTTACCATAGTTACTTACATAGCCTGATCATTTTTGAGCTTTCTGGAACTGAAATCCCAGGTTTACCGTTTACTCTGGGTTTACATACCCAGTTCAGTTCAGAGCCTATGTTACCATAGTTACTTACATAGCCTGATAATTTTTGAGCTTTCTGGAACTGAAATCCCATGTTTACCGCTAACTCTGGGTTAACATACCCAGTTAAGCCAGTAAACCTGCTTTCTGGAATACCCTGGTCCTTGTTTAAGGGCTGTTCACACCAAGAGCGATAACTATAGACCCTTTCAGTCTGTTCCTAAATGGTTTCAGGTTGAAAAGTTCAAAACCAACATAGATACGTTGAAATTAATCAGACTTTATCATAATGCTCTACAAAATGTCGGCATTAAAACTTTTCTTTTTTTGACCCCAAGTCACCATTACTTCAATACTGTTTTCTGACACCAGAAATACCTTAGGAACACACATGTTTTTTTTATGCAGTTGACAGGGCCTATAATGATAATGGCAAAAAATATCACTAATATGAATGGCAATGTCCACTAAAACTATAACGATAACATTTAACTTTTCTTTAGCAGAGGTGTAAAATTCTGGCTTCAGAATGTAAAAGTCCTACCATCTATTGGTTCTACAAATGTACTAATGTTCCACTAATCAGTTCATCTACCTGGCTAATTAGAATCAGCTGGTTTGGTGAATGGTTGGAGCAAATATGCGGCAAGACTTTTAATTTCTGAAGCCGGACTTTTACACCTCATTGGTTCATTAGTAGTCTGATACACACCGCATATCCCAAAACCATAGTTGCTAACTAAGTTAGCAACTTTGTTAGTTGCAATGCAATTTCCCATTGCCAACCAACTAAGTTGCTAACAGGTTAGTCTCTATGGTTTTGGGAAACGCGGCCCTGTGCGGCATCTCTGCAGCTGTAGCAGCGTCCTGCACCCTCACAGCCTCAGTGGCCCACCCGTTAATCCTCCTCATTCACCAGCGAGCGCAGCTCAGCACAGTAAAGCCCAGAGTTACTCATGCCCAGGCCACGTCTAATTTAATGCAATCTCTTAGATGGCCAAGAAAACACAGAGTTATTTTAACAATTATATCTCTAGCTCAAATCATCGTCTTACATCATTGTTGATGTAATTTCCAGACAGAATAAACCTATTGGTCAAATGACAAATGCACAATGAAATAAAACATTGGCATGGGTATAAATAATTTGGGATTTAAGTGTTTTCTAAACCACATGATGCTAATGGTGTTGATTTAAAAGCCCTGATAAAGTGATATTACAATAAGAACAGATAACGTTTCATCTCTAGTCTCGACATTTCACCATAAGCCTCAGTGTTATTACGAGTCCCAATAAGAGCAGATAACTTTACATCTCAACGCTTCACTCGGCACCCTTAACTCTGCGTATCTGATCCGTGGGGTTTGGCATGTTTGTGCTGTGTTGTAATCCAGCCGTTGGTGGTTAACCAGCATGGGGTGTTAAATACCCAGAGAGGCTCAGTGTTAAATAGCATGTCTAAGTCCTGAGGTATGCGTCCCAGTGTTAAGTATCATGTGTAACCCCTGAGGGAGGTGTCTAGTTGTTTATGTCCTGAGATCAGGGAGTGCACGTTAGACCAGCAGACGTGACTTTGCTGAATTAGTTATGTATAAATTCTTACAGAATCCATCATTTTACAGAGTATAATCTTACAGTGTTTTGTGTATTCGATTGAGTTTCCCTGGATTTAAAGCAAAAGATCTCTTCACCAGATTCAGTGCAGCAAATCTCTTCCTCGGAATCAATGTAATAATCTACCAGACCTTAAACCAGCTCCATCAAGCACAAGTTTTGAATGTAAGTAAATACCAGTGTGACCACAGACAAGGTTATAGATCATGTAGGGGGCATTTCACAGACCACACCAGACTATTGAAATCATGGGGCCACCTCAGGTGTGTGTGTTCAGGTGTGTGTGTGCATGTGTGTGTGTGTGTGTGTGTCTATTGTGGAATGTCTCTTTGTATGTGCGTTGTGTGTGTGTGTGTTTGTGTGTGTGCGTGAAACATACAGTATGATGTGTGTGTGTGTGTGTGAAAACATATGATGTGTGTGTGTGTGTGTGTGTGTGTGTGTGTGACATGGCCCTGTGCGTTACCTGGCAGGCTGGAGGAGCTGGAGCCGGACTTGATACTGGAGCTGGACAGGGAGGACCAGTCGTATGCCGCCTCAGTCCTCTTCATGGCCTCCTGGTAGTTCACATATAGCTGCTTCCCATACTACACACACACACACACACACACACACACACACACACACACACGCGCGCACACGCACACGCACACACACACGCACACGCACACGCACACACACACACACACACACACACGCATATTTCATGGCACCAGACATACACACAGAGAAAAAAAACACATTTCACAACACCAATCAGAAATGCATGATATGGATCTTATTAAACATTGATCATCCAGTTATGCATTCCTTTATGTCCACTTTTACAGTCCATACTCTGTATCTTATGGACCCTGTTATGTTGTAGTCACCATACACTATCAGACCATCTTCTCCATTGATAAAATAAAAAAACAATTCTGGTAAACTAATGAGTTATCCTTTTCCGTTACCTTGGCGATGCGAATCCCATTCACCCATTGGTGCAGAGTCCTGACGTCATCACAGCACAGATACTTGATGTACTGAGACTTCTTCTGAATCTGAGGATGCTGCAGCGAGGAGATTGGAGCAGAGACAGAGAAATATCAGAACAAATTCAATGATCTCAGGATCAACTGTAAGAGATGACTGCAGGCAAAAACCTTCTGGGTGCTTCAGTAGACTGTCCATGGAAACCATCTGAGCAATGACAAAAATACAGACTGCATACATGAAATGTATGTCCACATGAGCTACTCCCCTGCTGCTAAGACCTGAAATATACTGTAATTCTGCAGTTCAGTACAAGGCCACCAGATGGTGCCAGTGAACCATCCCATGCTTGGTGCATCAGCACAGGGGAGGAGTAGCAAAGCAGGTCAGATCAGCAGAGCAGCCAAGCCTGACTAATACTGGACTAATTGGGCTTGTGATTTGGGTTGTGTCAAAACACTTCTCACTCCCACTCTCCTGCTCTCTCCCTTTCTCCCTTTCTGCATCATCCTTTCTCTATCCCCCTCTCTTTCTCCCTCTCTCCATCTCTCTCTGCACCGATAAGGCCTGGCTTCTGGCTTCACTCTAACCCTGCTGGTGATATGCAGGCATCACACTACATACTACCTTCACTAATACACTACACACAACCTTCACTGATGCACTACACACAACCTTCACTAATACACTACACACAACCTTCACTGATGCACTACACACAACCTTCACTGATGCACTACACACAACCTTCACTGATGCACTACACACAAACTTCACTAATACACTACACACAACCTTCACTAATACACTACACACAACCTTCACTGATGCACTACACACAACCTGCACTGATGCACTACACACAACCTTCACTAATACACTACACACAACCTTCACTAATACACTACACACAACCTTCACTAATGCACTATGCACAACCTTCACTGATGCACTACACACAAACTTAACTAATGCACTATACACAACCTTCACTAATACACTACACACAACCTCCCAGATGCTGAAGAATGAGCTAGCATCGCTGATGGAGTATCACTCAGTTCAATAATCCCCCTGAACTAAGCCACTGTTGACTGAGAATGATGAGAACTGGCAATGACACCATTTGAGTAATAAACAGACAGATCTGTAGGTGAGCCCATGATGGCTGATACTGTCACAGTGGAACCACAAGCCACTGCGGACACAAACATCCTGTGTGTGTGTGTGTGTGTGTGTCTGTGTTCTCACCTTAAGCACCAGGCAGTAATCAGTAGGGGCCTTGTACTTGCTGTGGTAGTCCAGACCATAGTACACGTTCACATGCTCCAGCTGCAGGAAGCACACCAGGTCTCTCGACGTCTACAGAACACACATCCACAACACATTAACACACACACACACACACACACCTAAAATGTCTGTCTGTTTGTCTGTGTGTGTGTGTGAAAAAGCACATTTAAATTGGTCCAAGGAAGACTGACAATATTCCACCACTAGGGGGAGCTCTCTACAAGGGAGAAAGAAACGGGGAGAGAATGACAGAGGGACAGATGAGAGAGTCAGAGAGAGCCTGTATGTTTACACACTTCAGAATGAGTGTGCATCTGTGCAATAACACTTCCGAATCAGAATGAGTATGCATCTGTGCAATAACACTTCAGAATGAGTGTGCATCTGTGCAATAACACTTCAGAATGAGTGTGCATCTGTGTAATAATAATAGTTCAGAATGAGTATGCATCTGTGTAATAACACTTCCGAATCAGAATGAGTATGCATCTGTGCAATAACACTTCAGAATGAGTGTGCATCTGTGTAATAATAATAGTTCAGAATGAGTATGCATCTGTGTAATAATAATAGTTCAGAATGAGTATGCATCTGTGTAATAATAATAGTTCAGAATGAGTATGCATCTGTGCAATAACACTTCAGAATGAGTATGCATCTGTGCAATAACACTGACGTTCATGTGTAGACTGCATTCGTTAGCTTAAAATCTTTCCTGAGATGAGAACCAAATTCACCTAACCAAAATATTGGGTGGAACAAACAATGTCTGTGTGTGTGTGTGTGTGTGTGTGTGATACTGCTCCTCTGTTCAAGTATTCACAGGCAAACACACACACATACATAAACACACTTCCACCCACCTGGAACCACACACAAATACAGGAAATGCAGCAGCAGAGATGCACTGTTTGGGCATATGATATAAACATGGCATCTGGCCTGTAGACTAACCCCCCCCCCACCCACCCACACACACACACACACACACCATACGCCCGCACGCACACACACCATGCCTGAGAGGGGTTATAGTGGTGTGTGTCTGCAGCCCTGCTAATCAGCTTGCATATGTGGGCACTGAGAATGGATAAGGACCATATTGAAGAGTGCGCTTTTCAAGTCATTTGCATAGTTTAACAAAGGCTTAAATGGCTTACTGTGTGTGTGTGTGTGTGTGTGTGTGTGTTAGTGGGCCACAGATGTACAGAGGGATTAAAAAGGAGGCTTGTGACAATAAGAGTGTTTAAGTTTCATTAGAGCATTGTAGTGGGACCAGTGTCTGTGTGTGTGTGTGTGTGTGTGTGTGTTAAGAAGATATTACTTTATACAGCATCAGATTACCGCTAGCTTGTGAAAATAAGGCGGGTATATGAAGAGAGCTGTTTAGTGGCATTAATGGGTCTCGTATGTGCTGGACTTAGGGGCTTGGTACACTACACACACACAAACACCACCTTCTGCTTTATTGGGTCTTTCTTAGCATAATCCTACATACCATGCCTTGGACATACGACAATGGGACACCAACCCCATATCACACACACACACATACACATACACACACACACACAATTAAACATTTATCCCCTGTTTTTGTAGGAACATCCATGATGCATTGCACACAATCTTTGGTCATGGGCTTTGGTGTGTGTGTGTGTGTAAGAGAGAGAGTATTGGGTACATCATTTTAAAGGGTATTCACCTGGACTTATGTAGGTTATCATGAACAGCATTAAGTATTAACAATGCACTCAAGTTTGAGGCTTTGACTGGGTGCATTTGATGTACGCATCACATACGTGTGGCTGGGTTCGGGTACTGTACACATATGTGTGTGTGTGTGTGTATCTGTGCGTGTGTATCTGTGCGTGTGTGTGTGTACTGACCTTGGCTTTCCCTTTTGGCACATAGTAGATCCCGGAGGCTCGGAGCAGGAAGTATCTCTTCTTCCACGACTTCTTCCCATCCTCTTTCAGCCACAACACACCCTCGATCTCAGGCACAGAGATGGAGCTTCCCCCGAAACACTCCTACACACACACACACACACAGAAAACAGATGGTTACATTTACTAAGATGAATGTGTGCATAAAACACACAAATATACAAATAAAACATTAAATTCACACAGATGCACTAAGGTATATAATTTGTGTGTGTGTGTATGTGTGTGTGTGTGTGTATGTGTATGTGTGTGTGTGTGTGTGTGTGTGTGTAAAAAAGAGTGTACTCTTTCCTTTACCTCAAGGAGAGCCTCTTTGTTCCTGTCAGCCATCTCACACGTCTCCTTCCGCCCCAACAAGTAGTTCTGCCAAATATCACAAGAGAAGGGCAGGTCGTCAGAGACAGAACAGATTGGCCCACACACACGCACGCGCACACGCACACACACTCCAAACAATAACAGATGATGCAAAACAAGTGTCATAGCGGAGGATGTGTTCACTGAGTGAACACAACATGATGCACTGAGCTGCAGCAGATACATAAATCACACATAGGACACACACACACACACACACACACACACCTCTACAGGCAGGAAACACAGAGAGGTGGAGAGAGACAAAAATGCTTTTCTCTTTCTTTAATGATGAATAGAATATCTCCTTTCACTGTATCTAAATTAATAATCACAGTGATGCCTCATACACACACACACACACTGATAAAGAGAGAGATACTCCACTCTGGTTAGGAAGGGTGTGTGTGTGTGTGTGTCTGGGGGATAACAGGGTATCCAGACAGCCCCTCCACCTTCCAGACTTACACAACATCAATTATTCAGACAGTCTCTCTCTTTCAACGCACACACACACACCTGACCTACATACTTCCTACACACTCAAACACACAAAACGCAGTGTGACCAGTGTGGCTGGAGTGTGTGTGTGTGTGTGTGTGTGTGTGTCATGTGTAAGAGATGGAGATAATGAGAGAGATGGAGTGTGCGTGTCTAGAGCACTGAAATAAAATAATAAATAAAAGCTCACTACGTTTGGATTACGTAAACATTCTGCCTGAAGTATCTTCAGGTCAATGTGCAACTTTGGCAGAGCCGTGTGTGTGTGTGTGTGTGTGTTATCATGGTGTCTGAAATAATTTGCTAAAAGAGTACGAGTATGTCTGAGTGTGTGCTCTCACCTGGGGGTTCTTGAAGAGGGCATATTTCTCGATGCGCTCGATGAACATGAGTTTGTTCTGGCTGTCCCGTGTCCAGTTTAGCAGGTTCTCCACAAGGTTCTCGTGGTCCTCAAAGATGCGCTCTGGAAGAGAACCCACCTGAACAGGTCAGAACTCACGCAAACAACACCTCACAGAATGTCACGAGGTCTGACCCTCCGACCCCTCCGCTACGCCAGCACCTCTCTGACATCACAGTCCATATCATATGACCGTGGAATACTAACAGGCCTTAAAGTAAGGACTATTTCTGTGCCTGAAGTTATCAAAAACGTTTGAATCCATTATATATGTAATGATCTATGTTTACATGACTTCAGACACAGAGCCTAAGAGTGTTAAGCCCTGTATTAACACAGAGTGTTACGCCCTGTATTCACACAGAGTGTTAAAGGAGAATTCCGGTGTGATATTGACCTAAAGTGTGTTGAAACATGATACCGAGTGTGAACGTATGTCTCATAGCCCATCTCGGCTTGTCCCCTGCACTCCAAAATCTGGCGCTAGTTAGCCGATGCTAACAATGGTGGTGCTCCGGCATCGGCCTAGCCATGCAAATAAATCACTGTTTTACACCATTTACGAGGCTCAATGTATCTCCACACTTCATTGGTAGACTTCCAAGGGCCCTGACATTTAAAAACGAGACACTGAGAACTTTGAAAAAGCACTGGTAGTTTACTTACAAGACGATTTATACAGACAGGTCCTTCACGAAGTTTAGCGTTTGCAGCCATCTTGAATTTAGTCACGATAAGTCGAGCGACGAGTAAGAATGAACAGGTATGATAAGGGATCAGATTCCAAAAATAATTCTGTGGAAATGCATGGATTCCAGTTTCTTCCAGTAGCAGCAACTGGAATCCATGCATTTCCACGGAATTATTTTTGGAATCTGATCCCTTATCATACCTGTTCATAGAAAAAAACTAAATGAGAAAGAAATTGAGAAACAGATAAGTTCATTTCTGAGGACGTATAAAGCTAAGAGTTAAACCCAGCAGGCCCTGGTCTTTTAGAACTGGCATGGCACCTTTAATGGAGAGGCATGAAAGCCAACCTTCAGTCACACTCAGCAATGGATTCCGGATATTGTGTGTGTGTGTGTGTGTGTGTGTGTGTGTGTGTGTGTGTGTGTGTGTGTGTGTGTGTGTGTGTGTGTGTGTGTGTGTGTGCTTAGTTCTCTGTGTGGAAAAACAACGGGAACGTGACCCTTTTGAACGTGACCCTTTAGAATATAGCCAATATCATTGACATTGGTCCTGGGGTCAGTTCGTCCTTGTATTTCATTGGTTGGTTGAATTCCACCCATCTGATTTCAGAACAGTCTGAATTCTGCCATTTATCTGATATTCCAATCAGTTGCTTTATTACCGCCCATCTACTTTCTAATTGGTTGGTTTAATAGCACACATTGCACTTTCCGATTGGCTGGTTACATTGCAACCCTTCTGATTTTCTGATTAACTGCTTTGATTGCAACCATCTGGCTTTCCAAGGTTCCGACATTGGATGATAGATGATTGACAGCTGTGTGTGTGTGTGTGTGTGTGTGTGTGTGTGTGTGTGTTTTTTGAGGGGGGGGTCACTGCATCTCTGTCTGGTAAAAATTTCATTAAAGTATCTGGGTATCTGTTGGTCTCACACACACACACACACACACACACACACACACACAGAGTACCTGCACAGCTTTGGCCCAGAATTGAGTGAGCACGTGCATAACACACACACACACACACACACACACACACACACACACACACACACACACACACACACGCACGCACACAAGCATGACTTTTGGCCTGTCCTAGTAAACGAGATGAGTAGCCGAAAACTGGACCTGCACCCGTCGAGACTGACAGTGGCAGCGGAGAAAGCTCTAATCTGGGGGATTACGGGGGATTACGGCCACAATCCATTAGGTGATTAAACCCCTTGAGGAATTAAGGATCCCTTACAGGCCTTGTCCCCGTGCTGCAGATTACCAGTGCCATTCCAGCACAGCTCCCCCACTCAGCCCAGCTCACACACACACACACACACACACACACACACAGGGGGGAGAAGACATAAGGGAGAGAAGGGAAAGGATACAGATACGATAAGTGTGTGTGTGTGTGTGTGTGTGCCCAGGTCAGGTCACTGTCGGTTCCAGTTAAAAGAGACCCATCTGTCCCCATCAACAACAGCAGATGCCCCCCTTCCACACTCACACACACACACAAACATACACACACACACACACACACACACTTGTCACTTGTCCAAAAACTCTCAAGCAAGAGGGGGCACTTGTGTCCATCTGGGCTCTCCATTTCTCTTCTCTTCTCTTTATTTCTTATCCTCCTCCATATTCTCTCCATTTCTCTCCTCTCTTTTCCTCCTCTGTATTCTCTCCATTTCTCTTCTCTTCTCTTTATTTCTTATCCTCCTCCATATTCTCTCCATTTCTCTACTCAATTTTCCTCCTCTGTATTCTCTTCATTACTCCTCTCCTCTATTTTCCTCCTCTGTATTCTCTTCATTACTCCTCTCCTCTCTTTTCCTCCTCTGTATTCTCTCCATTTCTCCTCTCCTCTCTTTTTCTCCTCTGTATTCTCTCCATTTCTCCTCTCCTCTCTTTTCCTCCTCTGTATTCTCTCCATTTCTCCTCTCCTCTCTTTTTCTCCTCTGTATTCTCTCCATTTCTCCTCTCCTCTCTTTTTCTCCTCTGTATTCTCTCCATTTCTCCTCTCCTCTTTCCTATTTCTTATCTCCCTCCTTATTCCCTCCATCTCTCCATCACACTCAGTTGATTATTTTCTACTTTCATCCTTTGCATCTGTCTCTTGCACCTTCCTCTCCACCAGAGGTGGAAAGTAACGAAATACATTTACTCACGTTACTGTATTGAGTAGTTTTTCTGTGTATTTTGTAAGTAGTTTATAAAATCGGTATTTTAAATTTTACTTGATTACATTTTGAGTGAAGTATTGTACTTCGCTACATCAAAAAACCCATCCGTTACTTGAGTAAAAAAAAAAGTTAAGACTAACGAAAACAGAAAGGGAGAGAGAAAAAATCGCGCCCTAAACCACTAGCCTAGTGATAATGATCAGCATGTAGCCTACAACAGGACATGAATCAAGCTGGCGCCATGTCTTTCTGAAAGTGATTGAGATGGAGCTGGATCACGAGATGCATCAGATTACATGTGTAGCCTAACCTATGAAAGTGTATTTTCCGCTATTTCAATGGGTTGTCTCAGTTCGTTTTAGCACTATGATTGCGGAGATATTCAAGCAAACACCATGGGATTTCGTGTTTTGACGTTTGTGCTCACCTTTTTTTGGAAAGTAGTTCATTAGCAGTTGTTTCCCCTCATTTCTCTTTTTTTTTCCTGTTTTGACATTTGTTTTTGGTAACCTGACTTCTTTATATAAAGACATTGCACCAGCAGAACAACAATTAGCGGCCCACTACTAGCGATGCTCAACTAAATAAACAAAAGATAGACTACCTTATGAATCGTGCAGGCGGACTAAACCATTTAGCTCTTTAGCAAGGGAGAGTGAGAGTGACCTTAGAGTAGACAGTTTTCACTATGTTTTGTATAAACATCCAGTCAGTCAAACTTTACATTTCGTATGACATTCATTTTGACATTAATTTGGAAGTTAAAATATTCAGGTAAAATAAATATATGGTGGAACGCTTAGACTTTTTTTCAGTAATTAGCCTAAACTTCCAGTGAGTCTATTCGAAATTTTCACCACACATTATATTAACACACATATAAAAAATAATATGTGTAATAAAGTGGAATGACACAGGAAAAAAGTATTGAACGCCTACTGAAATTTCTTTCAGTAAGCCTTTGTTTGTAATGACAGCATCAAGACATTTCGTATTAGTCGCAGTATCAGGTGTGATTTTGGCCCATTGTTCTAAACAGATTCCATGGGTCCCCGCTTGTGAATCCTGATCTTTACTACCAGAACTGTTTAATTGAATTTAAATGAATTGGCTGCCTTCGAGTCTTTCTGGAGCTTTCTCCGAGTGGTCTTTGGCTCTTGGAATTGACTATCCTTCTGACTCCCTGGTCAGAAATATTGCGAGGAGATCCTGTGCATGGCCGGTTGATGATGCAGTGATGTTCCTTCCACTTGCCGATAATGGCTTCCATGCTGCTAACTGGAAGATTCTGAAGTTTTGAAATGCATCTGTAACCAGTTTCATTGATGTTTTGCAACAATAAGGTTGCAAAGGTCTTGGGAGAGCTTTTTGCTTTTATCCATCATGAAATGTTTCTTGTGTGACACCTTGGTAATGAAAAACCTTTTTATAGCCCATCAATATGTAGGCTACTAACCAAGCTTATATTATATTATATTAAGATTATATTAATTTGCACAGATAGAAAGGATAACTACTCTCTAACTACTTACAGATTCCAGCTCGTTCCTTTCCTTGCCTTAGTGCCTTTTCTTAGCGTGTTCAATACTTTTTCCCTGTGTTATTCCACTTCATTACACATGACTCTACTTATGGAGTTGTTTGGATTTTTTATGTGTGGATTACCTGAGTTATTACTAATGCCTGGTGAAAATGTTGTGCCCCCCGTATTCCACTTTTCAAGGGCCCTCTCCTACATTGGGGCCCTATACTTCCCACTTTTCCCCCCAGTTCGACGCCCTTTAATCTGCTGAACCTTCTGCTCGATTCCAAATATAAAAAAAACTCTCTGCAACTCAACATTGGCCTGCCTGCCTCAGCTGCCTGTGAGGGGCTTTTCAGTTGTGCTGGATTACTGTTCACTGCAAAGCGACCAAGGATGAGTGCAACTAACTTTGAAAATCAACTACTGCTCAAACTTAAAGGAGAACTCTGGTGATTTTTCACATAGATCTCCATTTCTCAACGTCACCGAGTACTGTCAATATGAACAAAACTGAAACAATCGGTTTTACCTAGCTCGAGTTGCTGCAGCTACAGCGCTACACACTGGGAGCATGAACACGGCTGCCTTAGCTGCTGGCTGCAGCAACTCGAGCTAGGACCAAAATCCTTTTAGGCAAGTACCTCCACTCGGCGGCCATATTGCAACGCTTTTTGGGAACTTATCGGGCATCTATTTTGGCAGAAATGCGCGTGCATAAGGCTTCACAACACCAATCTTGCTCCAGCGGCGAGATCACAACAGATGATTGGCATGATGTCTTCACAGCACACCACATGATTGGCTCAATGTATTCTCAACACACCATATGATTGGCTCAATGTATTCACATGTCAACGTTTTGCCGCGGAAGGGTTGTAATATGTGTATGTGGCGCCATAGAAGGTTGTGGCTGTTGTTAAGTACTTTGTTTCTTGTTTTGGTCAGACCCCCCATTCTTATTTTTGGTCTTTTAGAATTAAGACTCACAATATGCAGTACCGGAAAGTGTCATGGGGTGGCGCTGTGAGATAACGCTGGTATTAGGTAGCCACTAGCCAGCAGCAAGTCTCGGTTAGTTATTCGAAGCCAACGAGACGAACGAGTATCAAGCCACTCATGCACTTTTGTTTTGATGCTTTATTTGATTTCAGGTGAGTCCGAAATCACAGGAAGGATATATAATTAATTTGTTAGTAATGTGTGTAATGTGTGAGCAGATGATACACGCTGTAAAATGTGTTCACTCGTTAAATACATGTTTATTTGTAATCGATGCTAGCTATCTGCTCGAACCAGTAACTAGCCATCATAGCCTGATGTGAACGAGTAGGCTGGTTGGGATATTTGCGGGTGATTATGCGAACGAGAATGTTAATGCATTGCTGTTTGTAATGCGAGTTAATGTTGATGTAAAACAATAAGTCTCGGTTAGTTATTCGAAGCCAACGAGACGAACGAGTATCAAGCCACTCATGCACTTTTGTTTTGATGCTTTATTTGATTTCAGATCAAACTTTAAAAAAATAAAATATGTGGCACTGAAGAATATTGTCTCTTCTCTGCGTGTGCAACATGTAGACAACTGCCATATTGGCGTTACAAACTAACCCCATGCATTACTATCGCTTCGGCAGCACATATACTAAACTATGGAGGATTTTTTGAGTGCTGTATCTCCTCATTAGAAAGTCTCTGGTAAAACTGGTTGTTCTGGTACCCCCCCCCCCCCCCAAAAAAAAAAAAAAAAAAAAAAAAAAGTAACTAAGTAACTTTTACTTAAAGTACATTTTAAATGGACTACTTTTTACTTTTACTTGAGTACATTTTCAGATTGGTATTTTAACTTGTACTTGAGTAATATTTCATCAAAGTATTGGTACTTTTACTTGAGTACAATATTTTCGTACTTTTTCCACCTCTGCTCTCCACCCTTCCTCTCTCCATCTCTACCTCCATCTCGGCCCCTCTTTATCCCTCTATCCTTGTCAGTGCAGGATGACTAGGCTGCTGAGGGCCTGGAGATGTAGGTTAGGTCATACGCATGGCTGCCTTGAACACACACACACACACTTTGCACAAATGAGCAGTTGCATGCATCACACACAGACACACACACGCACAGCTTCATACAGATGCACTTTGACACAGAAAGGAAGAGAAAGGCTGACTGAGAGAATTGGACAAAGTGAAAAAAAGAAAGAAAGAAAGTAAGAGACAGAAAGGCCAGAAGAGAGGGAAAGAAAGAAAAAAGAAATAAAGAGAAATATAGCTGCAAGCGGCAATGGCGGGCCCGAGCACCTCCGGTCCGCAACCCGTGACATTTTCGGAATCCAACAAATCACCGACGCGGTACGTTTGTGTAATGTGCATATTTGATGCGTGTGCTATTTGTTTTTATATTTGATTTTCTGCCACATGTACTTGCTTGTCCAGGTGGGGGCGCAATGCAAGGCAGGCCCATTTGGTGTCATCATAATCATAATATATATTAACCTGAGAAATTTCAGACCATTCATTTTAAGCAAAGAACATTTCTGATACACTTTTTGGTTGGCCAGATGGTGGCGCTATGTTAGACATGGAAATTAGACATGTGAATATCATCACAATAATGATATCCAAAATTTGTGTAAACTTTCAGATCAATCACTTAAGGCATTGTCCATTTCTGGCACATTTCCTGCTTGGCCAGGTGGTGGCGCTATGCCAGGCAGGCCCATTGGGTGTCATCATAATCATGATATCTATTAACCTGAGAAGTTTCAGACCATTCATTCAATGAACTGTGATTTATGACACATTTCCTCTTCATGTGGTGAGATATTAAAATCATATCAAATATATAACATATCAAAAATCCCTTCACAATTTAACATCAGCGACATCTTGGCATAATGTTTGCCAAATTTCACATGAATCTGACAAACCGTCTAGGAGCAGTATGTTAAAATTGATCATGTGACATCAGTGTAATTGTCATTCTTTCTGTTGCCAGTTGGTGGCGCTATGCCAAACATGCATTATGGGCATGTGAATATCATTATTAACATGGTCTTCAATCACCTGTGAAATATAAAACATTTCAAGCCATGCATGGTGAATTATGACACATTTATTGTTTATGTGGAAGGGTATTAAAATTAATAATTTTGCCATTTCGTCAAATTACAACATATCAAAAAAAAGCTTCACAATTTATAATCAGGAACATCTCAGCGTCATGTATACCAACTTTGACATGAATCGGATCAACCGTCTAGGAGGAGTACATTAAAATTGATCATGTCCACAACGCACAAAATCTCAATTACCTCACTTCCTGTGGGCGTGGCTAATGGCATGTTAATACAAAAGTTGTTTGTTTTTGGGAGTTACAAACACCCACCAAATTTGGTGTGTGTATCTAAAACTAACCACAAGTCACAGTGACATAAGGGGGCGCTATGGAGTTCCTGGGCAACGCCTGGTGCCAAGGCTTTTCCCCTGTGTATTCAAGGTACCTCTTGACGTGTGTGCCAAATTTCATGCATTTTCACCGATGGGAAGCAACTCTTTTGGCATCACAATTCATCACATTTTAGTCCGCACAAAATCCCAAATACCTCACTTCCTGTTGGGCGTGGCTAATGCATTGTACATACGAAAGTTGTTCATCTTGGGGATATACACACACCTACCAAATTTGGTGTGTCTAGCTGAAAGTATGTGCCAACCACTGGATCAATCACCTAAGGGGGCGCTACTGAGTCCCTGGGCCACGCCCGGGGCCAAGCTGTTATGCCTGTATAGCCATTGTCATACCAGATGTGTGTGCCAAATTCCAAGACTTTTCATCAATGCTAACCACCTCAAAAATAACAAAAAGGTGAACAAATAATAATAATAAATATAGCCGCAAGCGGCAATGGCGGGCCCGAGCACCTGCGGGCCGCAACCCGTAACATGTCGGAATCCAACAAAGCACCGACGTGGTGCGTTTGTGAAATGTACATATTTGATGCGTGTGCTATTTGCTTTTGTATTTTATTTTCTGCCACATTTACTCGCTTGGCCAGGTGGGGGCATAATGCAAGGCAGGCCCATTGGGTGTCATCATAATCATAGTATATATTAACCTGAGAAATTTCAGACCATTCATTTTAAGCAAAGAACATTTCTGATACACTTTTTGGTTGGCCAGATGGTGGCGCTATGTTAGGCATGCAAATTACACATGTGAATATCATCACAATAATGATATCCAATTTTTTTGTAAACTTTCAGATCAATCACTTAAGGCATTGTCCATTTTCTGGCACATTTCCTGCTTGACCAGGTGCTGGCGCTATGCCAGGCCGGCCCATTGGGTGTCTGGATATAATCATAATTATAATATCTATTAACATTAGAAGTTTCAGACCATTTATTCAAAGCATAGAGCATTTCTGGCACATTTCCTGCTTGGCCAGAAGGTGGCGCTATGCTAGGCCTGTGAATTACGCATGTGAATATCATCACAATAATGATATCCAATATTTTATAACGTTTCAGATCGATCACTTAAGGCATTGTCCATTTCTGGCAAATTTCCTGCTTGGCCAGGTGGTGGCGCTATGCCAGGCAGGCCCATTGGGTGTCTGGATATCATCATAATCATGATATCTATTAACTTGAGAAGTTTCAGACCATTCATTCAATGCACTGTGATTTATGACACATTTCCTGTTTATGTGGTGAGATATTAAAATCATATCAAATATATTACAACATTCAAAAATCCATTCACAATTTAACATCAGCGACATCTTGGCATAATGTTTGCCAAATTTCAAATTAATCTGACAAACCGTCTAGGAGGAGTATGTTCAAATTGATCATGTGACATCAGTATAATTGTCATTCTTTCTGTTGCCAGTTGGTGGCGCTATGCCAAACATGCATTATGGGCATGTGAATATTATCATTAACATGGTCTTCAATGACCTGTGAAATTTAAACATTTCAAGCCATGCATGGTGAATTATGACACATTTATTGTTTATGTGGAAGGGTATTAAAATTAATAATTTCGCCATTTCGTCAAATTACAACATATAAAAAAAAACCTTCACAATTTATAATCAGGAACATCTCGGCATCATGAATACCAACTTTGACATGAATCGGATCAACCGTCTAGGAGGAGTACGTTAAAATTGATCATGTCCACAACGCACAAAATCTCAATTACCTCACTTCCTGTGGGCGTGGCTAATGGCATGTTAATACAAAAGTTGTTTGTTTTTGGGAGTTACATACACCCACCAAATTTGGTGTGTGTATCTAAAACTATATGCCAACCACAAGTCACTGTGACGTAAGGGGGCGCTATGGAGTTCCTGGGCAACGCCCGGTGCCAAGCTTTTATCCCTGTCTATTCACTGTACCACTTGATGTGTGTGTCAAATTTCAAGACTTTTCAACCATGTTAACCACCTCAAAATATATGTCAACCACGGGATCAGTCACCTAAGGGGGCGCTAGCGAGTTCCTGGGCCACGCCCGGGGTCAAGCTCTCGTACCTAACTGCGATGCGTGACACCTGACGCGTGTGCCAAATTTCAAGAGTTTTTGACCATGTTAACTACCTCAAAAACAGGAAAGCAAAAAAGTAGAACAACAATAATAAAATATAGCTGCAAGCAGCAATGCGGGGGCCTAGCAGAGCGCTATAGCAGAAATGGCGTTGCCACGGCATGAGCAAGCACTTACAGCAAGAGGCCAAATTACACCAATGTCTTTGTGCGGTCTCACAATCAGCTACCATGTCCCTCTACCAAGTTTGGACTTCATACACCAAAGTGTTGCTGAGATGTGAGCTCACTTTCATTATTACAGCACCCCTAGAGGCCAAATGAGACCACTTTCCTTCATGTCCTCACAATCAGCTAATATGTCCCTGTACCAAGTTTGGACTTCATACACCGAAGTGTTGCTGAGATACGAGCTCACTTCCTGTATTACAGCGCCCCCTATAGAGGCCAAATGATTCCAATTTCCTAGTGCATCATCATAATCAGGTAACAGGTCCTTATACTAAGTTTGGAGTTTGTACACCAAAGCGTTGCTGAGATACAAGCTCACTTCCTGTATTACAGCGCCCCCTATAGAGGCCACATGATGCCAATTTCCTAGTGCGTCCTCACTATCAGATACCAAGTCCCTGTACCAAGTTTGGACTTCATACATTAAAGCATAGCCGAGATGTTAGCCCACTTCCTGTTTGGTGGCTTCATCGCCATATTTGATTGGCTGTCACGGGCAAACAAAAATGAAATTAAAAAATCTGACAAGTATCGTTTGTGCGGCTCGGTCTGAAGATCATCTCCGACAAGTTCTGTGAAAATCGGATGAAATTTGTAACCGCTGAAACTTTTCGTAGAGTTTGGACTAAATCCAATATGGCGGAGGTCCAATATTGCGGAAAGTGATAGGTTAGGGGTCGATGAACTCTGTATGGTCCACGGATTCAGACACTACCTCAATTGTGAAAATCAGACAAAAGAGTCAAGGATCACGCGCATGAACGCATGTCCAGCATTGAACTGGTGGTGGCGCTAGTGTGTTCAATGTATATGCACGAAAATTGGTGTGAGTGATTGGGACAGTGTCCTGACTAATGGTCTCGAGTTTTGTTACATTAACTCAAAGCGTCACCTAGATGTTTGTCCACTTCCTGTTTGGCGGCTTCGTCACAATATTTGATTGGCTGTCACGGGCAAATAAAAATGAAATTGAAAAATCTGACCAGTATCGTTTGTGCGGCCCGGGCAGAAGATCATCTCTAACAAGTTTCGTGAAAATCTGAGGAAATTTGTAACCGCTGAAACTTTTCGTAGAGTTTGGACTAAATCCAATATGGCGGAGGTCCAGTATGGCGGTAAGTGACGTAGTAGGGGTCATTCAACTCAAGTCATTCCAGGGATTCCAACGGTGCTTGATTTGTGAAAATCGAACACACCGTTCAATTGTTACATGCGTGAATGTGAGTCCAGATTCGACCCATTGGTGGCGCTAGAGTGTTCGGCATAGGGTTCTGTAAATTGGTGAGAGTGATCATGGGACGGTCCTGAATCAGGGCGCTAAATTTCATAATAATAATGACTTGCAAATACCTTTCAACCCAGCTTTTCAACTTTCGGCCAAACTTTGACCTGTTGGTGGCGCTAGATGGCTGGGTTTAGAGATCTGTAAATTAGCGTTAGTGGTCAGTGGAGTGTCCCGAAACTTTCTGGCAAAAAAACTGAACTTTTTAGCCAGGCGTTCTATGGGCTGCCATAGACTCCAATGGCAGAAGTGTAATAATAATAATAATAAATATAGCTGCAAGCAGCAATGCGGGGGCCAAGCAGTGCGCAATAGCAGGAATGGCATTGTCATGCTATGAGCAAGCACTCACAGCAATTGATTGCAATTGGATAAAGAATGGCTGAGAAATAAGCTCATTTACTTTGTTACAGCGCCCCTAGAGGCCAAATTTCACCAATGTCCTTGTGCGTTCTCACAATCAGCTACCATGTCCCTCTACCAAGTTTGGACTTCATACACCAAAGTGTTGCTGAGATGTGAGCTCACTTTCTTTATTACAGCACCCCTAGAGGTCAAATGAGACCACTTTCCTTGCATGTCCTCACAATCAGCTAATATGTCCATGTATCAAGTTTGGACTTCATACAACGAAGCGTTGCTGAGATATGAGCCCACTTCTTGTATTATAGCGCCCCCTATAGAGGCCAAATGATGCCAATTTCCTACTGTGTCCTCACAATGAGGTACCAAGTCCCTGTACCAAGTTTGGACTTCATACATCAAAGCGTTGCTAAGATAGGAGCTCACTTCCTGTATTGCAGCGCCCCCTATAGAGGCCAAATTATTCCAATTTCCTAGTGCGTCATCATAATCAGGTAACAGGTCCTTATACCAAGTTTGGACTTTTTACACCGAAGCGTTGCTGAGATACAAGCTCACTTCCTGTATTACAGCGCCCCCTATAGAGGCCACATGATACCAATTTCGTAGTGTGTCCTCACAATCAGATAGCAAGTCCCCATACCAAGTTTGGACTTCATACATTAAAGCATAGCCGAGATGTTAGCCCACTTCCTGTTTGGCGGCTTCGTCACCGTATTTGATTGGCTGTCACGGGCAAACAAAATTGAAATTGAAAAATCTGGCAAGTATCTTTTGTGCGGCTCGGGCAGAAGATCATCTCCGCCAAGTTCCGTGAAAATCAGATGAAATTTGTAACCGCTGAAATTTTTCGTAGAGTTTGGACTAAATCCAATATGGCGGAGGTCCAATATGGCGGAAAGTGACTGGATAGGAGTCGATGAACTCGGGATGGTCCAAGGATTCAGACGCTACCTCTATTGTAAAAATCAGACAAAAGAGTCAAGGATCACGCGCATGAACGCATGTCCAGCATTGAACTGGTGGTGGCGCTAGAGTGTTCAATGTATATGCATAAAAATTGCTGTGAGTGATTGGGACAGTGTCCTGACTAATGGTATCGAGTTTTGTTATGTTAACTCAAAGAACCACGGAGATGTTAGTCCACTTCCTGTTTGGCGGCTTCATCGCCATATTTGATTAGCTGTCACGGGCAAACAAAAATGAAATTGAAAAATCTGACTAGTATCTTTTGTGCGGCTCGGGCAGAAGATCATCTCCGCCAAGTTTCGTGAAAATCGGATGAAATTTCTGACCGCTGAAACTTTTCGTAGAGTTTGGACTAAATCCAATATGGCGGAGGTCCAATATGGCAGAAAGTGACGTAATAGGGGTCATTGAACTTAGGTCGGTCCAGGGATTCCAACGGTGCCTGATATGTGAAAATCGGACGCACCGTTCAATTGTCACATGCGTGAATGCAATCCAGGTTCGACCCATTGGTGGCGCTAGAGTGTTGGGCATAGAGTTCTGTAAATTGGTGAGAGTGATCATGGGACAATGCTGAATCAGTGTACCAAATTTCATAACTTTAGACCCAGCGGTTCAATTTTCGGCCAAATTTTGACCTGTTGGTGGCGCTAGACGGCTGGGTTTAGAGATCCGTAAATGAGTGTGAGTGGTCAGTGGAGTGTCCCGAAACTTTCTGCCAAATTTCAGCACTTTTTAGCCAGGCGTTCTATGGGCTGCCATAGATTCCAATGGCAGAAGTATAATAGGAAAAGCTAGTAACTCAATGGGTGCCTTCGCAGCTTCGCTGCTTGGCCCCCAATAATAGGAAAAACTACTAACTCAATGGGTGCCTTCGCAGCTTCGCTGCTAGGCCCCCAAATATAGCTGCAAGCAGCAATGAGGGGGCCAAGCAGATTAGGCCGGAGTAGCCATGGCGACAAGATAGAACTCAGCAGACATCCGCGATCAACACTTTCAACTAGTGTCACATCAAAACATAACTGATTTTGTAGGGCTGAAACAGGGCTGAGAATTGCCACCACCTCCGCCAGCCAGCCCCCCACCTAATCACCCCTGCCCATCCCACCCCGTCCTGCCCGGCCCGCCCTTGCACGCACGCATTAGAATGAACTGGATGGAACATGTTGTCATCAGTTTCACATCAAAAAATAAAGGATCGATGAAACACATCAGCAACTACAGATCAAAATGCAATATTGCAAATTGCAGCAACCTCTACAGGTCAAAGGTCACCAAATGTTTTGTGCGTCCTCCTAATGGGGTCATGAATCTATGTAGTAAGTTTGGTTATGATACATGGCAGGGTTGCTGAGATATGAGCTCACTTCCTGTTTGGCGGCTTCGCCATCATTTTTGATTGGCTGTTACGGAAGAATGCTTTTGTCAATTGTTCCAGAAAGCAATATATTGATAGGTTATGGTCTGAAGATGGTCTGTGCCAATTTTGGTGAAGATCAGATGTAATTTGTGACCTGTGAAAACTTTTTGATGTTTTTGATTAAATCCAATATGGCGGCCGAATCAATTATGATGACATCACAAGTTGGCCTGGGTTGGCCTAAGGACGTCCAACAGTCTTACCTGAAACCACTAGTGCATTTTAATTCTAAGCACAACAGCAGCTACAGGCCAAAAGGCATGTTTCTTAATTACAGCGCCCCCTAGAGGTCAAAGGTCACCAGATTTCTTGAGTGTCCCCCTGATTGGGTCCTGAGTCCATGCACCCAGTTTGGCTTTGATACATGCAAGGGTTGCTGAGATATGAGCTCACTTCCTGTTTGGCGGCTTCGCCGCAAATTTCGATTGGCTGTTACAGCCGAATGCTTCTGTCAATTGTTCCAGAAATCAACGCACTGATAAGGCATGGTCTGAAGATGGTCTCTGCCAATTTTGGTGAGGATCCGCTGAAATTTGTGACCTGTGAAAATTCGTACGTGTTTTTGATTAAATCCAATATGGCGGCCGAATCAATTACGATGACATCACAAGCTGACTTGGGTCGGCCTCAGGACCTCCAACAGTATTACCAGACACCACTAGTGCGTTTTAATTCTAACCACAACTGCAGCTACAGACCAAAAGGCATGTTTCTTAATTACAGCGCCCCCTAGAGGTCAAAGGTCACCAGATTTCTTGAGTGTCCCCCTGATTGGGTCCTGAGTCCATGCACCAAGTTTGGCTTTTATACATGCAAGGGTTGCTGAGATATGAGCTCACTTCCTGTTTGGCGGCTTCGCCGCATATTTTGATTGGCTGTTACGGGCAAACGGTTTGAGTTCCGAAGACGAAAAGGAATAACTTTTGTGCGGCTTGATGTGAAGATCAAGTGTGTCAGGTTTGGTGTCAATCAGACAAAATTTGTGACCTGTGAAGACTTTTAAGTGTTTTTGATGAAATCCAAAATGGCGGAAAATCCATCATGGCGGAAAATGACGTCATAGGGTGCGTTGAACTCGGCTTGGTCCAAGGATTCCAACGATATATCATTTTTGACAATCGGCCATACGGGTCAAAAGTTATGTGCGTGAACGCAAGTCCAACTTTGGCCTGTTGGTGGCGCTAGAGTGCTTGAGGTGCCATCATGAAACTTGGTGACATTAATCATGGGACTGTCCCTAATCAGTGTGCCAAATTTCACAACTTTTCACTAGACGGTTCTATGGGCTGCCATTGACTTCAATGGCGGAAGCGTAATAATAATAATAAGAAAACTAACAAACACAATGGGTGCCTTCGCAGCTTCGCTGCTTGGCCCCCAAATATAGCTGCAAGCAGCAATGAGGGGGCCAAGCAGAATAGGCCGGAGTAGCCACGGTGACAAGACAGAAATCAGCAGACACCCGGGATCAACAGGGCTGAAACAGGGCTGAGTATTGCCACCGCCTCCGCCAGCCAGCCCCCCCCCCACCTAATCACCCCAGCCCATCCCACCCCGTCCTGCCCTGCCCTGCCTTTGCACGCACGCATTAGAAGTAACTGGATGGAGCATGTCATCAGTTTCAAATCAAAAAATAAAAGACTGATAAAACACATCAGCAACTACACATCAAAATGCAATATTGCTAATTGCAGCACCCCTTACAGGTCAAAGGTCACCATATTTTTTGAGCGTCCTCCTAATGGGGTAATGAATATATGTAGTAAGTTTGGTTATGATACATGGCAGGGTTGCTGAGATATGAGCTCACTTCCTGTTTAGCGGCTTCGCCACCAATTTCGATTGGCTGTTACGGGCGAATGCTTTTGTCAATTGTTCCAGAGAGCAATATATTAATAGGTTATGGTCTGAAGATGGTCTGTGCCAATGTTGGTGAAGATCAGATGAAATTTGCGACCTGTGAAAACTTTTGGATGTTTTTGATTAAATCTAACATGGCGGCCGAATCAATTACGATGACATCACAAGTTGGCCTGGGTCGGCCTAAGGACCTCCAACAGTATTACCAGACACCACTAGTACATTTGAATTCCAAACACAACAGCAGATACAGGGCAAAAGGCATGTTTCTTAATTACAGCGCCCCCTAGAGGTCAAAGGTCACCAGATTTCTTGAGCGTCCCCCTGATTGGGTCCCGAGTCCATACACCAAGTTTGGCTTTGATACATGCAAGGGTTGCTGAGATATGAGCTCACTTCCTGTTTGGCGGCTTCGCCGCAAGTTTCGATTGGCTGTTACAGCCGAATGCTACTGTCAATTGTTCCAAAAAGCAACGCACTGATAAGGCATGATCTGAAGATGGTCTCTGCCAATTTTGGTGAGGATCCGCTGAAATTTGTGACCTGCGAAAATTTGTACGTGTTTTTGATTAAATCCAATATGGCGGCCGACTCAATTACGATGACATCACAAGTTGACTTGGGTCGGCCTAAGGACCTCCAACAGTATTACCAGACACCACTAGTGCGTTTTAATTCTAAGCACAACTGCAGCTACAGGCCAAAAGGCATGTTTCTTAATTACAGCGCCCCCTACAGGTCAAAGGTCACCAGATTTCTTGGGCGTCCCCCTGATTGGGTCCTGAGTCCATATACTAAGTTTGGTTATGATAGGTGAATGGGTTGCTGAGATATGAGCTCACTTCCTGTTTGGCGGCTTCGCCGCAAACTTCGATTGGCTGTTACGCGCGAACGGTTTTAGTTCCTAAGACAAAAAGCAATGCATTAATGAGGCATAGTCTGTAAATGATATCTGTGAAGTTTGGTGTCGATCGGACAAAATATGTGACCTGAGAGGACTTTTTAGTGTTTTTGATGAAATCCAATATGGCGGAAAATCCATCATGGCGGAAATTGACGTCATAGGGTGCGTTGAACTCGGCTTGGTCCAAGGATTCCAACGATACCTCATTTTTGACAATCGGCAATACGGGTCAAAAGTTACGTGCGTGAACGCACGTCCAACTTTGGCCTGTTGGTGGCGCTAG
Source organism: Alosa pseudoharengus (assembly GCF_046254945.1). Taxonomy (NCBI): domain Eukaryota; kingdom Metazoa; phylum Chordata; class Actinopteri; order Clupeiformes; family Clupeidae; genus Alosa; species Alosa pseudoharengus. The sequence continues at coordinate 47,335,808 of NW_027468718.1, read as the reverse complement.
AGTGCTCTAGGAGCCATCATGAAACTTGGTGACATTAATCATGGGACTGTCCCTAATCAGTGTGCCAAATTTCACAACTTTTCACCAGACGGTTCTATGGGCTGCCATTGACTTCAATGGCGGAATAATAATAATAATAATAAATATAGCTGCAAGCAGCAATGTGGGGGCCAAGCAGTTGAGCAGGAGTTGTCATGGCAACCCAATGTTGCTACATTATACACACACCCAATTAACCACCCGTCCCACACACACACATATACAAAGATAAACTTCCTCTCCCACACACCCCAATAACCCCCCATACATATGCATACCTCAAACATCACCAAATGTATTGTGCATAGTCAGGTTGTAGTCACAAGTCCACATACCAAGTTTGGTGTCGATACGAGAAAGTGTTGATAATTATAGCACCCCTAGTGGTCAAAAGTCACCACATTTATTGTGCGTCCTCAGGTTGTAGTCACGAGTCCATATACCAAGTTTGGTGTTGATACGAGAAAGTGTTGCAAATTATAGCACCCCTAGTGGTCAAAGGTCGCTAAAATTATTGTATGTCCTCAGGATGTGGTCCCGAGTCAATGAGCCAAGTTTGGTTTCGATACGTGAAAGCATTGCAGAAATATGAGCCCACTTCCTGTGATTATAGCGCCACATAGTGGTCAAAATTTACCACATTTCTTGAGTGTCCTCCTGATTGAGTCCTGAACCTATATACCTAGTTTGGTTTTGATATGTGAAAGCATTGCTGAGATATCACTTCACTTCCTGTTTGGCGGCTTCGCCGCCAAACTTGATTGGTTGTCACGGGCAACAGGTTTTGAATATGGTTCCAGAAAGCAATGCATTTATGAGACATGGTCTGACGATCATCTGCGTCAAGTTTCGTGAAAATCGGAGAAACTTTGTGACCTTTGATGCCTTTTAAGTGTTTTTGATGACATCCAATATGGCGGTTGGATCATTTATGTTGACGTCACATGTTGGCATGTGGCGGCCTAAGGACCTCTCAAGGTATTAACAGATATCACTAATATGCTTTAATTCCAAACACATGACCCGTTACAGGCTAAAACGTAATTTTGGTAATTATAGCGCCACCTATAGGTCAAAAGTCACCAAATTTATTGAGCCTCCTCCTAATTGGGTCCTGAGACCCTGTACTGAGTTTGGTGTTGATACGCGAAAGCCTTGCTGAGATCACTTCAATTCCTGTTTGGCGGCTTCGCCGCCAAACTTGATTGGTCACGACGGGCGATGGGTTTTGAATATGGCTCCGAAAAGCAATAACATTTGTGAGTCATAGTCTGAAGATCATCTGCGTCAAGTTTCGTGAAAATCGGACAAACTTTGCGAACTTTGATGCCTTTTAGGTGTTTTTGATTAAATCCAATATGGCAGCCTGATCAATTACGTTTACCCCATAAATTGACATCTGCGTTGAGTTCGGTCTCATCCAAGGATTCCAAATATACCTTAATGTTCAAAATGTGGTGTACCATTCAAACGTTATGTGCATAGATGTAATAAAAAATTTGAAATGTTGGTGGCGCTAGAGCACTCAAAGTGCAGACTTGAAACTTTGATAAATTAAAGATATGACTGAACCGAATCAATGTGCCGAATATCCCAACTTTTTACTGTATGGTTTAATGGCAAATTAGCGTTTCGTTATAATAATAATAATAATAAGAATACGTAGAATCACTATGGGTTGCCTCGCAGCTTCGCTGCTTGGCCCCCAATAAATATAGCTGCAAGCAGCAATGAGGGGGCCAAGCAGAATGGGCCGGAGTAGCCACGGCGACAAGATAGAACTCAGCAGACACCCGCGATCAACACTTTCAACAAGTGTCACATCAAAACATAACTGATTTTGTAGGGCTGAAACAGGGCTGAGTATTGCCACCGCCTCCGCCAGCCAGCCCCCCCCACCTAATCACCCCTGCCCGTCCCACCCCGTCCTGCCCTGCCCTGCCCTGCCCTTGCACGCACGCATTAAAATTAACTGGATGGAACATGTTGTCATCAGTTTCACATCAAAAAACAAAAGATTGATAAAACACATCAGCAAATACAGATCAAAATGCAATATTGCTAATTGCAGCACCCCCTACAGGTCAAAGGTCACCAAATTTTTTGAGCGTCCTCCTAATGGGGTCATGAATCTATGTTGTAAGTTTGGTTATGATACATGGCAGGGTTGCTGAGATATGAGCTCACTTCCTGTTTGGCGGCTTCGCCACCAATTTCGATTGGCTGATATGGGCGAATGCTTTTGTCAATTGTTCCAGAGAGCAATATATTGATAGGTTATGGTCTGAAGATGGTCTGTGTCAATGTTGGTGAAGATCAGATGAAATTTGCGACCCGCGAAAACTTTTTGATGTTTTTGATTAAATCCAACATGACGGCCGAATCAATTATGATGACATCACAAGTTGTGCTGGGTCAGCCTAAGGACCTCCAACAGTATTACCTGATACCACTAGTGCATTTTAATTCTAAGGACAACAGCAGCTACAGGCCAAAAGGCATGTGTCTTAATTATAGCGCCCCCTAGAGGTCAAAGGTCACCAGATTTCTTGAGCGTCCCCCTGACTGGGTCCTGAGTCCATGGACTAAGTTTGGTTATGATAGATCAATGGGTTGCTGAGATATGAGCTCACTTCCTGTTTGGCGGCTTCGCCACAAATTTCTATTGGCTGTTACGCACGAACGGTTTTAGTTCCGAAGACAAAAAGCAATGCATTAATGAGGCATGGTCTGTAGATGATATATGTAAAGATTGATGTCGATCGGACAAAATTTGTGACCTCTGATACGTTTTTAGTGATTTTGATGAAATCCAAAATGGCGGAAAATCCATCATAGCGGAAAATGACGACATAGGGTACGTTGAACTCGGCTTGGTCCAAGGATTCCAATGATACCTCATTTTTGACAATCGGGTCAACAGGTCAGAAGTTAGGTGCGTGAACGCAAGTCCAACTTTGGCCTGTTGGTGGCGCTAGAGCGCGGGAGGTGCCGACATGAAACTTGGTGACATGAATCAATGGACTGTCTTAAATCAGTGTGCCAAATGTCAGAACTTTTTGCCAGACGGTTCTATGGGCTGCCATTGACCTCCATTGCAAAATAATGCGCATCAGCAGCTACAGGCCAAAAGGCATGTTTCTCAATTAAAGCGCCCCCTAGAGGTCAAAGGTCACCAGATTTATTGAGTGTCCCCCTGATTGGGTCCTGAGTCCATGCACCCAGTTTGGCTTTGATACATGCAAGGGTTGCTGAGATATGAGCTCACTTCCTGTTTGGCGGCCTCGCCACAAATTTCGATTGGCTGTTACAGCCGAATGCTTCTGTCAATTGTTCCAGAAAGCAATGCACTGATAAGGCATGGTCTGAAGATAGTCTCTGCCAATTTTGGTGAGGATCCGCTGAAATTTGTGACCTGCGAAAATTTGTACGTTTTTTTGATTGAACCCAATATGGCGGCCGAATCAATTACGATGACATCACAAGTTGGCTTGGGTTAGCCTTTGGACCTCCAACAGTATTACCAGACACCACTAGTGCATTTTAACTCTAAGCACAACTGCAGCTACAGGCCAAAAGGCATGTTTCTTAATTACAGCGCCCCCTAGAGGTCAAAGGTCACCAGATTTCTTGAGCGTCCCCCTGATTGGGTCCTGAGTGCATGTACTTAGTTTGGTTATGATAGATCAATGGGTTGCTGAGATATGAGCTCACTTCCTGTTTGGCGGCTTCGCCACAAATTTCGATTGGCTGTTACGCGCGAACGGTTTTAGTTCCGGAGACAAAAAGCAATGCATTAATGAGGCATGGTGTGAAGATGATATCTTTGAAGTTTGGTGTCGATCGGACAAAATTTGTGACCTCTGATACATTTTAAGTGATTTTGATGAAATCCAAAATGGCGGAAAATCCATCATGGCGGAAAATGACGTCATAGGGTGCGTTGAACTCGGCATGGTCCAAGGATTCCAGCAATACCTCATTTTTGAAAATCGGACTGACGGGTCAAAAGTTACGTGCGTGAACGCATGTCCAACTTTGGCCTGTTGGTGGCGCTAGAGTGCTTAAGGTGCCATCATGAAACTTTGTGATATTAATCATGGGACAGTCCCTAATCAGTGTTCCAAATTTCACAACTTTTTACCAGACGGTTCTATGGGCTGCCATAGACTTCAATGGCAGAGGAAAGATGTTGAATAATAAATATAGCTGCAAGCAGCAATGAGGGGGCCAAGCAGAATGGGCCGGAGTAGCCACGGCGACAAGATAGAACTCAGCAGACACCCGCGATCAACACTTTCAACAAGTGTCACATCAAAACATAACTGATTTTGTAGGGCTGAAACAGGGCTGAGTATTGCCACCGCCTCCGCCAGCCAGCCCCCCCCACCTAATCACCCCTGCCCGTCCCACCCCGTCCTGCCCTGCCCTGCCCTGCCCTTGCACGCACGCATTAAAATTAACTGGATGGAACATGTTGTCATCAGTTTCACATCAAAAAACAAAAGATTGATAAAACACATCAGCAAATACAGATCAAAATGCAATATTGCTAATTGCAGCACCCCCTACAGGTCAAAGGTCACCAAATTTTTTGAGCGTCCTCCTAATGGGGTCATGAATCTATGTTGTAAGTTTGGTTATGATACATGGCAGGGTTGCTGAGATATGAGCTCACTTCCTGTTTGGCGGCTTCGCCACCAATTTCGATTGGCTGATATGGGCGAATGCTTTTGTCAATTGTTCCAGAGAGCAATATATTGATAGGTTATGGTCTGAAGATGGTCTGTGTCAATGTTGGTGAAGATCAGATGAAATTTGCGACCCGCGAAAACTTTTTGATGTTTTTGATTAAATCCAACATGACGGCCGAATCAATTATGATGACATCACAAGTTGTGCTGGGTCAGCCTAAGGACCTCCAACAGTATTACCTGATACCACTAGTGCATTTTAATTCTAAGGACAACAGCAGCTACAGGCCAAAAGGCATGTGTCTTAATTATAGCGCCCCCTAGAGGTCAAAGGTCACCAGATTTCTTGAGCGTCCCCCTGATTGGGTCCCGAGTCCATGCACCAAGTTTGGCTTTGATACATGCAAGGGTTGCTGAGATATGAGCTCACTTCCTGTTTGGCGGCTTTGCCGCAAGTTTCGATTGGCTGTTATTGCCGAATGTTACTGTCAATTGTTCCAAAAAGCAAGGCACTGATAAGGCATGGTCTGAAGATGGTCTCTGCCAATTTTGGTGAGGATCCGCTGAAATTTATGACATGCAAAAATTTGTACGTGTTTTTGATTAAATCCAATATAGCGGCCGAATTAATTACGATGACATCACAAGTTGACTTGGGTCGGCCTAAGGACCTCCAACAGTATTACCAGACACCACTAGTGCGTTTTAATTCTAAGCACAACTGCAGCTACAGGCCAAAAGGCATGTTTCTTAATTACAGCGCCCCCTACAGGTCAAAGGTCACCAGATTTCTTGGGCTTCCCCCTGATTGGGTCCTGAGTCCATGTACTAAGTTTGGTTATGATAGGTGAATGGGTTGCTGAGATATGAGCTCACTTCCTGTTTGGCGGCTTCGCCGCAAACTTCGATTGGCTGTTACGCGCGAACGGTTTTAGTTCCGAAGACAAAAAGCAATGCATTAATGAGGCATGGTCTGTAAATGATATCTGTGAAGTTTGGTGTCGATCGGACAAAATATGTGACCTGAGAGGACTTTCTAGTGTTTTTGATGAAATCCAATATGGCGGAAAATCCATCATGGCGGAAATTGACGTCATAGGGTGCGTTGAACTCGGCTTGGTCCAAGGATTCCAACGATACCTCATTTTTGACAATCGGCAATACGGGTCAAAAGTTACGTGCGTGAACGCACGTCCAACTTTGGCCTGTTGGTGGCGCTAGAGTGCTCTAGGTGCCATCATGAAACTTGGTGACATTAATCATGGGACTGTCCCTAATCAGTGTGCCAAATTTCACAACTTTTCACCAGACGGTTCTATGGGCTGCCATTGACTTCAATGGCGGAATAATAATAATAATAACTAGAAAAGCATTTCCTGAAGGAAATACAGTGCATGAAAATGCAAAAATATGATGAGTTCATATGGTTAAATTATTTGCTTGGTAGATAAGGTTTACTATAGTTGGAATGACTGAACAGTTAAATAGGTTGATAATTGAAATGGTTAAATTATTTAGGCAGATAGTTGACGATAACTAACAGTTGGAATGGCTCCAATGTTTGCTAGTAGTTATGCTAACTATGTTAAAGATAATAATGGTAACCAAGTAACTATGCTAACTAGTATGTTAACAATGTTAAAATGTTACCTATGCTAACCATATGACTTAGTTAACCTAGCTAATATTTTTTATTAGTTATGATATTAGCATGCTAACATGCTAACTATGCTAACCATGTGACTTAGCTAACTTAGCTAATCATTTTTAGCAGTTTTGCTAAAAATGCTAACTAACATGCTAACATGCTAGCATGCTAACTATGCTAACCATGTGACTTAGCTAACTTAGCTAATCATTTTTAGCAGTTTTGTAAAAAATGCTAACTAGCATGCTAACATGCTATCATGCTAACTATGCTAACCATGCTAACTAGCTACAGTGGGTAGGAGTCATAGTTGATGACAAGTAACAGTTACAATGGCTGAACAGTTGAAAAGTTCAGTAGTTTAAAGGGTTTAATTGTTTAACAGTGAAATATTGTAGTGAGGACTTTTATTTTGAAACAGGTTTTGGCAGAGGAAGCAGTTGGACAGGATGTGTAGTCTTAATAGGGCCAGTTTGTATGCTTAAAGCCTGAGACTGGCAGTTGATGCAGCTGGCCCGAACACCTGCCATAGGATTCTAATTGCTTAACGGCAGTCTTAATAGAGCCATATTGTATGCTTAAAGCATGAGACAGAGTATATAGTTTAAAAGTTAAATGTAGATAGTGTAATGGATGTTGATAGACAGAAAGTTGAATGGATTTGATAGGCAGATTGTTTAATGGATGTTGATGGATAGTTTAATGGGTGGATGAGTGAATGGTTTGAAGAGGATGAATGGATAGAAAGTTGGAGGAAATGTGTCTTATATCCTTGTAGAATGGAGAGACAGAGAGAGTTGGTCTAGTTCAGTAGAAAGCAGTTGATACAGGTGCAATCAGTTGAACTGATTCTTTGATGGGGCCTAGATGAGCAGCTGGAAGATGATACCAGGTGCAAATCAAGTTAATTAGTCCATTGTGATGTCATCAGCCCATGTTAAGTCTATGGGGAAATTTTGAGTAGTTTTTAATTAATAGTTTAAAAAGTATAAAAGTTACAAAGATGAAAAATACATAGCCCACATGTCCTAAGTAAGACCTACGCAACGCAGTTTGAATGAAGTTTCTACGTTAAGCGGTTGAAGCTGCATTAACTGCGTTAGAAGAAGAAAAATAATAAGAACTAGAAAAGCATTTCCTGAAGGAAATACAGTGCATGAAAATGCAAAAAATATGATGTAAAATATCATACAGAGTAAAAACAAACTATATTGGTTGCTAGGTAGATGAGGTTTAATATAGTTGGAGTGACTGAACAGTTAAATAGGTGGATAGTTTATATGGTTAAATGATTTGCTTGGAAGATAAGGTTTAATATAGTTGGAATGATTGAACGGTTAAATAGGTGGACAATACTTAACTTAGTTAACTTAGCTAATGTATTTTTAGTAGTTAGCAATGCTAACATGCTAACTATGTTAACCATGTGACTTAGCTAATCTAGCTAATCATTTTTAGCAGTTTTGCTAACTATGCTAACTAGCATGCTAACATGTTAACATGCTAACTATACTAACCATGTGACTTAGCTAACTTAGCTAATCATTTTTAGCAGTTTTGTAAAAAATGCTAACTAGCATGCTAACATGTTAGCATGCTAACTATGCTAACCATGTGACTTAGCTAACTTAGCTAATCATTTTTAGCAGTTTTGTAAAAAATGCTAACTAGCATGCTAACATGCTAGCATGCTAACTATGCTAACCATATGACTTAGCTAACTTAGCTAATCATTTTTAGTAGTTTTGTAAAAAATGCTAACTAGCATGCTAACATGTTAGCATGCTAACTATGCTAACCATATGACTTAGCTAACTTAGCTAATCATTTTTAGCAGTTTTGTAAAAAATGCTAACTAGCATGCTAACATGTTAGCATGCTAACTATGCTAACCATGTGACTTAGCTAACTTAGCTAATCATTTTTAGCAGTTTTGTAAAAAATGCTAACTAGCATGCTAACATGTTAGCATGCTAACTATGCTAACCATGTGACTTAGCTAACTTAGCTAATCATTTTTAGCAGTTTTGTAAAAAATGCTAACTAGCATGCTAACATGCTAGCATGCTAACTATGCTAACCATGCTAACTAGCTACAGTGGGTAGGAGTCATAGTTGATGACAAGTAACAGTTACAATGGCTGAACAGTTAAAAAGTTCAGTAGTTTAAAGGGTTAAATTGTTTAACAGTGAAATATTGTAGTGAGGACTTTTATTTTGAAACGGTTTTTGGCAGAGGAAGCAGTTGGACAGGATGTGTAGTCTTAATAGGGCCAGTTTGTATGCTTAAAGCCTGAGACTGGCAGTTGAAACAGGTGGCCCGAACACCTGCCGTAGGATTCTAATTGCTTAACGGCCGTATTGTGATGTCATAATCATAATGTTAAGTCAATGGGGAAATTTTGATTCGTTTTTAATTAATAGTTTAAAAAGTATAAAAGTTACAAAGTTGAAAAATACAAAGCTCACATGTCCTAAGTAAGACCTACGTAACATAGTTTGAATGAAGTTCTACGTTAAACGGTTGAAGCTGCATTAAGTGCGTTAGAAGAAGAATAATAATAATAATAATAACTAGAAAAGCATTTCCTGAAGGAAATACAGTGCATGAAAATGCAAAAATTTGATGTGTTCATATGGTTAAATTATTTGCTTGGTAGATAAGGTTTAATATAGTTAGAATGACTGAACAGTTAAATAGGTTGATAATTGAAATGGTTAAATTATTTAGGCAGATAGTTGACGATAACTAACAGTTGGAATGGCTCCAATGTTTGCTAGTAGTTATGCTAACTATTTTAATAAAGATAATAATGTTAACCAAGTTACTATGCTAACTAGCATGCTAACAATGTTAAAATGTTAACTATGCTAACCATATGACTTAGCTAACCTAGCTAATCATTTTTATTAGTTATGATAACTATGCTAATTAACATGCTAACATGCTAACTATGCTAACCATGTGACTTAGCTAACTTAGCTAATCATTTTTAGCAGTTTTACTAAAAATGCTAACTAGCATGCTAACATGCTAGCATGCTAACTATGCTAACCATGTGACTTAGCTAACTTAGCTAATCATTTTTAGCAGTTTTGCAAAAAATGCTAACTAGCATGCTAACATGCTAGCATGCTAACTATGCTAACCACGTGACTTAGCTAACTTAGCTAATCATTTTTAGTAGTTTAGCAAAAAATGCTAACTAGCATGCTAACATGCTAGCATGCTAACTATGCTAACCATGTGACTTAGCTAACTTAGCTAATCATTTTTAGCAGTTTTGCAAAAAATGCTAACTAGCATGCTAACATGCTAGCATGCTAACTATGCTAACCACGTGACTTAGCTAACTTAGCTAATCATTTTTAGCAGTTTTGCAAAAAATGCTAACTAGCATGCTAACATGCTAGCATGCTAACTATGCTAACCATGTGACTTAGCTAACTTAGCTAATCATTTTTAGCAGTTTTGAAAAAAATGCTAACTAGCATGCTAACATGCTAGCATGCTAACATGCTAACTATGTTAACCATGCTAACTAGCTACAGTGGGTAGGAGTCATAGTTGATGACAAGTAACAGTTACAATGGCTGAACAGTTAAAAAGTTCAGTAGTTTAAAGGGTTATATTGTTTAACAGTGAAATATTGTAGTGAGGACTTTTATTTTGAAACAGTTTTTGGCAGAGGAAGCAGTTGAACAGGATGTGTAGTCTTAATAGGGCCAGTTTGTATGCTTAAAGCCTGAGACTGGCAGTTGAAACAGGTGGCCCGAACACCTGCCATAGGATTCTAATTGCTTAACGGCCGTATTGTGATGTCATAATCATAATGTTAAGTCAATGGGGAAATTTTGATTAGTTTTTAATTAATAGTTTAAAAAGTATAAAAGTTACAAAGTTGAAAAATACAAAGCTCACATGTCCTAATTAAGACCTACGTAACATAGTTTGAATGAAGTTTCTACGTTAAACGGTTGAAGCTGCATTAAGTGCGTTAGAAGAAGAATAATAATAATAATAATAACTAGAAAAGCATTTCCTGAAGGAAATACAGTGCATGAAAATGCAAAAAATATGATGTAAAATATCATACAGAGTAAAAACAAACTATATTAGTTGCTAGGTAGATGAAGTTTAATATAGTTGGAGTGACTGAACAGTTAAATAGGTGGATAGTTTATATGGTTAAATGATTTGCTTGGAAGATAAGGTTTAATATAGTTGGAATGATTGAACGGTTAAATAGGTGGACAATACTTAACTTAGTTAACTTAGCTAATGCATTTTTAGTAGTTAGCAATGCTAACATGCTAACTATGTTAACCATGTGACTTAGCTAATCTAGCTAATCATTTTTAGTAGTTTTGCTAACTATGCTAATTAGCATGATAACATGCTAGCATGCTAACTATGCTAACCATGTGACTTAGCTAACTTAGCTAATCATTCTTAGCAGTTTTGCAAAAAATGCTAACTAGCATGTTAGCATGCTAACTATGCTAACCATGTGACTTAGCTAACTTAGCTAATCATTTTTAGCAGTTTTGCAAAAAATGCTAACTAGCATGCTAACATGCTAGCATGCTAACTATGCTAACCATGTGACTTAGCTAACTTAGCTAATCATTTTTAGCAATTTTATAAAAAATGCTAACTAGTATGCTAACATGCTAGCATGCTAACTATGCTAACCATGTGACTTAGCTAACTAAGCTAATCATTTTTAGCAGTTTTGCAAAAAATGCTAATTAGCATGCTAACATGCTAGCATGCTAACTATGCTAACCATGTGACTTAGCTAACTTAGCTAATCATTTTTAGCAGTTTTGTAAAAAATGCTAACTAGCATGCTAACATGCTAGCATGCTAACTATGCTAACCATTTGACTTAGCTAATCATTTTTAGCAGTTTTGTAAAAAATGCTAACTAGCATGCTAACATGCTAGCATGCTAACTATGCTAACCATGTGACTTAGCTAACTTAGCTAATCATTTTTAGCAGTTTTGTAAAAAATGCTAACTAGCATGCTAACATGCTAGCATGCTAACTATGCTAACCATGTGACTTAGCTAACTTAGCTAATCATTTTTAGCAGTTTTGTAAAAAATGCTAACTAGCATGCTAACATGTTAGCATGCTAACTATGCTAACCATGTGACTTAGCTAACTTAGCTAATCATTTTTAGCAGTTTTGTAAAAAATGCTAACTAGCATGCTAACATGCTAGCATGCTAACATGCTAGCATGCTAACATGCTAGCATGCTAACATGCTAGCATGCTAACTATGCTAACCATGCTAACTAGCTACAGTGGGTAGGAGTCATAGTTGATGACAAGTAACAGTTACAATGGCTGAACAGTTAAAAAGTTCAGTAGTTTAAAGGGTTAAATTGTTTAACAGTGAAATATTGTAGTGAGGACTTTTATTTTGAAACAGTTTTTGGCAAAGGAAGCAGTTGAACAGGATGTGTAGTCTTAATAGGACCAGTTTGTATGCTTAAAGCCTGAGACTGGCAGTTGATGCAGCTGGCCCGAACACCTGCCATAGGATTCTAATTGCTTAACGGCCGTATTGTGATGTCATAATCATAATGTTAAGTCAATGGGAAAATTTTGATTAGTTTTTAATTAATAGTTTAAAAAGTATAAAAGTTACAAAGTTGAAAAATACAAAGCTCACATGTCCTAAGTAAGACCTACGTAACATAGTTTGAATGAAGTTTCTACGTTAAACGGTTGAAGCTGCATTAGCTGCGTTAGAAGAAGAATAATAATAATAATAATAATAAAATGCCTTGGAATAACAGTACAGTGCATTTTCATGCACTGTAATAATAATAAAATGCCTTGGAATAACAGTACAGTGCATTTTCATGCACTGTAATAAAATGCCTTGGAATAACAGTACAGTGCATTTTCATGCACTGTAATAAGAACAAATAGAAACACAATGGGTGCCTTCGCAGCTTCGCTGCTTGGCCCCCAATAAGAACAAATATAGCTGCAAGCAGCAATGTGGGGGCCAAGCAGGCAGTTCAGCAGGCCAGATTTGCCATGTAAGTCAATGCCGTTGCATCAGACATATAGCCTTAAGCAGTCACAGCAAGTTCCATGCCATACAACCCAAGATTGGCTGAGTTACAAGGTCAAGTTTCACATCAAAACATAACTGATTTTGTGGAGCTGAACCAGGGCTGAGTGTCGCCGCCCCCTCCCCCAGCCAGCCCACCGCCGCAACCGCCCCTGCCCATCCCACCCCGCCCTTGCACGCAAGCTTTAGAATGAACTGGATGGAACTTGCTGTCATCAGTTTCACATCAAAAATAAAAGATTGACTGAGATATGATCACACTTGCTGTGATTTAAACAGAGAGGTCAAAAATTGACGTCATAGGGTGTGTTGAACTCGGCTTGGCCCAAGGATTCCAATGATACCTCATTTTGCCATTCGGGTCAACAGGTCAAAAGTTACGTCCGTGAACACAAATCCAACTTTGGCCTGTTGGTGGCGCTAGAGCGCTTGAGGTGCCGGCATGAAACTTGGTGAAATGAATTATTGGACTGTCCCCAATTAGTGTGCAAAATTGTATAACTTTTTACCAGACGGTTCTATGGGCTGCCATTGACTTCCATTGCAAAATAATGCGCATCAGCAACTACTGGCCAAAATGCATTTTTGTCAATTACGGAGCCCCCTAGAGGTCAAATGTCACCAAATTTCTTGAGCGTCCTTCCGATGGGGTCGGAGGTACATGTACTAAGTTTGGTTTTGATACATGAAAGCGTTGCTGAGATATGAAATCACTTCCTGTTTGGCGGCTTCGCCACAAATTTCGATTGGCTGGTACAGGCCAATGCTTCTTTCAATTGTTCCAGAAAGCAAGGCACTGATAAGGAATGGTCTGAAGATGGTCTCTGCCAATTTTGGTGAGGATCCGCTGAAATTTGTGACCTGCGAAAACTTGTACGTGTTTTTGATTAAATCCAATATGGCGGCCGAATCAATTACGATGACATCACAAGTTGGCCTGGGTCGGCCTAAGGACCTCCAACAGTATTACCAGACACCACTAGTACATTTTAATTCCAAACACAACAGCAGCTACAGGCCAAAAGGCATGTTTCTTAATTACAGCGCCCCCTAGAGGTCAAAGGTCACCAGATTTATTGAGTGTCCCCCTGATTTGGTCCTAAGTCCATGTATCCAGTTTGGCTTTGATACATGCAAGGGTTGCTGAGATATGACCTCACTTCCTGTTTGGCGGCTTCGCCGCAAATTTCGATTGGCTGTTACAGCCAAATGCTTCTGTCAATTGTTCCAGAAAGCAATGCACTGATAAGGCATGGTCTGAAGATGGTCTCTGCCAATTTTGGTGAGGATCCGCTGAAATTTGTGACCTGCGAAAACTTGTACGTGTTTTTGATTAAATCCAATATGGCGGCCGAATCAATTACGATGACATCACAAGTTGGCTTGGGTCACCTTAAGGACCTCCAACAGTATTACCAGACACCAATAGTGCGTTTTAATTTTAAGCACAACTGCAGCAACAGGCCAGAAGGCATGTTTCTTAATTACAGCGCCCCCTAGAGGTCAAAGGTCACCAGATTTCTTGAGCGTCCCCCTGATTGGGTCCTGAGTCCATGTCCTAAGTTTGGTTATGATAAATGAATGGGTTGCTGAGATATGAGCTCACTTCCTGTTTGGCGGCTTCGCCGCAAATTTCGATTGGATATTTCGGATGAACGGTTATAGTTCCGAAGACAAAAAGCAATGCATTAATGAGGCATGGTCTGTAAATGATATCTGTGAAGTTTGGTGTCGATCGGACAAAATATGTGACCTGAGAGGACTTTCTAGTGTTTTTGATGAAATCCAATATGGCGGAAAATCCATCATGGCGGAAATTGACGTCATAGGGTGCGTTGAACTCGGCTTGGTCCAAGGATTCCAACGATACCTCATTTTTGACAATCGGCAATACGGGTCAAAAGTTACGTGCGTGAACGCACGTCCAACTTTGGCCTGTTGGTGGCGCTAGAGTGCTCTAGGTGCCATCATGAAACTTGGTGACATTAATCATGGGACTGTCCCTAATCAGTGTGCCAAATTTCACAACTTTTCACCAGACGGTTCTATGGGCTGCCATTGACTTCAATGGCGGAATAATAATAATAAATATAGCTGCAAGCAGCAATGTGGGGGCCAAGCAGGCAGTTCAGCAGGCCAGATTTGCCATGCAACTCAATGCAGTGGCATCAGGCATATAGCATTAAGCAGTCACAGCAAGTTCCATGTCAAACAACCCAAGATTGGCTGAGTTAAAAGGTCAAGTTTCACATCAAAACATAACTGATTTTGGCCAAAATACATTTTTGCGAATTACAGAGCCCCCTAGAGGTCAAAGGTCATCAAATTTCTTGAGCGTCCTCCTGGTGGGTCCTGAGGACCATGTACTAAGTTTGGTTTTGATATATGAAAGCGTTGCTGAGATATGAGCTCACTTCCTGTTTGGCGGCTTTGCCACAAATTTCGATTGGCTGTTACAGGCGAACGCTTCTATCAATTGTTCCAGAAAAAAATACACTGATAAGGCATGGTCTGAAGATGGTCTCTGCCAATTTTGGTGAGGATCAGCTGAAATTTGTGACTTGCGAATACTTATTCGTGTTTTTGATTAAATCCAATATGGCGGCCAAATCAATTATGTTGATGTCACAAGTTGTCCTCTGTTGACCAAAGGACCTTCCACAGTATTGTGAGACACCACTAGTGCGTTTTAATTCTAAACACAACAGCAGCTACAGGCCAAAAGGCATGTGTCTTAATTGCAGCGCCCCCTAGAGGTCAAAGGTTACCAAAATTTTTGAGCGTCCTCTTGATGGGGTCAGTAGTCTATATACTACGTTTGGTTATGATACATGAAAGGGTTGCTGAGATATGAGTTCACTTCCTGTTTGGCGGCTTCGCCACAAAATTTGATTGGCTGTTACGGGCGAACGGTTTTATTTCCGAAGACAAAAAGTAATGCGCTAAAGTAGCGTGTTCTGTAGATGATGTGTGTGAAGTTTGGTGTCGATTGGACAAAATTTGTGACCAGAGAAGCCGTTTTAGTGTTTTTGATAAAATCCAAAATGGCGGAAAATCCATCATGGCGGAAAATGACGTCATAGGGTGCGTTGAACTCGTCTTGGCCCAAGGAATCCAACGATACCTCATTTTTGACAATCGGTCATACGGGTCAGAAGTTACGTGCGTGAACGCACGTCCAACTTTGGCCTGTTGGTGGCGCTAGAGCGGTCAAGGTGCCAACATGAAACTTGGTGAAATTGACCATGAGACTGTCCTCAATCAGTGTGCCAAATTTCACAACTTTTCACCAGACGGTTCTATGGGCTGCCATAGACTCCAATGGCGGAAGAAAGATGTTAAATAATAATAATAATAAGAAATCATAGAAACACAATGGTTGCCTCGCAGCTTCGCTGCTTGGCCCCCAAATATAGCTGCAAGCAGCAATGAGGGGGCCAAGCAGAATAGGCCGGAGTAGCCATGGCGACAAGATAGAACTCAGCAGACACCCGCGATCAACACTTTCAACTAGTGTCACATCAAAACATAACTGATTTTGTAGGGCTGAAACAGGGCTGAGTATTGCCACCGCCTCCGCCAGCCAGCCCCCCCCCCCCACCTAATCACCCCAGCCCGTCTCACCCCGTCCTGCCCTGCCCTGCCCTGCCCTTGCACGCACGCATTAGAATTAACTGGATGGAACATGCTGTCATCAGTTTCACATCAAAAAATAAAAGATTGATATAACACATCAGCAACTACCCATCAAAATGCAATATTGCTAATTGCAGCACCCCCTACAGGTCAAAGGTCACCAAATTTTTTGAGCGTCCTCCTAATGGGGTCATGAATATATGTAGTAAGTTTGGTTATAATATATGGCAGGGTTGCTGAGATATGAGCTCACTTCCTGTTTGGCGGCTTCGCCACCAATTTCGATTGGCTGTTACGGGCGAATGCTTTTGTCAATTGTTCCAGAGAGCAATATATTGATAGGTTATGGTCTAAAAATGGTCTGTGCCAATTTTGGTGAAGATCAGATGAAATTTGCGACCCGCGAAAACTTTTTGATGTTTTTGATTAAATCCAACATGACGGCCGAATCAATTACGATGACATCACAAGTTGTGCTGGGTCAGCCTAAGGACCTCCAACAGTATTACCTGAAACCACTAGTGCATTTTAATTCTAAGGACAACAGCAGCTACAGGCCAAAAGGCATGTTTCTTAATTATAGCGCCCCCTAGAGGTCAAAGGTCACCAGATTTCTTGAGCGTCCCCCTGATTGGGTCCTGAGTCCATTTACTTAGTTTGGTTATGATAGATCAATGGGTTGCTGAGATATGAGCTCACTTCCTGTTTGGCGGCTTCGCCACAAATTTCGATTGGCTGTTACGCGCGAACGGTTTTAGTTCCGGAGACAAAAAGCAATGCATTAATGAGGCATGGTGTGTAGATGATATCTTTGAAGTTTGGTGTCGATCGGACAAAATTTGTGACCTCTGATACGTTTTAAGTGATTTTGATGAAATCCAAAATGGCGGAAAATCCATCATGGCGGAAAATGACGACATAGGGTACGTTGAACTCGGCTTGGTCCAAGGATTCCAATGATACCTAATTTTTGACAATCGGGTCAACAGGTCAGAAGTTATGTGCGTGAACGCAAGTCCAACTTTGGCCTGTTGGTGGCGCTAGAGCGCGGGAGGTGCCGACATGAAACTTGGTGACATGAATCAATGGACTGTCTTAAATCAGTGTGCCAAATGTCAGAACTTTTTGCCAGACGGTTCTATGGGCTGCCATTGACCTCCATTGCAAAATAATGCGCATCAGCAGCTACAGGCCAAAAGGCATGTTTCTCAATTACAGCGCCCCCTAGAGGTCAAAGGTCACCAGATTTATTGAGTGTCCCCCTGATTGGGTCCTGAGTCCATGCACCCAGTTTGGCTTTGATACATGCAAGGGTTGCTGAGATATGAGCTCACTTCCTGTTTGGCGGCTTCGCCACAAATTTTGATTGGCTGTTACAGCCGAATGCTTCTGTCAATTGTTCCAGAAAGCAATGCACTGATAAGGCATGGTCTGAAGATGGTCTCTGCCAATTTTGGTGAGGATCCGCTGAAATTTGTGACCTGCGAAAATTTGTACGTTTTTTTGATTGAACCCAATATGGCGGCCGAATCAATTACGATGACATCACAAGTTGGCTTGGGTTAGCCTTTGGACCTCCAACAGTATTACCAGACACCACTAGTGCATTTTAATTCTAAGCACAACTGCAGCTACAGGCCAAAAGGCATGTTTCTTAATTACAGCGCCCCCTAGAGGTCAAAGGTCACCAGATTTCTTGAGCGTCCCCCTGATTGGGTCCTGAGTCCATGTACTTAGTTTGGTTATGATAGATCAATGGGTTGCTGAGATATGAGCTCACTTCCTGTTTGGCGGCTTCGCCACAAATTTCGATTGGCTGTTACGCGCGAACGGTTTTAGTTCCGGAGACAAAAAGCAATGCATTAATGAGGCATGGTGTGTAGATGATATCTTTGAAGTTTGGTGTCGATCGGACAAAATTTGTGACCTCTGATACATTTTAAGTGATTTTGATGAAATCCAAAATGGCGGAAAATCCATCATGGCGGAAAATGACGTCATAGGGTGCGTTGAACTCGGCATGGTCCAAGGATTCCAGCAATACCTCATTTTTGAAAATCGGACTGACGGGTCAAAAGTTACGTGCGTGAACGCATGTCCAACTTTGGCCTGTTGGTGGCGCTAGAGTGCTTGAGGTGCCATCATGAAACTTGGTGATATTAATCATGGGACAGTCCCTAATCAGTGTGCCAAATTTCACAACTTTTTACCAGACGGATCTATGGGCTGCCATAGACTTCAATGGCAGAGGAAAGATGTTGAATAATAATAAGAAATCCTACAAACACAATGGGTGCCTTCGCAGCTTCGCTGCTTGGCCCCCAATAATAAGAACAAATAGAAACACAATGGGTGCCTTCGCAGCTTCGCTGCTTGGCCCCCAAATAGAAAAACAATGGGTGCCTTCGCAGCTTCGCTGCTTGGCCCCCAATAATAAATATAGCCGCAAGCGGCGATGGCGGGCCCGAGCACCTGCGGGCCGCAACCCGTGACATGTCGGAATCCAACAAAGCACCGACGTGGTGCGTTTGTGAAATGTACATATTTGATGCGTGTGCTATTTGTTTTTGTATTTTATTTTCTGCCACATTTACTCGCTTGGCCAGGTGGGGGCGTAATGCAAGGCAGGCCCATTGGGTGTCATCATAATCATAATATATATTAACCTGAGAAATTTCAGACCATTCATTTTAAGCAAAGAACATTTCTGATACACTTTTTGGTTGGCCAGATGGTGGCGCTATGTTAGGCATGAAAATTACACATGTGAATATCATCACAATAATGATATCCAAAATGTTTGTAAACTTTCAGATCAATCACTTAAGGCATTGTCCATTCTGGCACATTTACTGCTTGACCAGGTGGTGGCGCTATGCCAGGCAGGCCCATTGGGTGTCTGGATATCATCATAATCATAATGTCTATTAACCTGAAAAGTTTCAGACCATTTATTCAAAGCCTAGAGCATTTCTGGCACATTTCCTGCTTGGCCAGAAGGTGGTGCTATGCTAGGCCTGTGAATTACGCATGTGAATATCATCACAATAATGATATCCAATATTTTCTAAAGTTTCAGATCAATCACTTAAGGCATTGTCCATTTCTGGCACATTTCCTGCTTGGCCAGGTGGTGGCGCTATGCCAGGCAGGCCCATTGGGTGTCTGGATATCATCATAATCATGATATCTATTAACCTGAGAAGTTTCAGACCATTCATTCAATGCACTGTGATTTATGACACATTTCCTGTTTATGTGGTGAGATATTAAAATCATATCAAATATATTACAACATTCAAAAATTCATTCACAATTTAACATCAGCGACATCTTGGCATAATGTTTGCCAAATTTCAAATTAATCTGACAAACCGTCTAGGAGGAGTATGTTCAAATTGATCGATCATGTGACATCAGTATAATTGTCATTCTTTCTGTTGCCAGTTGGTGGCGCTATGCCAAACATGCATTATGGGCATGTGAATATTATCATTAACATGGTCTTTAATGACCTGTGAAATTTAAAACATTTCAAGCCATGCATTGTGAATTATGACACATTTATTGTTCATGTGGAAGGGTATTAAAATTAATAATTTCGCCATTTCGTCAAATTACAACATATCAAAAAAAGGCTTCACAATTTATAATCAGGAACATCTCGGCGTCATGTATACCAACTTTGACATGAATCGGATCAACCGTCTAGGAGGAGTATGTTAAAATTGATCATGTCCACAACGCACAAAATCTCAATTACCTCACTTCCTGTGGGCGTGGCTAATGACATGTTAATACAAAAGTTGTTTGGTTTTGGGAGTTACATTGGCCAGGAACTCCATAGCGCCCCCTTATGTCACTGTGACTTGTGGTTGGCATATAGTTTTAGATACACACACCAAATTTGGTGAGTGTATCTAAAACTATATGCCAACCACAAGTCACAGTGACATAAGGGGGCGCTATGGAGTTCCTGGCCAACGCCCGGTGCCAAGCTTTTATCCATGTCTATTCACTGTATCACTTGATGTGTGTGCCAAATTTCATGCGTTTTCACCCATGGGAAGCACCTCTTTTGGGATCACAATTCAGCACATATTTCATCACATTAGTCTGCACAAAATCCCAAATATCTCACTTCCTGTTGGGCGTGGCTAATGCATTGTACATAGGAATTTGTTCATCTTGGAGAGATACAGACACCTACCAAATTTGGTGTGTGTAGCTGAAATTATATGCCAACCACGGGATCAGTCACCTAAGGAGGCGTAAGGGGGCGCTAGCGAGTCCCTGGGCCATGCCCGGGGCCTAGCTTTTGTACCTAGCTGCTTTGTGTGACACCTTATGTGTGTGTCAAATTTCAAGACTTTTCGTTTATGTTAACCACCTCAAAATATATGCCAACCACGAGATCAGTCACCTAAGGGGGCGCTAGCGAGACCCTGGGCCACGCCCGGAGTCAAACTCTTGTACATAACTGCGATGCGAGACACTTGACGTGTGTGCCACATTTCAAGAGTTTTCGACAATGTTAACCACTTCAAAAACAGGAAAGCAAAAAAGTAGAATAATGAATAATAATAATAATAATAATCCTTACAAAAACAATAGGGCCTTGCGCCCTTCGGTGCTCGGGCCCTAAATATAGCCGCAAGCGGCAATGGCGGGCCCGAGCACCTGCGGGCCGCAACCCATGACATGTCGGAATCCAACAAAGAACTGACGTGGTGCATTTGTGAAATGTACATATTTGATGTGTGTGCTACTTGTTTTTGTATTTTATTTTCTGCCACATGTACTTGCTTGGCCAGGTGGGGGCGCAATGCAAGGCAGGCCCATTGGGTGTCATCATAATCATAGTATATATTAACCTGAGAAATTTCAGACCATTCATTTTAAGCAAAGAACATTTCTGATACACTTTTTGGTTGGCCAGATGGTGGCGCTATGTTAGGCATGCAAATTACACATGTGAAGATCATCACAATAATGATATCCAATTTTTTTGTAAACTTTCAGATCAATCACTTAAGGCATTGTCCATTTTCTGGCACATTTCCTGCTTGACCAGGTGGTGGCGCTATGCCAGGCCGGCCCATTGGGTGTCTGGATATCATCATAATTATAATATCTATTAACATTAGAAGTTTCAGACCATTTATTCAAAGCATAGAGCATTTCTGGCACATTTCCTGCTCGGCCAGAAGGTGGCGCTATGCTAGGCCTGTGAATTACGCATGTGAATATCATCACAATAATGATATCCAATATTTTATAACGTTTCAGATCAATCACTTAAGGCATTGTCCATTTCTGGCAAATTTCCTGCTTGGCCAGGTGGTGGCGCTATGCCAGGCAGGCCCATTGGGTGTCTGGATATCATCATAATCATGATATCTATTTACCTGAGAAGTTTCAGACCATTCATTCAATGCACTGTGATTTATGACACATTTCCTTTTTATGTGGTGAGATATTAAAATCATATCAAATATATTACAACATTCAAAAATCCATTCACAATTTAACATCAGCGACATCTTGGCATAATGTTTGCCAAATTTCAAATGAATCTGACAAACCGTCTTGGAGGAGTATGTTCAAATTGATCATGTGACATCAGTATAATTGTCATTCTTTCTGTTGCCAGTTGGTGGCGCTATGCCAAACATGCATTATGGGCATGTGAATATTATCATTAACATGGTCTTTAATGACCTGTGAAATTTAAAACATTTCAAGCCATGCATGGTGAATTATGACACATTTATTGTTTATGTGGAAGGGTATTAAAATTAATAATTTCGCCATTTCGTCAAATTACAACATATCAAAAAACAACTTCACAATTTATAATCAGGAACATCTCGGCATCATGTATACCAACTTTGACATGAATCGGAGCAACCGTCTAGGAGGAGTACGTTAAAATTGATCATGTCCACAACGCACAAAATCTCAATTACCTCACTTCCTGTGGGCGTGGCTAATGGCATGTTAATACAAAAGTTGTTTGTTTTTGGGAGTTACATACACCCACCAAATTTGGTGTGTGTATCTAAAAATATATGCCAACCACAAGTCACTGTGACGTAAGGGGGCGCTATGGAGTTCCTGGGCAACGCCCGGTGCCAAGCTTTTATCCCTGTCTATTCACTGTACCACTTGATGTGTGTGCTAAATTTCATGCGTTTTCGACTATGTTAACCACCTCAAAATATTTGCCAACCACGAGATCAGTCACCTAAGGAGGCGCTAGCGAGTCCCTGGGCCACGCCCGGGGTCAAGCTCTTGTACCTAACTGCGATGCATGACACCTGACGTGTGTGCCAAATTTCAAGAGGTTTCGACCATGTTAACCACGTCAAAAACAGGAAAGCAAAAAAGTGAAATAACAATAATAATAATAATAATAAATAATAATCCTTACAAAAACAATAGGGCCTTGCGCCCTTCGGGTGCTCGGGCCCTAATAATAATAATAATAATAATAATCCTTACAAAAACAATAGGGCCTTGCGCCCTTCGGTGCTCGGGCCCTAATAATAAATATAGCCGCAAGCGGCAATGGCGGGCCGGAGCACCTGTGGGCCGCAACCCGTGAAATGTTCGGAATCCAACAAAGCAGCGACGTGGTGCGTTTGTGAAATGTACATATTTGATGTGTGTGCTATTTGTTTTTGTGTTTTATTTTCTGCCACATTTACTCGCTTGGCCAGGTGGGGGCGTAATGCAAGGCAGGCACATTGGGTGTCATCATAGTCATAATATATATTAACCTGAGAAATTTCAGACCATTCATTTTAAGCAAAGAACATTTCTGATACACTTTTTGGTTGGCCAGATGGTGGCGCTATGTTAGGCATGCAAATTACACATGTGAATATCATCACAATAATGATATCCAATTTTTTTGTAAACTTTCAGATCAATCACTTAAGGCATTGTCCATTTTCTGGCACATTTCCTGCTTGACCAGGTGGTGGCGCTATGCCAGGCAGGCCCATTGGGTGTCTGGATATCATCATAATCATGATATCTATTAACTTGAGAAGTTTCAGACCATTTATTCAAAGCATAGAGCATTTCTGGCACATTTCCTTCTTGGCCAGAAGGTGGCGCTATGCTAGGCCGGTGAATTACGCATGTGAATATCATCACAATAATGATATCCAATATTTTATAAAGTTTCAGATCAATCACTTAAGGCATTGTCCATTTCTGGCACATTTCCTGCTTGGCCAGGTGGTGGCGCTATGCCAGGCAGGCCCATTGGATGTCTGGATATCATCATAATCATGATATCTATTAACCTGAGAAGTTTCAGACCATTCATTCAATGCACTGTGATTTATGACACATTTCCTGTTTATGTGGTGAGATATTAAAAGCATATCAAATATATTACAACATTCAAAAATCCATTCACAATTTAACATCAACGACATCTTGGCATAATGTTTGCCAAATTTCAAATGAATCTGACAAACCGTCTAGGAGGAGTATGTTCAAATTGATCATGTGACATCAGTATAATTGTCATTCTTTCTGTTGCCAGTTGGTGGCGCTATGCCAAACATGCATTATGGGCATGTGAATATTATCATTAACATGGTCTTCAATGACCTGTGAAATTTAAAACATTTCAAGCCATGCATGGTGAATTATGACACAATTATTGCTTATGTGGAAGGGTATTAAAATTAATAATTTTGCCATTTCGTCAAATTACAACATATCAAAAAAAAACTTCACAATTTATAATCAGGAACATCTCGGCGTCATGGATACCAACTTTGACATGAATCGGATCAACCGTCTAGGAGGAGTACGTTAAAATTGATCGATCATGTCCACAACGCACAAAATCTCAATTACCTCACTTCCTGTGGGCGTGGCTAATGGCATGTTAATACAAAAGTTGTTTGTTTTTGGGAGTTACATACACCCACCAAATTTGGTGTGTGTATCTAAAACTATATGCCAACCACAAGTCACAGTGACGTAAGGGGGCGCTATGGAGTTCCTGGGCAACGCCCAGTGCCAAGCTTTTATCCCTGTCTATTCACTGTACCACTTGATGTGTGTGCCAAATTTCATGCGTTTTCACCCATGGGAAGCACCTCTTTTGGGATCACGATTCAGCACATATTTTATCACATATTAATCTGCACAAAATCCCAAATACCTCACTTCCTGTTGGGCGTGGCTAATGCATTGTGCATAGGAAAGTTGTTCATCTTGGGGAGATACAGACACCTACCAAATTTGGTGTGTGTAGCTGAAAGTATATGCCTACCACGGGATCAGTCACCTAAGGGGGCGTAAGGGGGCGCTAGCGAGTCCCTGGGCCATACCCGGGGCCAAGCTTTTTTACCTAGCTGCTTTGTGTGACACCTGATGTGTGTGCCAAATTTCAAGACTTTTCGATTATGTTAACCACCTCAAAATATTTGCCAACCACGGGATCAGTCACCTAAGGGGGCGCTAGCGAGTCCCTGGGCCACGTCCGGGGTCAAGCTCTTGTACCTAATTGCGATGCGTGACCCCTGACGTGTGTGCGAAATTTCAAGAGTTTTCGACCATGTTAACCACCTCAAAAACAGGAAAGCAAAAAAGTGAAATAACAATAATAATAATAATCCTTACAAAAACAATAGGGCCTTGCGCCCTTTCGGTGCTCGGGCCCTAATAATAATAATAATAATAAATATAGCCGCAAGCGGCAATGGCGGGCCCGAGCACCTGCGGGCCACAACCCGTGACATGTCAGAATCCAACAAAGCACCGATGTGGTGAGTTTTTGAAATGTACATATTTGATGCGTGTGCTATTTGTTTTTGTATTTTATTTTCTGCCACATTTACTCGCTTGGCCAGGTCGGGGCTTAATGCAAGGCAGGCCCATTGGGTGTCATCATTCATAATCATAATATATATTAACCTGAGAAATTTCAGACCATTCATTTTAAGCAAAGAACATTTCTGATACACTTTTTGGTTTGCCAGATGGTGGCGCTATGTTAGGCATTGAAATTACACATGTGAATATCATCACAATAATGATATCCAAAATGTTTGTAAACTTTCAGATCAATCACTTAAGGTGTTGTCCATTTTTGGCACATTTCCTGCTTGACCAGGTGGTGGCGCTATGCCAGGCAGGCCCATTGGGTGTCTGGATATCATCATAATCATAATATCTATTAACCTGAGAAGTTTCAGACCATTTATTCAAAGCATAGAGCATTTCTGGCACATTTCCTGCTTGGCCAGATGGTGGCGCTATGCTAGGCCTGTGAATTACGCATGTCAATATCATCACAATAATGATATCCAATATTTTATAAAGTTTCAGATCAATCACTTAAGGCATTTTCCATTTCTGGCACATTTCCTGCTTGGCCAGGTGGTGGCGCTATGCCAGGCAGGCCCATTGGGTGTCTGGATATCATCATAATCATAATATCTATTAACCTGAGAAGTTTCAGACCATTTATTCAAAGCATAGAGTATTTCTGGCACATTTCCTGCTTGGCCAGATGGTGGCGCTATGCTAGGCCTGTGAATTACGCATGTGAATATCATCACAATAATGATATCCAATATTTTATAAAGTTTCAGATCAATCACTTAAGGCATTTTCCATTTCTGGCACATTTCCTGCTTGGCCAGGTGGTGGCGCTATGCCAGGCAGGCCCATTGGGTGTCTGAATATCATCATAATCATTATATCTATTAACCTGAGAAGTTTCAGACCATTCATTCAATGAACTGTGATTTATGACACATTTCCTCTTCATGTGGTGAGATATTAAAATCATATCAAATATATAACATATCAAAAATACCTTCACAATTTAACATCAGCGACATCTTGGCATAATGTTTGCCAAATTTCACATGAATCTGACAAACCGTCTAGGAGCAGTATGTTAAAATTGATCATGTGACATCAGTGTAATTGTCATTCTTTCTGTTGCCAGTTGGTGGCGCTATGCCAAACATGAATTATGGGCATGTAAATATTATCATTAACATGGTCTTCAATGACCTGTGAAATTTAAAACATTTCAAGCCATGCATGGTGAATTATGACACATTTATTGCTTATGTGGAAGGGTATTAAAATTAATAATTTCGCCATTTCGTCAAATTACAACATATCAAAAAAAGGCTTCACAATTTATAATCAGGAACATCTCGGCGTCATGTATACCAACTTTGACATGAATCGGATCAATCGTCTAGGAGGAGTACGTTAAAATTGATCATGTCCACAATGCACAAAATCTCAATTACCTCACTTCCTGTGGGCGTGGCTAATGGCATGTTAATACAAAAGTTGTATGTTTTTGGGAGTTACATACACCCACCAAATTTGGTGTGTGTATCTAAAACTATATGCCAACCACAAGTCACAGTGACATAAGGGGGCGCTATGGAGTTGCTGGGCAACGCCCAGTGCCAGGCTTTTATCCCTGTCTATTCACTGTATCACTAGATGTGTGTGCCAAATTTCAAGACTTTTCGATTATGTTAACCACCTCAAAATATTTGCCAACCACGGGATCAGTCACCTAAGGGGGCGCTAGCGAGTCCCTGGGCCACGCCCTGGGTCAAGCTCTTGTACCTAACTGCGATGTGTGACACCTGACGTGTGTGCCAAATTTCAAGAGTTTTCGACCATGTTAACCACCTCAAAAACAGGACAGCAAAAAAGTAGAATAACAATAATAATAAAAATAATAATCCTTACAAAAACAATAGGGCCTTGCGCCCTTCGGTGCTCGGGCCCTAATAATAATTCTTACAAAAACAATAGGGCCTTGCGCCCTTCGGTGCTCGGGCCCTAAATATAGCCGCAAGCGGCAATGGTGGGCCCGAGCACCTGCGGGCCGCAACCCGTGACATGTCGGAATCCAACAAAGCACCGACGTGGTGCGTTTGTGAAATGTACATATTTGATGCGTGTGCTATTTGTTTTTGTATTTGATTTTCTGCCACATGTACTTGCTTAGCCAGGTGGGGGCGCAATGCAAGGCAGGCCCATTGGGTGTCATTATAATCATAATATATATTAACCTGAGAAATTTCAGACCATTCATTTTAAGCAAAGAACATTTCTGATACACTTTTTGGTTGGCCAGATGGTGGCGCTATGATAGGCATGGAAATTACACATGTGAATATCATCACAATAATGATATCCACATTTTTTGTAAACTTTCAGATCAATCACTTAAGGCATTGTCCATTTTCTGGCATATTTCCTGCTTGACCAGGTGGTGGCGCTATGCCAGGCAGGCCCATTGGGTGTCTGGATATCATCATAATCATAATATCTATTAACCTGAAAAGTTTCAGACCATTTATTCAAAGCATAGAGCATTTCTGGCACATTTCCTGCTTGGCCAGATGGTGGCGCTATGCTAGGCCTGTGAATTACGCATGTGAATATCATCACAATAATGATATCCAATATTTTATAAAGTTTCAGATCAATCACTTAAGGCATTGTCCATTTCTGGCACATTTCCTGCTTGGCCAGGTGGTGGCGCTATGCCAGGCAGGCCCATTGGGTGTCTGGATATCATCATAATCATGATATCTATTAACCTGAGAAGTTTCAGACCATTCATTCAATGCACTGTGATTTATGACACATTTCCTGTTTATGTGGTGAGATATTAAAATCATATCAAATATATTACAACATTCAAAAATCCATTCACAATTTAACATCAGCGACATCTTGGCATAATGTTTGCCAAATTTCACATGAATCTGGAGGGCGTTTTACCGACTGTTTTTGGAATTTTTCTTCTTTTTTTTGCCCTCACAGTCTGTTCTGCTGCCGTCTGATCAGAATAACAGCCAGACTAACCAGGGCAGTGAGGTGAGCCACAAACCAGCCAGTCAGTTAGCAAGCTAACTGTTAGCACCACACACACCCACACACCCACACACACACCCACACACACACACACACACAAGATGAGTACTGGCTCATGTGCTTATGTTCTTATGGTGGGATCCTGTGGTCCTCCAGCCTGTGGGGGAGATGGCTGTGGAGACGCAGGCTAATAGCTCGTTTAAAAGGAGCAGCCTAAGCCCTGGCACGCTTGAGGGGATAGAGAGAGAGGAGGCCCAGGAGAGGAGGCCACAGATGAAGGATGGAACTACATTCTGGGTTCTATTTCTGTGCTCAGAACATTCCGGAAGGTTCCATACCAGTTCTGCCTCTTCTGGTAGTTTAAAGCAGAAGCAGAATCAGAACTTCCACTACCTCATTTGTGTGTGGGTCTGTGTGTGTGTGTGTGTGTGTGTGTGTGTGTGTGTGTGTGTGTGTGTGTGCGTGTGTATCTATCTATCTATGAATGGCTCGGCACTGTTTGATAGGACCCCAGTGAGTGGGCAGACAGAAGTGTGTGTGTGTGTGTGTGTGTGTGTGTGTGGGCAGACAGAAGTGTGTGTGTGTGTGTGTGTGTGTGTGTGTGTGTGTGTGTGAGTGGGCAGACAGAAGTGTGTGTGTCCACTCCTCTGCTGTGTCCTGCACTTACCCATCTGTAGTTCGTTGATGGTCTCCACCAGGGCCCAGTCGGGGCTGTATCCGCAGTGGGACTTGTCCAGCAGGCTGTCCAGCACCTGCCGCGCCGTCTGCCGCTCGTCCACCATCATGGTCTTGGAGCTCTCGTCCGACAGGTGCACCCGGATCACCAGCTATAGAGGAGGTGGGGGTGGGAGGAGGAGGTGGGGGTGGGATGAAGAGGAGAAAAGAAGGGAGAGGGTAAGAGCGATTAGTAGAGAAGGAGAGGAGGAGGAGGAGGAGAGGAGATAAAAAATAGTTTATTTCACACATAGTAGCCTTACAGTCATACACCCTCAACACACACATCGTAGCCTTACAGTCATACACCCTCAACACACACATCGTAGCCTTACAGTCATACACCCTCAACACACACATCGTAGCCTTACAGTCATACACCCTCAACACACACATCGTAGCCTTACAGTCATACACCCTCAACACACACATAGTAGCCTTACAGTCATACACCCTCAACACACACATCGTAGCCTTACAGTCATACACCCTCAACACACACATCAGGTTTCAATGAATACTTGAGATGGACACAGAGCTTTAGCATGTGAATGAGAATGACAACATATAACCAACATATAACCAACATATAACTAACCTATAATAAATATTATTCTACAGTATACAACATACTACACAAATCAAATTATATGATTTACTAATAGCCCAATGGCCATAACCAAATGAAATGTAACATATTATATATGAGATATAATAATACATACACCATTATATTTACTAATAGCCCAATGGCCATAACCAAATGAAATGTAACATATTATATATGAGATATAATGAATTGAAAATAGATTAATATTGAAATATATATAAGATATAATACATTGAGCATAGATTAGTACTGAAATGTGAAATTTAAAGCAGAATTAGGTCAGTGGGTTTAAGTAGGTCAAAGGCTACGCAGCCTAGCATGTTTCTTTAGCCGATCCCCGAGCCTCAGAGATCCTCTACAGAAACACATCAAAGGCTCAGAGCGCCTCATAAGACATGCCACGCCTGTGTTAGTCTGGGAAAGGCTCAGAGCGCCTCATAAAAAGTCGCCTAGCAACGGGGACGCTGGCTGCTCAAGCCGCTCCGTCTGACTTGTTTTTATTCAGATTTTTTAATATTTACAATTTTATTCACGATTATTTTTCTTAATTTTTGTACATTCGTTTAGTTTAGCTGTACAGTTACAGATAGCCTTTTTATTTCATTATATATTTTGTTTTTCCCCGTCTCTGAACGTACCTGCACTGTGTTTCGCCTGGTGATCAGCTGTTTTTTCTGCCGATTGCCATCAGCGAGGTGACTGGTCGTCTGCACTGCTGGGGGGTCACTTCGAGGCCAACTCCCTTGCTGCCACTATCTGGACTGTGAATAGTTTGTCTATTGCCCTGAAGAGTTGACGTTAGGCTAGCTGCTACTTCACTGCTTTTGGATTTGCTGCTTGTGTGGTGGAAGCTGCACTCGCTTGCTAGTGTCTCTCTCCCTTTACATCCTATGCTGGGTTCCTAGTCGGTTGACTGTCCAGCTGCTGGGTATAGTCGATTGACTGACCAGTGGGGAGATTGAGGCTTCGTGCTAGCTGGACGGACGTTAGGTGACTGCAAGTGCACCGATAACGTAGCCTAACTCAGACTCAGATCCTTCCATTCTAAAAAACTTTCGTCCAATCTCTAAATTGGCCTTTATCTCCAAAATTCTGGAAAAAGTGGTCTTGATGCAACTTTCTGAAGTTTTAAAGGGCAATAGCATCCTGGAGAAATTTCAGTCAGGTTTTCGTCCTATGCATAGCACTGAAACTGCTCTTATCAGGGTAACCAATAATCTACTAATGGCAGCTGATTCTGGTGAGCACTCTGTTTTGGT
>NW_027468718.1:47286486-47287512 GCF_046254945.1 Alosa pseudoharengus | reverse complement strand
AAGATAGATAGGGCCCTATCATGACATTCTAAAGTGCATCGTCACTCGTCAAAAGTCTATTCAAATTTAGTAGGATGTCCAGTTCACATTGGGAGGGGTTTCGTTATCAAACGTGGAGTGCATGGCGCAACAAGGTGTTCCTAGGTTTTTTAATCAGTCATGTGGGTGTGTTTGGGGCGTAACATAATTTTAAACCAATGAGAATGACATCTGTCATTCCCATTAACGGCGCAATGCGCGATATGTCAAATAAATGCAAAATAAACGTGCAAAATACCGAATTAAACTTTGCGCGGGTGGAAAACAAACTTTACGCCATGCGCTGGTGCCCAAAATACAGCCCATAGAGAGAGAGGATGGAGGGAAAGATAGATAGAGAGAGAGGATAGAGGGAAAGATGGAGAGAGAGAGGATGGAGGGAAAGATGGAGAGAGAGAGGAAAGGAGAGAGACTCTTACAGTAATCTCCACATCTGTGGATGCAGCTGCTGCTCTGTCATTGTACCCTCCAGACACCATCGTCTGATTCTGACAGTTTCAATTTGTATTGCTATTATCTGTAATGCATTTTTAATGGTTTGTAAATTCACTAATGGAGATTGTTAATGTAATGTCTGTCTGTGTCTTACGTAAAGCCCTAAGAGTGGCCTTATGTAATACAAATGCACAATACTATTAAAGTTGACTCTTGGCTTTCACCATTTCTCCCTGTTCATTCTGTCCAACCCTTAACCTCTCCATCGCTAACAACCATCCCATTAGTCTCTCTCCACATATCTAGCCCACTTCTAGTCGGGGTTTATTATTTATTATTATGTCTGACGGGACACAGCTTATCCTTTCATTTTTTCGCACACACACACACACACACACACACACACACAGTCACACAGTCACACACACACACACACACACACACACACACACGCACACACACACCTCCATCTTTCTCCCAGTAGCAGATGGACTGTCTCTTCACCTGTTACCCCATCATTACATAAGGAATATGACACAGAAGATCTCTTCC
>NW_027468718.1:47263986-47276486 GCF_046254945.1 Alosa pseudoharengus | reverse complement strand
AGTATATTTAATGTTTTTTTTTTCATTCTGCTTGCTGCAAACATACACTGTAGGGTTGGGGGGGGGGGGGGGGGGGGGTAAATGTATAATTACAGAAATAAATGTATAATTTTTAAATAATATAAAATATCATGTAGCCTATATGGCCTGATGAAAGTGGACAGCTAAGAGACCTACTGACTAGGCTATCGAAGTTGTGTGGAAGATCTGCTCCTAATCCTCATAAAAGACGGGTGGACAGCCAATCTGAACACTTGTGCACCAACCAGCGGAATATTCCACATTGCCAGCCTTTGATGGGCCTAGCAAAGAAGCTAGGCCTACTTAAGCTATATCGCGGCAATCATCTCAGTCTGTAACCTCATACAGTACGCTGCGCATCCCACGTTATTAGGCTACCGGCATGCCGACTACGAGGGCAGCGGAAAGTGAAAGTAATTGGGCTGCAATCGCACAGTCCAGAAGTAGGTTAAACAACTTTTACAAATAACAAATCCTGATTACCTCTGTGCTGCTGTCTGGGGCTTTTGCTAAATGCAAATCATGAAATACAAGCCTTACCGACAGTGAAAGACAACTTCTGATATAACGATAACGAAAGAAATTGTTTATTTTAACACGGTGGAGAAGGACGCATTTGCGCTGTGTTTGTAACACGGCATCCTTCATAAAACCAAAATATTCCCATATAACAGACGTGCTTTTCCTTTTAGTCACTAATTCCTCTTCACCCAAGTGTAGCCTACCTCGCTCGACTCACTATTTTCAGCCATCACGACTTAGCTCCCGCTTTAACACCTAAAACACCACACACCTAAACTGGTAGGGGACGGGCTTCTTGGGCTGCATGACCGCATCAGTTTGGTAAAATATGTTGACATTCAGAATGTGAATACACCATAGACTGTATGGAATGCGCACGGCACAGAAAATTTATCGAATTTATCGAAAATTAAGTAATCTTTGCGGTATGTCCATCGCAAGTGTTGATATCGCGATAACGATAGATTTTAGATATATCGTGCAGCCCTACCACAGAACATAAATCAGCAAAGGAAAATAACGTGGTAATAACGTGGTGTCAGATGTTTCTGTTCTAAACGGCATCTACATAAAAAGGTATAAAAACGTATCTCTCAAAGTTTTAAAATCTCTCCTTCAGGTAGCGTAGCACTCTCATATCGCTGTGATGCGTGTGTCCCACTGAGTGACAGACCAGACGCACACACAAACTTCTGTTTGGTAGCTGACGAACCACCATTGAACTGGATTGATAATGATAACGTTAGCAAACGGCTCTAAACAAGTAAGGCATACACGGTACGTGTACGGTATGTCTGGTACATGATAAACGTTAACACGAATTAATATTCAACTACACGTCTCTCATTATTAAAGATACTGTCTGTATAAATCGTCTTGT
This sequence comes from Alosa pseudoharengus, assembly GCF_046254945.1. Lineage (NCBI taxonomy): Eukaryota > Metazoa > Chordata > Actinopteri > Clupeiformes > Clupeidae > Alosa > Alosa pseudoharengus. Next base: position 47,275,063 of record NW_027468718.1, on the reverse strand, counting down.
AAGTAATTACCAGTGCTTTTTCAAAGTTCTCAATGTCTCGTTTTAAATGTCAGGGCCTTCGGTAGTATACCAATGAAGTGTGGAGATACATTGAGCCTCGTAAACGGTGTAAAACAGTGATTTATTTGCATGGCTAGCCCGATGCCGAAGCACCACCATTGAAAAAGCTGTTGGTAGCATCGGCTAACTAGCGCCAGATTTTGGAGTGCAGGGGACAAGCCGAGATGGGCTATGAGACATACGTTCACACTCGGTATCATGTTTCAACACACTTTAGGTCAATATCACACCGGAATTCTCCTTTAAATACCAATTAAATGTGGAGTGCACACTTCAATTTCACTTTCATGAAAGTGTGCTAATATTTGAGCTCAACAGCCAATCAAATTACAGCCCTCCTGATCTCCTGAAGCTCCATGTTGATTGGTTGGAATGGTTTATGGTCTGGTCCAAGCCAGCATGTAGAGGAGTGTGTGGGATAAGAATCAAAGACTGTGCCTTTAAGACCTTCATAAGTAGTTTCACACTACTAGAGACTTCTAATGCAATACCTATTAATGTTGGTTACTGTGGTGTAACTCCTTATGTAACCCCCCCCCCCCACACACACACACACAGATGGAGAGATCTTTCAACTGGATTAATTCTGCAGCTGAACATTGGTGGTTGTATGGTGTGTGTGGGTGTATGGGTGGAGGTGTGGGTGTATATAGTGTGTGTGTGTGTGTGTGTGTGTGTGTGTGTGTGTCTGTGGTGTTGGATTCCTGGTTTGCAAGCTCGGCCATGCTGGTTGTGCTTTGATGCATTTTTTAATAGGGGGGATGTTTTCCTTCAAATGCATGCTTGTGGAGCGGGCTGACCAGGCCTGTGTGTGTGTGTGCGTGTGACAGGCCTGGTCGGTACAGACCAGAGCAGATGTTGTGGCCACAGCTGGCCAAAGTGGACTAGAAATGAGAACTGGAATCCAAAGATGGAGAGAGACAGAACCAGAGGGAGGGGAGGAGAGAGAGAGAGAGAGAGAGAGAGAAAGGAAGGGAAAGAGAGAGAGAGAGAGAGAGAGAGAGAAAGGAAGGGAAAGAGAGAGAAAGGAAGGGAAAGAGAGAATGACAGAGGGGTGGAGGAGAAATGGACACAGATATGCAGTAAGGAGACGCACCCATTCTCAGCTGTGGAGCCAGGGGAGATGGATGGGGGCTAAAGGGATGTGTGTGTGTGTGTGGGGGGGGGGGGGGGGCATATCCCATCTCAACACAAACAGGGAAGAGAAGACAGAGAAAGAGAGAGGCTCAGATGAAAGAGTGATTTCAAACAGAGAGACTATTGCAGTCATGCCAATAACGCTTGTTCTGATGTTAGACACAAGGAGGAACAGGGGGTTCTGTACTTTCAGTGTTCTGGGGCTCTAACACAGACTTCTCCAAGCGGGACCAGCTAGAGCCGGAGTTCAATCCACAGAACTGGACTGGAACCAGCAGAACTTCTTTCTGGAGCCGTTCCTGCATGCCTTTGGGCACTAAGTGCCCGTTTGTGTCTGTGTATAGAGGCTGCAGAACCACAGGTCACCAAGGCCAGGGCACCAAGGCCAGGGCAGATTATACTGGACTCTGGGCTGTTCCTGCCAACCGCGTCAGTTCCTAAAACACTCCATCATCCAGCGCCATCCTGAGCTGTTATTGGTGGCTTGCTGAGTTTATAAAAACGCTCTCCCTCTCTACCACACACTGTTGGCTCCTCACCTCTGGGAACTTACTATCTATCCATCTACAGTTACATCCATCCTTCCATATCTCTCTCTCTCTCTCTCTCTCTCTCTCTCTCTCTCTGCTTTTCACTTCTGGGAACTGGAACATTCATCCTTCCATTTGACTTTAAAACTTGTTAGCTCATCTATGTGACAATCTGTCATCCCTCCATCCATCCCTCCTCCGTACCTCACCCTCTCTTTTCTGCTTATCTGTAAAGGTCCCGCTTCTCTCTCTCCATCCTGTGTGTCTCATGCGTGTCTCCTGTCTACATCATCAGTTTATGTTATCCTTTACACACACACACACACACACACACACACACACACACACACACACACACACACACACACACACACACACACACACACACACACACACACACACACACACACATGCCATAACCATAGAAGTTTGGTGATGATAATAGCGTGCTCGTCCCAGTTGCAAATTGACAAATGTCTGTTGTAATTCAGAGACATGTCCATGTACATGTGCTGGGAATGTGTGTGTGTGTGTGTGCATTTATTAGAGACTGCTTATACTGTATGTGAGGGGTGGGGTGTAGGTGTGGTGCGTGTGCTTCTGAGATATATACTGTGTGTATGTGTTCGTTAATGGGTATATGCATTTATGATTGTGTGTGTTTGTATGTGTGTATGTTTGTATGCGTGTGTGTTTGTACGAGTGTACGTGTGTGTATGTGTTAGAGGTGTAACGGTACACAGAAGTCACGGTTCGGTTCATACCTCGGTTCGGACATCACGGTTCGATACGAGTTCGGTACAATGGAGGGAAAAGCAAAACAAAAATGCAGAAAGAATTTTTTATTGTGCATGTCTCAGGCTGTACCACCTAGTGTCATACAGTCTCTTCCCTGAGCTATCTGCAACAGCCTGAAGTGTGTAAGATGTAGGCTAAACAGTACAATAAGTACCCAGACTCCATCTGTAACTTGTAAACAAAATAAGACAATCAGCTATAAAACTGAAAATAGGCCTACAGCATCTCTTATTTCTGAAAGTGCAAATTACATAGAAAAATGATTTTTAAAAATCCACTTAAGCAAGACCTTCAACATCTGTGTTTAGTTGTATATGGAAGGGTCTACAATTTGCCTCAATATTTTTTTTATTGTGTGTAAAGTAATAATCTAGCCTACTAATTGAAAATATCAGACTATTTTGACTTTTTTTTTCAAACGAAATTGCTCCTTTCATTTCATAAACAGACTACAACTAGAAGTCACGTGACTTTGCCCTTTGACGTTAACTCACCGTAGCATGGTTTGTTTATTAGCCTGGTTAGCGTTGTCACTTTATTTTACTGTCTATGCACTTAACACTACCAGAACCTCATGTGAGAAGTTACAAGTTACCCCAACATAAAGGTAATTACCACGCGATTTACATAGCCTTCTGTCATTACGAAATCATTTAATTTAAGCCATAGGTTTTGGCCCTATTTGTATGTGTATCCAAAGGCTGCTGAAGCGCAGGGGAAGTTTTTTCCCCTCGTTTCAGTGATTGGTAGCCTACATCATCTGGGTGATGGCTTCGAATATGTGTAGCATTTTTTCCACTCACATACCCAACAACTGCTGAACAACGCCGACAAACAGTTTCATCTTATCCACCACTCTTTCGCCTACGTTACTGTAACTGAAGTTCTCAAACTTGCGCTCTTAGAGACCAGCGGATCCTCTAACTCTTGTGGGTCTAACGTTAGTGCTGCTAATGACTGACGGACTCGACCGACGACCTGACAAAAAAAAACATAGGCGCCAATCAGAGCTTCAGAGCTAAGGCGAGGCTACAGATTAGCGTTAGGTGTCGCTAAAGAACTCTCGTAACTCTCGCTACTTAACAGTAATTGCGCATGACATTAATTAATCCGCACACGAGTTTTATGTATTTTTATACCGTGTATTCTCCGTGTAAATTCATGCACCGAACCGTGACGCCCGTACCGTTTCGGTTCAATACGAATACATGAACCGTTACACCCCTAGTATGTGTGTGTGTGTGTGTGTGTGTGTGTGTGTGTGTGTGTGTGTGTGTGTGTGTGGAGCTCTTGCTTTAGCTCCCTGTGGTTTACGGCTTCTGCAGCCCTGTGATTTAGACTTCCACTGACTGGCAACACGCCACCAGCCTCCCCAATCACACACACACACACACACACACACACAGATATACACACACACACACACACACACACAAACAGATATACACACACACAAACAGATATACAGTACACCCACCCACACACACACACACACACAAACAGATATACACACACACAAACAGATACACACACACAAACACACACACACACACAGAGATATACACACACACAAACAGATATACACACACACAAACAGATATACACCCACCCACACACACAGATATACACACACACACACAAACAGATATACACACACACAAACAGATATACACCCACCCACACACACAGATATACACACAAACAGATATACACACACACAAACAGATATACACCCACCCACACACAAACACACAGACATACACCCCCATACAAACACACATACAGAGACATACACACAAACACACACACAAACACACAGATATACACCCCCATACAAACACACATACAGAGACACACACACACACACACACACACCCCATAGCATGAGAGTCTGTTTTGCATCAGTTCATGATGTGTTCCACAGGTCTCAGATTTAGAATGTGTGTGTGTGAGGACGGGGGGACAGACACGTGCCTCTGAAACATTGGAGAGGTGATGTCTGCTCTGCATCAGGCACACACACACACACACGCACACAGACGCACACGTGCCGACTTACATTTACACAATCCATACACCACAATCACTTCTAAAAATGGGTGTGAGGGAGTGAAAAAAAGTAATTCCAGCTGAAGTATGCACGCACGCACACACACACACACACACACACACACACACACACACACACACAGAGAGAGAGAGAGAGGAATGTCTTGTACTCAGGGTGATGTCAGCAGCAGTAGTCCCACTGGAAGCCCTGGAGGAGTGTAGATGTCACACCACTAAACAGAGTAATGAGCTTAAGCTGTGTGTGTAAGTGTGAGAGAGAGTAAGTGTGTGTGTGTGTGAGTAAGTGTGTGTGTGTGTGTGTGAGTTATGATCAGCAGGTTGAAGCTCCCTGTTGAGTTATTGCCCTTACAGGAGCATCAGCATGTGGTGAGGACTGGACCTAAAAACACACCAATCACACGGAAGGTGCTACTGCAGGGTAAACAACCTGTGTATGTGTGTGTGTATGTGTGTGTGTGTGTGTGTGTGTATGTGTGTGTGTGTGTGTGTGTGGTCAGAGTTTTGGGACTGTTCCACATAACACTGAACTTGGAGAGACCACATACAGTGTAGGAAAAAAAAGAGAGAAAAGGAGAGAGAGAGACAGAGAGTGAGAGAGAGGGAGAGAGAAGAGAGAGTGAGAGAGAGGGAGAGAGAAGAGAGAGTGAGAGAGAGAGTAACACATAGCACAGAGAAGCAATGAAAGACAGAAACATAAAGACATAGTGAAAAAGGATGGCAAAGGAGCAAACAAGAGAAATAATTTTCTATAATGTTTAATTTCCACAGGAAGTGATTCAACACACACACACACACACACACAGTCTGCCACTGCGTCCCTGCCTATGAGTGCAGTTCCAGTCCCCTAAACACCACCACAGCGCATACAGACAACTGCATGCTGTTTAAAGTTGTTTCAGCACTCTTGTTCCAGCAGCTAGGAAGGCCAGACCAGCACCAAAAATACCCAGAATGCCTCTGTCTCTCTTCCACTCGGCCCTCAAGCTGCAACAAACATTCCGAGGCGGAATTTCTCGGACTTGCTGACATTTAGTGCCTCTGGATGTGTGTGCTCAAAGACAAACATTGGGCAGGCAGCAAATACAAGCAAAGAGAGAGAGAGTGTGTATGTGTGTGTGTGTGTGTGTGTGTGTTTGTGTGTGTATGTATGTGTGTGTGTGTGGATTTGTAAGGATACAAGTTGAGGGTGTGTGTGTGCCATGAGCAGAATATCTGCAGTATGCTCAAGACGTAACAGCAAGCAGGAAGCCTCCATATAGGGGCCTCTCTGAGTCAGAGCCGCAGCAGGCTGCCAACAGCCAAGGCATCGCGCACCGCCACCCAGACGGAACCGACAACTGCTCTCCTGCACGATGGCTTACACCGCTTAGCAAGACCACTGTCGATGCCCAACTGTAAAATCTGATCCATCTTGGGAATGGCAAGAGTGATGGTGATCCATCCTTGACATCACCATAGAGACATCAACATGATTCCAAAAACTAACGGCTGATAAAGCATACCTCAGAGAGTGGTCAAGTCTTGGGGGCCATTCATACACTGGACACTAACGGCTGATAAAGCATACCTCAGAGAGTGGTCAAGTCTTCATACACTGGACACTAACGGCTGATAAAGCATACCTCAGAGAGTGGTCAAGTCTTCATACACTGGACACTAACGGCTGATAAAGCAGACCTCAGAGAGTGGTCAAGTCTTCATACACTGGACACTAACGGCTGATAAAGCATACCTCAGAGAGTGGTCAAGTCTTCATACACTGGACACTAACTGCTGATAAAGCATACCTCAGAGAGTGGTCAAGTCTTCATACACTGGACACTAACTGCTGATAAAGCATACCTCAGAGAGTGGTCAAGTCTTCATACACTGGACACTAACTGCTGATAAAGCATACCTCAGAGAGTGGTCAAGTCTTCATACACTGGACACTAACTGCTGATAAAGCATACCTCAGAGAGTGGTCAAGTCTTCATACACTGGACACTAACGGCTGATAAAGCATACCTCAGAGAGTGGTCAAGTATTCATACACTGGACACTAACGGCTGATAAAGCATACCTCAGAGAGTGGTCAAGTCTTCATACACTGGACACTAACGGCTGATAAAGCAGACCTCAGAGAGTGGTCAAGTCTTCATACACTGGACACTAACGGCTGATAAAGCAGACCTCAGAGAGTGGTCAAGTCTTCATACACTGGACACTAACTGCTGAGCCAGGAAATTAGCAAAGTGTCTGGGGCATCATGTGGTGTGTGTGTGTGTGTGTGTGTGTGTGTGTGTGTGCACGCATGTACGCCTAGGGCCCACTGGTTTAGTGGAGGTGGTAACACACACACACACACACACACACACACACACACAGAAAGGAAGAGACCCAGTCAGGGACACTCCTGTGATTACAGCTTCAAAGAGCCACACTGTTCCCTTTACAGTGAAAACACTCCTTAAAACACTCTTACTGGAACTTATTACTCACAGTGATCACACACACACACACACACACACACACACACACACACACACAGGGCCTCAGGCTATGGCTTTACAAAGAACAGACACTGCATAGTTTATGACACATTAGTCAGTCACACAGACATACAGTAGAGACACACACACATATACACACACAAGGATGGAATGCAGAGAACAGGCCCTGGTGTCTGCTCTGTTGGGGGCTTCTAGAGACGACACACAAACACACACACACACACACACACCAGTAAACTGGTATACTATGGATTGCTGCCACTGCTCTTTGCTACACACACACACACACACACACACACACACACACACAAACTGAAGATACAAACTATACACTGTCCATATGTAACTGCATTTTGTTTAAGTGACTGCATGGTTCAGTCCATGCACGCATACATACAAACAATCAATAGTAGTAGACCAACCTTTACTACATGCACAATCTCTCTCTCTCTCATACATACATACAAACAGTAGTTGTAGACCAACCTTTACTACATGCACAATCTCTCTCTCTCTCTCATACATACATACAAACAGTAGTAGTAGACCAACCTTTACTACATGCACAATCTCTCTCTCTCTCATACATACATACATACAAACAGTAGTAGTAGACCAACCTTTACTACATGCACAATCTCTCTCTCTCTCATACATACATACAAACAGTAGTAGTAGACCAACCTTTACTACATGCACAATCTCTCTCTCTCTCATACATACATACATACAAACAGTAGTAGCAGACCAACCTTTACTACATGCACAATCTCTCTCTCTCTCATACATACATACAAACAGTAGTTGTAGACCAACCTTTACTACATGCACAATCTCTCTCTCTCTCTCATACATACATACAAACAGTAGTAGTAGACCAACCTTTACTACATGCACAATCTCTCTCTCTCTCATACATACATACATACAAACAGTAGTAGTAGACCAACCTTTACTACATGCACAATCTCTCTCTCTCTCATACATACATACAAACAGTAGTAGTAGACCAACCTTTACTACATGCACAATCTCTCTCTCTCTCATACATACATACATACAAACAGTAGTAGCAGACCAACCTTTACTACATGCACAATCTCTCTCTCTCTCTCCCTGAACTCCCAGTATTCCTCTGTTTCCTGTGTAAATCAAGTAGTGTGCCTTGCTCCACATAGCTCCCATGTGACTGACCCCACAATGACCTCTGACCCCATGACCTAAAGGTCAAAGGTCACGGTGCCCATGTGGATCAGGCGCTTCACAACAGTGCTAGGGGACTGGGCCAGTTTGAACAGTCCTCATAAACTACCTACAGATACTGGTACTCAGATTATAAACAGATTTACGGACTATACTGTAGATTAGTCGGATTATAATCTATCAGTCTGTTGACTGTGTTGACTATGACTCAGGTCAGGGTAAGGTGAGGAGCCAACCAACCCAGCTGTAAAACCTCCACATTAGGCTTCAAATTATGTGTGTCTGTCTTTCTGTTTGTTAAGAGGACTTGTAGCCAGGCTCAAAAGTGTGTGTGTGTGTGTGTGTGCCTATGTCTGCCTGTGTGTGTGTGTGTGTGTGTGTGTGTGTGCCTATGTCTGCCTGTGTGTGTGTGTGTGTGTGCCTATGTCTGCCTGTGTGTGTGTGTGTGTGTGTGTGTGTGTGTGTGCACGGCTGCACTATAAAAGGCTGTGCCTACAGGGCCAGCTGGCAGTAAATGATGTATCAAACGTGGCCTTTGGAGAGCAGGAAGGAAAAGGTCTAGCCCTGCGACTTATAAAACAGCCTCTCTTCAGGGGAAGAAGCTCACCGGAGGGACAGCACACACTTATCTCTGTGCGTGTGCGTGTGTGTGTGTGTGTGTGTGTGTGTGTGTGTGTGTAATGTATGTGTGTGTGCGTCCCTCACTGAGTAGCTGTAGACGGCTGTAAACATCTGGCCAGATCTGACGTACGTTCAGATTCAAATTTGGCAAAACAGTGTGGCAACCGTGCAGGTCTCCTGTGTGTTCATGGAGAACTACCTTATAAAATGTGTGTGTGTGTGTGTGTGTTTGTCTGTGTGCGTGTGTGCGTTCATGAAGAACTACCTTATGAAACTGTTTGTGAGAGTTCGCCAACTTTCACAAAGAACTCAAGACAAACAAAAGACTGCTCACCAACACTCACCTCTGTTTGTGAATGTGAACGTACCTCTGATCAAACACTCGCCTGTTTGTGAATGTGAACGCACCTCTGCTCAAACAGCTGCAGGGCCAGAGGGCTGAAGGATGGAACATTCTTGGCTCAGAAAGAGAACCTTACACATGACCTTAAGCATCATGATGAGCACAGTGCCCTTAAAGAAAAGGTCAACATACATGTGAAAACACACACACACACACACATACATTAGCACACATGCGCACACACACACACACACATACATTTGCACACATGCGCACACACACACACACACACACACACACATACATTTGCACACATGCGCGCACACACACACACACACACACATACATTTGCACACATGCGCACACACACACACACACACACACACATACATTTGCACACATGCGCACACACTCACGCACAGCTCCTCCACACTGACGCAAGTCTGATTTATGTTGAGCTGGAGAGGAGAGGAGAGGAGAGGAGAGGAGAGAGCAATGTCTTCAAATGAGATCCAGACGTTCTTCTTTTCAAAGAGGAAAACAAATGTGTGTGTGTGTGTGTGTGTGTGTGTGTGTGTGTGTGTGAGTGTGTGTGTACTGTCAGGGCAAAGCCTAGCCTGCTTGGGACAGCCAAGATAAAAATGAACAGAGCATGCAGCTCCCAGTGCAACAATTCCAGATGTGTATGCTGTTGAGTGCATTTCTGTGTGTGTGTGTGTGTGTGTGTGTGTGTGTGTGTGTGTGTAAGAGTACTTTCTGTATGTTACAAGTATGTGTGTGTGTGTGTGTGTGTGTGTGTGTGTGTGTGTGTGTGCATGCATGCTTGTAAGTGCATAAAGTATGTGTAAATTTGGATACTGTACGTGTGTGTGTATGTGCACACAAACATGCTCTCCTTCCCTCCTTCCCTCTCTCTCTCTCTCTCTCTCACTCCTTACCTCTCTCTCTGTCTCCCTCTCTCTCCCTCTCTCTCCCTCCCTCCTTCCCTGTCTCTCTCTCTCCCACACACTCTTCTTTCTCAAAACATCAACAGCATCTTTTCTCATGAGCGGAACTTGAAATGTATCAAAATAGCAACAGCAAACAAACAGTTTAACAAATAAACTCATAAACGATCAGCATACTTCTATTCCCCACCCAGACCCTGCAATCTGATTGGCAGACGCTATGGCCTCCAGAGTCAGAGAGCGCAGGGCTAGTCTGAGGGCCAGCCTCCAAAATGCCAGGTCAACGTAAAGAAAAACAACAACACAGGCCACACTTCAGTCGACCTGAGTTGGGGACATATTCCATTGTCTCAGAAGAATCTAGAACCTGCAATTAGAATGTTCTCGTCTGCGTTTGTAGTAACCGTCTCTTATCTCTAGAGATGATGCTTGACTTGTGGTCGAGATTCAGTATGTCAACAACACCGTCTTCTGTCTCTGTGGATACAAGGTCTCATTGACAATACTATTATTTGTGTGCTCAGACGTGTTTGAATGGGAAATGTGGTGGAAAAATGAGGTGGAAGATGTATCGTGCTTCCCCTGCCGTTTATGCGCAACAAACGTGGCAAACAAAGCAAAAACACTAAAAACCTGCCACTCACTCACAAGTCACAACACTGTGATCTCGCTCTCAGAACAAACACACTAGAAGACTGCCCTTCAAAGCAAACACACGCTGAAACCTGCCACTCTGATCAGAGCCTTGTTAAGCTAGTCCCATAGCTGCAAGGGGTTCTGGGGGCATTCAGCGGAGAGTCCAGGCAACGGAAACACACACACACACACACACACACAAATAACAGGATGAACTCTGGGTTTATGCAGCTGTGGCAA
>NW_027468718.1:47256486-47258986 GCF_046254945.1 Alosa pseudoharengus | reverse complement strand
TCTCTCTCTCTCTCTCTCTCTCATTGCATAACGCACTGCTTAAGGGTGTGTTATTATAATAACATCAGGATTGCTTGAAGTCATACTCTCCGCAAATATGCCTCCGCTTTCAGACCGGCATCCAGGTTTCCACACAACCTTTTGCAGATGTCACCGGGCTGCAGTTGCCATAGCAACGAGCGGCTGAAGTGGAATTCTACCGGATCGCAGTGAAAAATAGAATGGGGAGTTTGTGTCTCAGGAAGGGTGGGTGGCTGTACAATGTAAACCGACTGTGTGCATGCATGCGTGTATATGTGTATATGTGTGCGTGCATGTGTGTGCATGTCAGTGAGTGAGTGATGTGTGCGTGCGAGTGTGTGTGTGTGTGTTCATGTGTGTATTTGGTGGAGATAGATGGATGAGCGGGGCCCTGTTAAAAAGGCTTTTGAGGTCAGCACAGGGAGCTCCTAAAATAAACGTCAAATGGAAGAGTTTGTGTGTGTGTGTGTGTGTGTGTTGTTCCCGTGCGTGTGTGTGTGTGTGTGTGTGTGTGTGTGAGTGAGAGAGAGAGAGAGACAAAACAGTGTGTGTTTACAGAGTGCAAACACACACACACACACACCATGTCTTATAACACACACAGATCCTTTCTTCATTAAGGCAACAGACACATACACACACACACACACAAACACACACACACACTAACAGCTTGCCGCGAGAGACCATGTCTTCTAACACGTAAACAAATGCTAACATCCCTTTTTCATCAAGGCAAGAGGCACACACACACACACACACACACACACACACACCATGTCTTATAACACACAGATCCCTTCTTCATCAAGGCAAGAGGCATACACAATACACACATACTGTACACCGCTATACTCCTCCACACAAACAGCAGAACGGCACAAATAGCTTGGCTTATTGCAAATCAGTCAACACACATTCACACACACACACACACACACACACACACACACACACATGCACGCACGCACGCACGCACACACACACACAAAATTCACATGAACTTCATAGTATTTCACTGCAAAAAAACTTGCTCACTAACTCTCACACTCTCTCACACACACACACACACGTCATGGTGGATGAAAGGGCCTCTGTGAGTGTGTTATTGGAGGGGAGAGTGTGTGTGTGCCAGGCTGTGGTTGATCCCACTAACTCACTTAGAGGCCCAGCTCTGCACTGCCAACAGTGGGGATAGACATGTCTGAAGACCATGCAGGCTATCGTGGGAAACACACACACACACACACACACAAACGCACACGCGCACACACACACACACACGCACGCACGCACACACACACACACACACACACATACACACACACACACACACTTGTGACAATTGTGACAATTACCGCCCTGTATAAACTCAACAGAGGACTGGAGAGGAGGAGGAGATGGAAAAGAGAGAGAGAAACTGTTCTCTTCTCCTCTCTTCTGTTCTCTTCTCCTCTCTTCTGTTCTCTTCTCTCTTCTGTTCTGTTCTCTTCTCCTCTCTTCTGTTCTCTTCTCCTCTCTTCTCCTCTCTTCTGTTCTCTTCTCCTCTCTTCTGTTCTCTTCTCCTCTCTTCTCCTCTCTTCTGTTCTCTCCTCTCTTCTGTTCTCTTCTCCTCTCTTCTGTTCTCTTCTCCTCTCTTCTGTTCTCTTCTCTCTTCTGTTCTGTTCTCTTCTCCTCTCTTCTCCTCTCTTCTGTTCTCTTCTCCTCTCTTCTGTTCTCTTCTCCTCTCTTCTCCTCTCTTCTCCTCTCTTCTGTTCTCTTCTCTCTTCTGTTCTCTTCTCTTCTCTTCTCCTCTCTTCTGTTCTCTTCTCCTCTCTTCTGTTCTCTTCTCTCTTCTGTTCTCTTCTCCTCTCTTCTGTTCTCTTCTCTCTTCTGTTCTCTTCTCCTCCCTTCTCCCTGACGCAGTACAATGAGTGCCATCTGTTTGTTTACATCCATGTTTATTTGTTTGTTTATTTTTTTACATACATCACAGGGATGCTGCCATTTACATTCCATTACTGTTACACACATTGCGTGTGTGTGTGTGTGTGTTGTGATGAAAATCTGTGAGTGCCTGTTGTGTTTCCATGTAAATTATTCTGCTACTCACGGGCGCGCGCGCACACACACACACACACACACACACACACACACACACACACACACACACACACACACACACACACACACACACACACACACACACACACACACACACACACACACACACACACACACACACACACACACATATGAGGGGTCAGTATGGAGCTCTGGTGTACTTATGCCTGTAGAGCAGCCAGACATCTGTCTGTATGATGGTTTGTTTAAAGTCTTGTACTAATTGAAGTACAACACACACACACACACACACACACATAGAGAGAGACTTAGAGTAAGAGGATAGCCCATAATGCTCTGAGAAGAGTCCTTCCAGAAAGCTTCAGACCGTCATCTTTTGACCAGGAATAGTGGGGTAGCCATAAAGCATTACAGT
>NW_027468718.1:47251486-47253986 GCF_046254945.1 Alosa pseudoharengus | reverse complement strand
TGTGTGCAGGGCAGACTGTCCTGAATCTGGTAATATCATTGCCATGGTGGAGGGATTCTCTGGGGCTGAGCAATTTACAGAAATATGTGGTGTGCGCTTACAGAAATAAATGCCATTTTTTTTATTTAGTGATTAAAAATGACCTTTCTGCGCTCCATATCTGTGACAGAACTGATCTGACCTGACTTGACCCGTGTTTGCATGTTAGCCAGTGTGTGCCTATGGTGTCTGCACCTATGATTCTCTACCACCTTTTACTGCATTGCCATGAACAAAGTAAAGGCAAAAAAGGTGTTTCTTTGTCGAACAAATTGGGATGCAATGTGAGCCTTGAATTGGATGCCATGCAGGAATTTGCTAGGATCTCAAAACTGGATTATGAACATTATTTGCCATAGAGAAACACATAATAGCATTGGATTATAAACATGCTTTGCCACAAAAACAGACAAAAACGTGAGGTAAGTCTTGCTATATGAAGTTATTATTTTGCTGTCACTTCGTCTGTTTTATAACCCAGAAGGATGTACTTGGTATCTAATGATGGCTCTGTGTCTCCTCTTTCATCTGACATGCGTGGCATACTTATGCGATCACAGGTCCGCGAGTAATTCAAACGAGAGTAATGAGTGTGCAGCATTGGTTTTTGTACATGACGTTATTATTTTGCAGTCACTTCGTTTGTTTTCATAAGCCAGAAAGATTGACATACTTGGTACCAATGGATAGCCCTGTGTCTCCTCTTTCATCTGATATGCTTGCCATATCTATGCGATCACGGGTTCGCCAGTAATACAAACGAGAGTAATGGGTGCGCAGGTGAACACAGAGAAGTATAGACTGTAAATATGGTGCAATTTGATTTAATTTCATGATTTTTTTTTATTTTCATACTTTAACAGTACACTACGGGTGACCCGTATTCGGGAAAATACAGTGCCCCCCACCTCCCCCCAACAACCCCCATGCATTTTTTTGCACCTTATCATGAACTACCATAGTCATGCTATATACCATTTTAAAGCTGAGAAACTCAAGAATCGATATATGTAAAGCTTTCCATGAATTAACATATATTTCGTGTGTAAAATATAAGTTTATCCCGATATATAACATATCAGAATACCCCCCTCCACCACCCCCCAAAGTTGCTGCGTTCATACTTTGTCACTTGTCTGTATGGCCGTACCAATAAGTTAGCCCAGCATGCTTGGTCTTGAAATTTTCGTAAGAATCCATAGATGTAAAATATCTACATTGTTTTATTGCCAATATATTGAGTAGTTGTACACGCCAGTACAAACAAAACAGATACATACGAAAAGAAGCGAAGTAAAATCTTAGTTTTCGCGGAAATCCAGATATTTCGGTTCTACTTCCATTATTGTCGCTGGATTCACGGTACTCCGCGTGTTCACGAGGCTCTTCTGATTCCATCGATACCCATTACATGTCTGTAGGACCAATGAGAGTCGAGATAGATGCCATCAAAGCCAATGAGTCACGTAAGCGATGAATCTGACAACCAGTCTTTGAATGGCCATAGCGCTGTGTCTGAGTGAGCCAATGAGATGGGACCTAGATGTCCGTGTAGCCAATGAGGAGAGCTTTCTTTAGACATGTGACACATCGTCACATTGTACTTCCCTGTCGGCTAAACTCAAGGCGCATAGCCCATGCGTAACCAGATTCCGAAGCAGTGGTTTGGAAGTTTGTTACTAAACAAGCAAGAGACATGTTTTTGAAGGTTTTTGTTCGTAAAACACGCCAAAGAGACAAAAAAAGACGAAACATGTCGAAGAACCCGAGGACATTGAAGATCTGGAGGACATCGATGAAGGAGAAGAAAGCAATTTCTCGGAATGCGACTCCGAGGAGGAGCAGAACTTTTTAGCTGGGAAGGACCGTGATTTTGAGCTGTGAGTAGACTACTTATATCCATATACAGTTACAGATACAGTTTAGTTTGTTTTTGTAATGTTTAGTGCTTAGTTTTTCATTTAGCTTTGTTTCATAGTGTGAACAGTGTTCTGGTACCTGGGGGGGAGGGGAGTTAGGTGAGAATGCAGTGTGTGTGTGTGTGTGTGTGTGTGTAAAAGAGAGAGCAGGGGGAGGTGTGACCTGAGTACACACATTTATATCATTTGTATAAGTTGTTGGGAAGGGTTTTCATATACTTTAGTGGGTCTGAGCCTAACTTCCACCTGTACAATTGTTTCAGTGACAGTGATGAAGACTGGGCCCCACCAAGCAAAAAAACAAGAGCTGAGGATCCTGTGTCTGAGGAAGAGGAGCCGGTGGCCCGGTGGCCGAGACTATTTCAGTTGTTCATAACACGTTCCATTTTGTTGACCGTGGTTGCCAACATAAATACATTTCTATTGCATTGAATGTGAATCATTTGATGTTTCGTTTGCCAGGGTATTGTTATTTTTTACCTTTGTTTCATTTTATAATACAAATGTTCACTGCATTACCTTGTTTGTCCTTTTTTCATGGA
>NW_027468718.1:47233986-47241486 GCF_046254945.1 Alosa pseudoharengus | reverse complement strand
AGAGAGAGAGAGAGAGAGAGTGAGTGAGCTGAGAGAAAGAGAGAGAGTGAGAGAGAGAGAGAGTGAGTGAGCTGAGAGAGAGAGAGAGAGAGAAGAATAAAAAGTGACAGGGTGTCCATATTTAACCTGAAGAGGAGTTAGATTAAATTACCCAGAATGCACCACTGGCTGTTGCTGTTCTATTTTTACTGAGCAGGAGACTCAAATTTAGGCTACCCCCAAAACCTGCTGCAGACTCCCTTATCCTTCGCTAAATATGACCCATGTATATGTGTGTGTGTGTGTGTGTGTGTGTGTGTGTGACCCCTCTTCCTGTTCCCATTCCTGCAGCTGTCGTCCAGACAACTGGACAGGTCATGCATACAAACACCAGCTGTCTGGGAACACTCCTGCAGGCCCTAGTGTGTGTGTGTGTGTGTGTGTGTGTGTGTGTGCATGCATGCATTCACACATATGTCATGTTTCCTGTTACTACTGGCTCAAATAGTACCAAAAGAGCAGGAGAGAGGTCCACAAACAAATGTCCAAGAGGTTTATTGCATAACGCAAAGGTTTACATAAACGATATTCAACTTAGAGAAACAAATCGAACACAAAGCAAGCCGCTCTCTCCCGCCCGCCTCCCCATAACCAGGCCCTCTTTATGCGTCAGGCTGGGCCATAACCAGGCCCTCTTTATGCCGTCAGGCTGGGCCATAACCAGGCCCTCTTTATGCCGTCAGGCTGGGCCATAACCAGGCCCTCTTTATGCCGTCAGGCTGGGCCATAACCAGGCGCTCTTTATGCGTCAGGCTGGGCCATAACCAGGCCCTCTTTATGCCGTCAGGCTGGACCATAACCAGGCCCTCTTTATGCCGTCAGGCTGGACCATAACCAGGCCCTCTTTATGCGTCAGGCTGGGCCATAACCAGGCCCTCTTTATGCGTCAGGCTGGGCCATAACCAGGCCCTCTTTATGCGTCAGGCTGGGACACGCCTCGCACGCCAGCACATCCCATCCATTAAGCACACAGTACCAGGCCTAGAATAGAGACCAGACACGGTGATACAGAACAGGAGAAATAGATGCAATGCAGGACATAACATTCCCAAAACACATATCCTCCATGTGGTGAACCACAAACTCCACATGTGCACAAATAAACGGAATTCTGAAGGAGATTAAAGCATGCTTTCTTCTCAAATATTACATTTGAACTTACAGTAATCTCCAAAACATCTCTCGCAAGAGAACAGGGCTAACGGGACTATCTACCCAAGGGTGTCTAGTATATACTTGCAGAATTAACCACAAAGAACCCCCAGATATACAAAGAATCCACTTATTGTTCTGTCAGGATCCATATCAAAGACGTTTGAAGAGCTTCCCCTGTGTCTATATCGGGTTTGAAGTTTAATATGAACCTGCCTTTGAGGTCTAATGAGAACTGAGAGCTTAAACTAGGCCTGCATGACCAGGAGAAGTACACACGCCATCCAGTACATGGACTGTATATGTGTGTGTGTGTGTGTGTGTGTGTGTGTGTGTGTGTGTGCGCCAGTGTTGTAGTCAAGTCACTATGCCTCGAGTCCAAGTCCAGGTTCGAGTCCCCAGTATTCAAGTCCGAGTCAAGTCCAAGTCATTAAAAAAAAATTCCAAGTCAAGTCCGAGTCGAGTCCACTACTCATCCGAGTCAAGTCCGAGTTGAGTCACTATTGATCCACGTTGAGTCCGAGTCGAGTCCCTATTGAACAAGTCGAGTCCAAGTCCAGCACTAAAGTAAGCATAGCCTACATGTCGTTCCATTTTTTCCCATTGCAGATGAAATCCTTAAAAGCAAAACCGACAATCTTCTGTCGGGGTGCCATCACTTGTGTGAAAGTAGTATTGCCAAATTTCTTGCCAAACCCATGTATTTATTATATCGGAGAGAATACCATACCATAGCCATACCATAGCCTATAGGCCTACTCATAATAAATGAGCAATCCACATCCCAATCACACAGGCCGTTAAGTCACATTATGCTGTTACTGGCTGCTGACAATTGTACTCTGTAGGCAGTGTTGTAGAAGTTCATACTTCACAAGAGCTAGATGGACGTTGGAGTAGGCCTAATTTGTAAGAGGTAGTGTGGATCATAAAAGGGCCTCCCCCGGGCATTTTTAAAAAATTCTGGCTGTTACATAGCCCAGTGTTTTTCAACCTTTTTTGTGCCACGGCACACTTTTGACACTTAAAATGTCCCACGGCACACTAACACTAACTGTGTGAAGAAAAAATAAACATACCATAGCCTAAAATTTCAAATAATACACAGATATGACCTTATTATGGCTTCTATGCAAGACCTGCTCAATAAAACAAGTGCCCTCTGTTTCATTTGTAGGTGACTATATCTAATTTAATTGTTGTTATGAACTGGATATGTGATGATTCTGTGAATACTGGACATGGGGCCCCCGTTGTACAATGCCTGCATACCACAAATAGTGCAACCATACAATCAATGAGGGCATGTGGTTATAAATTCTTTGATGCAACAGTTGCTTTTCTGGACCAGTGACTGACATTTGGGTAATTTTCTGCGGCACACCTGATGATCTCTCACGGCACACCAGTGTGCCCCGGCACAGTGGTTGAAAAACACTGACATATCCTACACAATTTTAGCGCACTTTGGGAGGGACAGAAACAGAGCAGAGCCCGTCTTGGTAGCTTCTTTCTGACTCCCGTGATGTTAACACTGGCTACCTGCAACTGCCTAATGTTATCACTTCACTGACACTATGGAGACATATTTCACGCAACAATGGAGATGAAAACTAGCTTTTGGTTAACGGAGATGCAGATCATCTGCCTAATTAATTTCTTTGAGCAACAGGCCACATTCTACGTTCATTTCAGCGAGATGAGTGAAATACATTTTTGTTTAAGCTGCCATCGCCATAGGCTACTATTTGCTATGATATTCACCTGTTAGAAATAGAACAAGTTGCTATTTCCTTTTTTTTCGTGCAGTGGATTAGGCTATCAAATCGCTCGTTTGAACAGTAACAGTAATCCACTTCATTCGTGGTTTTAAATATAGTTGTTTCTGGCCTACCCACAGTGGCGTAACGAGCCAACACCGGGCCCATATGCAGGATTATCAAGGCGGGCCCCCCTTCTACAGCACGTGATAACGCAATATCCACGAGTAGGCTACCATGAATAGGACAGGATAGGATCCTTGAGACACAGCATATAAGAGATGAGATGACTGACAAAATCAGGAGTACGTGCACCACAAAAACAAAAATACTGGTGAAGGCGCACAACACATGAAAAAACACTGCTGGTGACGGCGCACTATAGCCTAACACATGAAAAAACACTGCTGGTTAGGCTACTATATGAAATTGCATTAATGATAAATATGTTATGCTAAATCGTTAATTTAGCCACAAACATAGCACTAGTGCATAATAGAACTGCCCGTATGCCCTCTTTGACTGAGCTGCCCCCCTTACCCCCCCCCCCCCCAAAAAAAAATATATATATATATATAACGTAATTTTGATATTCTTAGAAAGCTAAAAGTAGGCTATGTGTAAGCACAGATAGGTGCGTCCGATGTATCAGCTGGAATAGTGATGTGAGTCGCCGAGCAGAGGTGATGGATGTCTACATGAAACTTTGAGAATTCAAATTCAAATTATGTTAGGAAAAAACGGTGAGTATCCTAGTGTAGCAAGAAGCATATTTTTTCAATGTCATTAACGTGAACAATATTAGACAGCTAACCGTATGTTGCATTTTTGCACGCGAAAATGTATAACGAGTCTATTTGATGCAGAATACGTGAACTTTAAACTATTAAGATGGGCAATAGGTGAATAGGCAGACATCATTAGTCTATTAACCTAAAGGCTAATGAATAACTTTAGACAAGGTGCATTGCTCCTAAACTCAAACAAGTTTATTTATTACCTGGTTTGGTCCAACAAAGATAATCTTAACATGGACTATGCTGGGCTGTGTTAAGCTCTGAACAATGTCCGTTTTACAGTGAAAGGCCCGGTCGCGAGTGACAATTATTGCGATAGGGGGCCCGGCCGTCAATCATGTATTTCCAGTGTGATGCGGGCCCCTGATTGGGCATAAAAAAAAAAATTCTTGGGTTCCGGTTTCCGACCGACCCTGTCAATTTATGTGCGACCCAAATTTATTTTATGAGCTTGGGGAAGAAATAACACTAAATAGTCTAGGCTACATTAAATAAATCCACAAATAAAAGGCGAACTATAATTACATTAATTACCCCTTGCGTTATGTATAGGGATAAGCGTATTCTCTCTGTTACAAAGTAGCCTATGCACAGCTGTTCACGAAGACGATTGTTTTCGTCACTTACCAAGGCACTCACAATTTTGTCCAAACACCGCAACTTTTTCTCAAATTTGACCAATCATCGTAGTTTCACTGTGAAAGGTCACCTACCGCAACAGTCCCTCGCGCAGAATATTAAGCCAGATGGCACACTTACTTCTGCACCTTCTGCATATGACACCAAAGACTGCCCTAAGTGTTCGTTCCTCTGCAGTTTTGATGACAATAAATAGAAGGCTAACGTTAACGATCTGCTTGCATCTCTCAACCTGGTGTTGCTAACCTACCTAGGCTATGAAAGTAAGTTAATTAAGGCCTACTTGGTTTACTGACATTTGAGTAGGCTATGCAACCCATTGGCAAACGTTTACCTGGATATGTCCTTTTAGCTTATGTCATGTTTATGTCAAGCTTATGTTTGCTAGCTTCTGGGCTTAGTTTGAGTAGTGCTACCAAAATCATAGAAATTAATAAAATTGCAAGACATTTACCTCTTCTATGATCCAAGAATGATTTCATTCGAGTTGTTTTTTTAAACATTTATTTTAACTAATGACATAGAAGACATTCCCAATTGCATCCACATATGGTAATGCACTATGCAAAAAGTGATTTACACTCGTAGCCGAACAGTGAGATGCAAACCTTCCAATCCACTCAGAAATGTAATTAGGCTACTCTCACGTCCTTAAAGGGGCAGGCAGTCAATTAGACGTACACCACCAATGTAATGACATTAAACAGAAGTGTAGTCAAATAGTTTAAATCAATATGAAATTACTAGATACTTACTTGGATATTAGTAATTATGCAGGCCACAGTCTATGATTTATTAAAATGATATGAACTTAATATGAATTACAAAATATATGAATGTATTGAAACATATGACATGATGCCATCTCTTTAGGTGACTGTCTTTTTTGGACAGTTCTACTATACTGCTTTGTGAATTACCTTAGTCAAAGCATTTTCACAAAAAAAGTAGGCCTACTTTGATTTTCTGTAATCCTTACTGTTTACCTTGGATTATCCTTTTTAATAAGCATCAAGATTATCAGTGTGATTTTGGTCTTCCTAACCTTAATTGCCCTAAATTTAAACTATTTTTGCAATTTTCACTTCCTCCCGCAATTTCTCCACAAGAAACCGCTCAAATCACCGCAACTTCCATCCAGGCATTTTAGGTCGCAACAGTCTCAAAAAACCTTGCGAAATCCTGGAGGGATTGATTTTCAACCTATCCGTTACTGCCACTGGAGAAAAAAAAAAAAAAAAAAAAAAAAAAATTCCCTACCGACCCATGGCCTCAACAGTCAACCAACAGGAACCAAAACTTTTTTTTTTTTATGCCTTGGTCCGGGCCCGTAAGCAACCGCGTACCCTGCTTACCGATAGTTACGCCCCTGCCTACCCACGAGAGTTTGTCAGTTTCACTTGCACAGACACGTAGGCCTACATTGACACTCTACATGGACACTCTACTAGGCAATTTAATGTTATGCTTCTATATTTTATGACACCAAAATTAAGAAGTATGCTATATCTTGATCGGGAAAACTTTTAGTTTATTTTTCTTTCGATCCCATAATAGTCTGCTGCAAAGTAACAGACAGAAGCATGGCAGGGCACGCCCCGAATGAAAATGAATGAATGGAACCTCGCTTCTCGCGTCAGTCAGGAAAAACACTGTTCACCAAGTCACGATGATCAGCTATCCAGCAGCAGTGTGTGATGTTTAGCCTAGGCTGAGTGTAATCTTAGGTAATGTCATGTCATGTATAAGAACTAATATTGCCTGGCAATACTACATTGACATGGCGGCGGCAGGCATTTTGGTGTTAAAGTTAACGTTAGTTTGTTTTGCATGTGAACATGAAGTGACTTGCGATGTATGACATGAAGCAGTAGCCTAACATTCCCTTGCACTAAAATTAGTATTACAAATTTAGATATTAAAATCATATAGCAAATTATAGCCTAATGACATACTACAATTATAGCCTTATGATCAGGGGCGCCTTAATACCACCCGAGGCCCCTGGGCTATATATGTTTTTAAGGCCCCCCCCCCCCCAAACCGCAAATATTAATTATGATTAAATGATACCCTGCCTGCGATCTGACCCGCCTATTTACATAGCGTGCGCTTTTGGTTAATAGCATGCAGTGTAGGCTAGCCTATCATTATTCAGCCTATGTTAAACCTTTACATAAACAGGAACAGAAAGCCCTCTAAATCACGTCAGCCTACCCATGACATCGCTTATCAAAAAGGCTAGCCTACTGCACGAAAACAAGCGTTGAACGTTTACAACACTGGCTGTAGGCTAAGTTAAAAGATGGGTTACACATGGACGTTTAAAAGCTTTTCTAAAGTGCATGTGTTTGTCGTGTCGGGGGGTTCCCCAGGAGTTTTTTTGAAATGCTGTCTACTTAACAGACCATTTTAACGCAGTTTGGGAGGGACAGAAATACTTTTAGCTTACAGAACAAGCAGCATGCGTTATCACTACACTACATGGAGACATATCTCACATTAGCAATGGAGAAAACATAACATAGGCTATTATACTGCGAATGGGTTAGCACAAACTTAGCTGTTGGTGAACGGAGATGCAGATCACTAATTCATTTATTTGCGCCACAGCCCATGTTCTGCATTCACTCCAATGAGACAAGTGAAATATGTTTTTAAAGCCGTTTCATTTCCAGGCTATTTGCTACGATATTTACCTGCTATGCCTTCTGTTTTCATGGACAGTTACAGGAATCCACGTCATTCGTTTATCGTTGCTTCAATCCAACCCACGTTATCTCCAGAGTTGGTAAGCTTGTCAGTCAGTTTCAGCCTCTCCTCTAGCTCCTCTACACCCGTTGGGATTTATTACGTTTTGTTACATTTTGTTACACTATAGAATTGGAGAAGACAAAGGGGGCCTCTGCATGGATGTCATTTTGTAGAGCAGTGCGATGTGCTTATTTAGGCTAGCTCCAGAGTCGGCTAATGACGCCGCAAATACGAACACAGCATTTATTATTATTGATTATCATTATTATTATTAGGAGGCCCCTCATTGGTCGAGGCCCCTGGGCTGAAGCCCAGGTAAGCCCCTGCATTAAGGCGCCAGTGCTTATGATATATTACAA
>NW_027468718.1:47218986-47221486 GCF_046254945.1 Alosa pseudoharengus | reverse complement strand
CACACACACACACACACATGCTCCTTTGTAGAATAGGCTGGGGTTATCAGTGTAATCAGTAAATGAGATTCTGAGGTGTGAGGAAAAAGGAAGTCATAAAAGCAGAAACGTAAACACTTCCATCTTTAGCAAGCGACAGCACCATCACAAAGTGCACGCAATATATGAGCAGAACAGGGCTTTGCAGCGTTGCCAAAGCACGCAATATATGAGCAGAACAGGGCTTTGCAGCTCACTCACCCTCTAGTGTTGCCAAAGCACGCAATATATGAGCAGAACAGGGCTTTGCAGCTCACTCACCCTCTAGTGTTGCCAAAGCACGCAATATATGAGCAGAACAGGGCTTTGCAGCTCACTCACCCTCTAGTGTTGCCAAAGCACGCAATATATGAGCAGAACAGGGCTTTGCAGCTCACTCACCCTCTAGTGTTGCCAAAGCACGCAATATATGAGCAGAACACATGAGAACATCAAATTACCAGAATCTTCAAACAATGTGTGTGATTTTAATAATGACACATACTGTTTTATGATTCTGGTTATTTTATGTTTACACACACACAAATATTTACATTTTTAAAACACAGGTTTGATACTAGAGAGAGCTGGTGTAGCAGACTGGGGGTTTGATTGCATCTGTATCTATGTGATGCTGCATCTGTATTTATGTGATGCTGCATCTGTATCTATGTGATGCTGCATCTGTATCTATGTGATGCTGCATCTGTATCTATGTGATGCTTCTTCTCTCACACTGTGGTGCGGAGATTCAGCCCACTGCCAAGCGCCAGGTGCTGAGATCCCAAAAGTCCTGGTGTGTGTGTGTGTGTGTGTGTGTGTGTGTGTGTGTGTGTGTGTGTGTTTCAGACCAACATAAACAAGCCCCATGTCTCGTCCACTCACACCCAGGATATTAAGAGCCATCGTCCACCTGAGGTGCACCCCTCACTCTTATCTCCCCCGTACATACAGCGGCCACATACCCTTTGGGTAACCGTTTTATTTTGTGCCAGCCTTTCTCTATGGCTAGACTGTGGTCACTCTGCTTTGTATCCCTGACAGTGTAGAGATACTCTGCCAACTGGACATCTTTGTAATGGCCAGGTAGCACTCGAAATTGTGTTGTGTTTTGGTTTCATTCTTCAAATGTTCCATATAGGATTCTTTGTTTTTCTCTTGTAATTTGGTTAACTTTGATTGGCTGGAGAGCTCTCTCTCTCTCTCTCTCTCTCTTGTCTGACGCGCACAAACCCCTCTGATTCTGTGGACACTGTCCAGAGTTTATGGGAGAGAAGTGTTGAGATTTGTGAATAGGACAGAAATAGGTCTGACCAAAGGCGAGGGGGAGGGGAGAGTTGGGAGGTGGTGTTCCGCAGGCAGGTGCAATGGTGCAGTCTCTCCCAGGGGTCATTCAACACACATGTACACACACGCGCACACACACACACACATATGTACATATTTCTCGGACAAAGTTCACTGCCAAATCTCAAGAAAAACACAGACACCTCCACAAAAATTACATGATTAACACACACACACACATATATATGCACACAGACTTCACGCACCCACCCACTAACCCAAACAAACATATGCAAATACACATGATGACACAATGCTGACTCAAAGTTTTTTTAAAGAGGTTTAACAAAAAGCGCGCGCGCACACACCCACACACACACACACACACCCACACACACACACACACACACACACCCACACACACACACACACACACACACACACACGGTTACATGATTAGTCATGAGAAGCAGATTAAGAGCCACTAGCAATAAGGGGATCAAGGGGGGCAAGACCAGAAAGACCTCAACCACCCCCCCACACACACACACACACACACTTATACATACAGTTAAAAAAATACATAGTCTCTCAGTTTTCTCACACAAGCCCACGCACATACAAACACAAACACACACACACACACAATGTCCACAGGGAACTGTAGATACGGCCAGGGCCAGCACAGATAAACCCCAGGTGTGTGTATGTGTGTATGGGTATGTGTGTGTGTGTGTGTGTGTGTGTGTGTGTATGTGTGTATGTGTGTGTGCTTTGTGTATGTGTGTGTGAAACACAAATACATGATTAGACCTACATGGTTAGTAGTCTAAGCAATCATATTACACATTAATTAATTAGATATGGGCTAATGCAGGTTACTATATATTTTTAAATCATTAAATCATTTTCAGTAAGCCTTTGTCCAAGACTGAGCACGTCTCTACATATGGAGATATCCCTCACAAATATCTGATAGCAAAGATAACAACAAACTCCAAAACACACACACACATTACCTCAGGTCAGTGTGTGTGTGTGTGTGTGTGTGTGTGTGTGTGTGTGTGTATGATTCAGGTCCATCTGTCAGCACATAGGCCTCTTCCCCAACACAAAGACCTGATGGTCCTCTGACGGATCCTATTATGCTGCTGGTGAAGTGATGCCCATCCCAACCCTGCAGCCACACACAGCT
>NW_027468718.1:47203986-47208986 GCF_046254945.1 Alosa pseudoharengus | reverse complement strand
CCCACACCACACCTGTTCCAGGCCAGAGAACTGGAATCTGGGGAAGTGTCCTGGCTGCACCAAAACAATGTAGAGTCAGGACCTTATGAGGAAATGGCTCTTAAATAGCCCAGTCACAGGCACTAGGACAGAGGATCTCCTGGATGCCAGAAACTGACTGTTTAAACAGGCCTTTTCTCAGTCCAAAGCAGCTCTGAATGGAAATCAAGCTTTCGCTCCATGAGGCCCCCAGCGCCTTATAGGCATCTGTGGAGCTGCCTGACCTATATGTCTGCCATGGAGAAGTGCTGGCCGCCATATAGGGCTGCCTGGGCCGTCCCGTGTGGTGTGCAGATCTACAGGGGTCCTTGTGAAGGCCTGACCTAGCAATGTGGCGTGAAGATCTATAGGCGGCCATCTGACTGCCTGACCTAAATGTCTGGGAGGCAGCAGGAGAGAGAAGGACTGTCAGAATGTCATCAGCCATCAGCCTAGGAGTGTGTGTGTGTGTGTGTGTGTGTGTGTGTGTGTGTGTGTGTGTGTGTGTGTGTGTGTGTGTGTCCACTGCTGTTCCTGCAGCGTCCGGATGATCAGCATTAGATTGTGACAGGCGGATATATGTGAGACTGTGCTTGCCAGATAGATTAAGACTAGAGTTTGAGCTGTGTGTATATACGTATGAGTGAGTGTGTGTGTGTGTGTGTGTGTGTGTGTGTGTGTGTGTGTGGGCACAGCTGACAAACCTACATGGACATAACGGCGTGACGTCCCCCTGTGCCCATGCAAGTGTCGATGGCTGATGTAGGTCAGAGCTCTGGAGACGTGGTACTGAATCCACTCACACACACACACTCACACACACTCACACACACTGATCACAATGGGATTATGTGATGCTCACGCAAGTGAGTATGTGAGTCTCACTGATAACCATGGAGAGGTGTGTGTGTGTGTGTGTGTGTGTGTGTGTGTGCGCGCGTGTCCAAGTGCTGTCTCCACTGATACTGAGGACTACTAACGGCCGACCAACCGACTTGACAGCGCATTCACAAAATCAGTCTCTCTAGTTAGGGGTGTGTGTGTGTGTTTGGGAGGGTGGGGTTGTCTTGGCTCAAGTTAGGGGTGTGTGTGTGTGTGTGTGTGTGTGTGTGTGTGTGTGTGTGTGTGTGTGTCCGCGCGCGTGTGTGTGTGTGTGTATGCACGTGCGTGTGTGTATGTGTGTATGCACGTGCGTGTGTGTATGTGTGTGTGTATGCGCGTGCGGGTGCGTGTGTGTGTGTGTGTGTGTGTGTGTGTGTGTATGCGCGTGTGTGTGTATGCGCGTGCGTGTGTGTGTGTGTGTGTGTATGCGCGTGCGCGTGCGTGTGTGTGTGTGTGTGCGCATGCGTTGTAGATCAGACTATCAGACTAAGGGCCCGTCCCATTTCTCCCCCCTTAAAACTTCCACTTGCTTTTGATTGCCCTCAACATTAACGCCCCTCGACACGGGAAGTGGAGCTGAAGATCTTTCCCTATGAACTGGGACGCCACTATATGCAGATTAGCGTAGCGAACGTGCTCACCTACGTCATGCGCAGCACCGACGTGTCTACCGGTAGTAGCAGAGCCCGTCTACGGGCTTATTAGACATTCTCTGGTAGTAGCCTGCTACTATTTTCATTCAGGAACATGCCCGTTCCAGCGGCCATTGTTGTGTGGGCTGTGCTGGTTTATCTACGTCTGGTTAATCAAAAGATATTCGTGTTCAAGTGAACGCCAGAATACACATCCTAAATAATGACGAAACTACCCAGATCAGATATCGTTATTTGATGGGCAGACTCTCTCAAAGCACTCAGCAGATATCATGAACATCATCAGATAGCTTCGTGAGATATTAATACATTAATACATTAACCCATTCGCGCTGGATGCTGCATGACGCAACATTGACCCTCCCGCTGGATGCTGCGTAGCGCAACATTGACCCTCCCGCTGGATGCTGCGTAGCGCAACATTGACCCTCCCGCTGGATGCTGCGTGGCGCAGCATGCTTTTTATTTCATGTTTCTAGGTGCTACAGAGGCTTAGATATTAAATTTTGGTAGACGTTGACAATTTTTAGTATGTTTTCAGAAACGCCTCAGGAAATAAGGTTATTTAGTCTAGAATGCCATAGGATTCTATAGGCGTTTTTAGCAGGCATTTTAGGAGTAAATGGGTTAATACATTAATACATTAATACATCAGTGTTCAAAACTCAACAGTCAATCAGATGTGCATCAAACTAACATATTCCAACATATTTCGAAATTTGAAATTCGCGATTTGATTCATGCTGCTAAGGCAGCCTGGAGACCATGGAGCAAATTTTCGCCTGAGATAGGCGACCAATCACAGAACAGGGGGGAAAGCAAGACGATGATGAGCTATGCACAGACGCATTTGATAGACATCCGTGGCACCCAATAAACGGATCTGGGCATTTTTTTCAAATACGAGAAAATGAACGCTTGGTTCCCAGATCACGTCTCATTGAGAAGTGGTGGCGCTAGCCAGGCTAGCTATTTACTGCATGTGGTCCCAATGGGGAAACAAAAAAACTCGGACTTACAGCAATATATTTAAGTATTTTATAATATATATATATATATATATATATATATATATATATATATATATATATATATATACACATTTAAATTTAATCTACAGAACTACAGCAGATCTGACCCTGATCTGGCACTATTCTGAGCTCACACATCCAGGCCAGAATAGGCCATGGTCTCCCTCTCTTCTCCCGGACACAGCTGCTCTGTCCAAGTTCCCCGGGAGCACAAGCTACCACTCCTGGCAGTCAAAACAGAGGGCTTAGCTTAGCTTAGCTTAGCTTAGCTCAGCTTGGAGCCTGTGATCCTATCCCCCGTCACTCTCCCATCAACACGCCAGCGCCCTGACAGGCCCTGAGAGACAGGAGCTCAGGGCTGAGATCAACACACACGTGTGTGTGTGTGTGTGTGTGTGTGTGTGTGTGTGTGTGTGTGTAAGGCAGGAGGCCCAGTTTAGAAGGGAGCGGAGTACTCCGTTTTTAGAGACGTGTACTTACACCCCACCCCCCACCCCTATTTCTGCTGCCCTTACCCTGACCACAGAGGCTATGCTATGCTATGCTATGCTATGCTATGCTATGCTCCCAGCGGAGTCCATAATCTACAGGGGAGACAGGCTGGCAAGGCTACATGATAATACAGTTACAGCTCTCAGAATATCAACTCTGGAAAGGGTGCCACCAGTGCCAAGTAAAGCGCTGGTGTGTGTGTGTATGTGTGTGTGTGTTTGTGTGTTGGAGCATTTTTATGGAAGACAAAATGGGATGGGTGTGGTGTGCAGATCAAGGGATGGAGAGAACATAGAAAAAAGAAGAGAATGGAAAGAAGGAGTGGTTCTCACCCCCTCCCTCCATGCCCCCTCTCTCCATGCCCCCTCTCTCCATGCCCCCTCCATGCCCCCTCTCTCCATGCCCCCTCCCTCCATGCCCCCTCTCTTCATGCCCCCTCCCTCCATGCCCCCTCCCTCCATATGCCCCCTCCCTCCATGCCCCCTCCCTCCATGCCCCCTCTCTCCATGCCCCCTCTCTCCATGCCCCCTCCCTCCATGCCCCCTCCCTCCATATGCCCCCTCCCTCCATGCCCCCTCTCTCCATGCCCCCTCCCTCCATGCCCCCTCTCTCCATGCCCCCTCTCTCCATGCCCCCTCCATGCCCCCTCTCTCCATGCCCCCTCTCTCCATGCCCCCTCCCTCTTTCTCTCACACACACACACACACACACTGCAGTGGTTGTGTCTTCCTCCTGTTAGAGTGGACACACACACACACACACACACACACACACACACACACACACACACGCACACACACACACACACACACGCACGCACGCAAGTGGTTGTGTCTGGGTGAAGATTAAGGGCAGGATGGATTAAATGCTATAGACACATCAGATAGATAACAGTGTGAAGCTGTGTCCTTACTGCTCACCTATAGGGTGTATACAGTATACGTGGTGTATGCAGTTTGAATGTGTGTGTGTGTGTGTTAATGAATGAGGGTAATGAAGTTGAATGGCTCAGAGAATGGAGCTTAGTAAACTCAGCCTTCTCAGGCGGCTGAGGAATTCACACACACACACACACACACACACAGAGCTACAAACAAAGCTCTCTAAACAACACACACTGTGACACTGTGGTGCCGAAGCCCTCTGGGTCAGGACAGCCCTCTGGGTCAGGACAGTCCCCTGTATCTTCTCTGTTGGCTCTCTCATCAAACTCTACATGACACTTTGCCCTCTTTCCTGTTCCTCTCTCTCCATCTTTGCTCTCTCTCTCTCCATCTTTGCTATCTCTCTCTCTCCATCTTTGCTCTCTCTCTCTCCATCTTTGCTATCTCTCTCTCCATTAGGGCTGTCACTTTACGTTCGAAAATCGATTGCACAATCGATTGGACCAACCAACACAAGTTTCGAAAACTAAAATAGGGAATCGATTTTAACCAAATATGTTAATTTTAAACGAATTAAACAAATGAAAAAGATAGATGTAACAAAACTCAGGAACAAGCAGAAAAATAACAAAGAATTCCAAAGTGCAGTAAGCATTGCGAAAGCTAAAAAGAAAATTCCCACCAATTTTACACACCGGAAACAGCTTTTTCAATCGGCTGCTGTGCTGCTGGTGTTTTGCAAAAAAATTGAGGACAACGCGATCAACCTGTGCGACATGAGAGATACGAGTGAGGCCCTAACAACTTGAGGAGTTCGATATGGAAGCACTTCGGGGTTTGGGTATATCAAACTATGGAGAAGGACAAAGCGGTATGCAAACTGTGCAGTCGTGAGTTCTACGTATATTGTTTGACATTTCTAATTGTAAACGCAGCCACGTTGAAGCCTGCAGTAGCCTAGGCTAATGTTTTTCACTGATGTTATGGCAGTCCACTCTGCTTATTGTTTTTCGAGAATGTTGCACTCCTGTTTGTCATTG
>NW_027468718.1:47126486-47198986 GCF_046254945.1 Alosa pseudoharengus | reverse complement strand
AACAGCTCACCCAGTCTGAAATAAGCTCTTCACCTCACAGGCCCTGAGCCATTAACCGACTAACATCAAAGACATGTGACAGGTTGGCAAGTGTATAGCCTACTGGGGTCAATGTTATCCCCACCCCCACCTCCTTTATACCGTCCACAGCAGTAGCCTACCGCGAGGCACTGCTACTGTGTGCGTTGGCACTGCCAGGAGGAACGAGTAAGAGTGCCAGTTAAGCTCAGTGCCAGCCTAATCTCCTCACCGGGAACATTAGTGTGGACGCAGGCCATGCCTCAAAAACCTGTCCACACCTGCCCCGACGCCGGAGAGAACGCAAACAACACGGTCCATAACAAGCACACAAGCACGTCAGAGAAGATAAATACGTGAGTGACACAAATAAGCACCACAAATAACTAAAACAGCAGCTGCAGTGAGAGTGAGATGAATAGCTATAGCCTACCTTCTGTGTTAAAAAAAATCATACCTGATTCGAAATAAGTATCTTAAAAGACACCAGCAGTGATCTGACCTATTTTCATAATGCCTAGACGCAGGATTTTTCTGGGGATCCCTTTAAGGCCCATATCTCCCAAAGACATACCGCTGCCGAGAATCAGAATCTGCGCATACAATAACCAATTCTGCCTGACGTCAAGAGCAATTCGCAAGTCGTGCCCACTCGCTGGACCAATGGAGGAAAGGATCCAGCTGACATCACGTTATGATACTCCTGAGGCATAGATGCTCTGCTTGGTCGTGCTTTTCGTGCTGCATCTTTAGGTATTCCTTTAAAACACTAACATAATTACTACCAATTAGATTGTTACATGGTTCCATGTTCATTCTAGTGCTTAAAAATTCCTAGAGCATGAATGAACATCATTCTAGCAATTCAGATAAATTATTTTGCATTTCTCAATCGATTGCATGCATCGAAACGATCCTCTGTTTCGTCTAAATTCATTTTAGTAGTGGATAATCATTCAAGTGTGACTGAGGAAGATGCTAGCAGAGATGCAGCCAACGCCACAGCAGGCCAGATGGGTAAAGGAGATGCCGAAAGGGCTAAGACCACCCTGTCAAAATCGTGAAACACATTGCTTTGTAGTCTGATGCTGAAATAAAATAGGCCGTGTCGAGTTCGGTGCAAACCCAGGTTTTTGGCACGCGATTCATTCATGGAGACTCCCGCTTACAGCCTGCGCCGTAAGGAATTGTCATGCCGCGCGCACAGAGCCTATTGTGCGCAGATTGTAACATGAGCATCCTAGTCTCGCTACAAACTGTCAACCGACACAGCTGGGGTGGAGTCGGCTGTTGCTAACTGTGCCCCTTGTCCTAGAGATACAGCAGCTTCGAATAGGAGATATCATGCAACGGTGACCATAAGACTTACGAAGAAACCGTTTCTTGGAGACAAAAAAAGGAATGAAACGTCGCTGGTTTGGAAACGAATTGAGAAAAACACAGGAGCACACGCCCATACCCAGTAGCCCCAGGGCATCAGTATCGCCAAATAATCAAGACACTGGCTTGGATATCGAGTCATGAGACCACGACTTGCACTAAGGGTTAACTGAACTGTTAAATGTGAATGAAAGACTGTTGTAGCCTTCATGAGGCGTTTGCATGACGCACCCCAGCAAGTCGTCCAAGGCCCTGATGTAGCCTGCCCGCCACTTCCATCCTCTCCCTGCGGCATACAGCACCCAGATTCTGAATCAATACACAACCGAGCCGGCGACCAAGCAAACCAGTCAGTCAGGCTACCAGCCAGTAACATCGAGTGAATCCGTTACAATGCCCCCTGGTTATGTATTCTGCATACAGCGAGAAAAGCCCTTTAATTTTGACAGATTTATTGCACTTCGTTCCCTGTCTTGGATTAGGCTACAGGCTGCTGCTATGATTCAGGTTCATCCCCATCTATTTTATTGTATTTGGCTATCCCTTTCCCCCTGCAATGCACCGGGCTTGCTTCTTCTATCGACCGACCGACTGACCACCTTCATAAAACCAGCCTGAGCTCAGAAGTATTCACCGAGCATTAACAAACGGGGATCTGACTGGGCCCAAATACAATTCAGGTTCCTCGCAGTCTCATCTCATCTGTCTGGCTACCAACAGACCTACTTGTACAAATGTCAACAGCAAAATTTAGAAGCGAGGGCGCAATCCATGAAAATAGAACCACAACCGGCAGCACCAGCTAATCTAAGTAGCTCCTTACCGTCAATTATCCTGGGTCTTTTTGATACGGTTTCCCGGGAATATGCCAACAATGATTTAGGTAAAAGGAGAGGTCGACGCAAATCCCTCAATCCAGGCAGTGAAATCGGCGAAATCGAGTGAAATCAGCCGGTCTTCAGGGTCTTGGACGCTCCCTATCACCGCTGACGCCGACCGACCGACCGCTTGATTCGGCTCTACTTTATTCGCTCGTTCTCTCGCTCTGTCTTTCCGTCCGCTTGTTTGATTGCTTGCCCGGTGACACACTCACGTCCCCGCTTCCATTCCTTTTCCTCGGGAGGCGCGGACTGATGTGCGTTCTAGGCGTCTCCGTTTCCTGTTCAGCCCCTTCTCCCGAAATCAGCCTAGACTAATCAAACGGAGCTGTGGACGTCATCGGGAAGGCAGGCAGGGACAGAGAGGGCGTTTTTTCTCCCAGTGGAACCTCACTGCTTTTCAGCGAAGCGACCGTGTGTTCTCTCTGGGAATGCGATTTAGAGTAGACGATGTGCTGTATTTGGGAGCGAATCCTCTTATTATTTATGCGAACCATCTGCTCCCTACTATGTCCGTTTATTAAGTTATGCCATTTGAGCAAATCAGATTCCATCCATGTCTGAGAGACCTCGGCCTTTTTCGGTGCGCTGCGGTACATGGGAGACCGACATCTGCTTTCAGAAGCCCCCATAACGATAGTGTAACTCAGTTTTTGGTGTTATCATAGGCCTAAGTCGAAATTACTATTGCTTTATGGGATAGTAGGTATCACGACGTGGTGGTAGAAAGAATTCATATATTGCTGCAAACAAACACACACACACACACACACACACACACACACACACACACACACACACACACACACATCTACTTCCTTTTGCAGACCTAACAGGTTGTCCCACAAAGAGAGAATCAATGCATGCAGTACCCCATAAATATCTCCAGAGAACCAAAGAAAGAGACATTTTGAGTAAAGTGCTCACTCTCTCCCTTTGGGTATGTTGTGTATAATTTCTTTTGCATTTGTTTGCTTGTTTTGTTTGTTTGTTTGCAAGGTTTCAATGTCTAAAAAAACATCACGCATACCTTCAGAGAGACATGCAAAGAACCCTTCACTGCAAATGAGGACTTGCAATGGAGACCACACTCATTTACCAATAAGTTACGTAATGTTGTGGATCCTGCCACAGAGCTCCTGAATGGAGAAATTTAATAATGCAAATGTGATGTCTCATGTGAGTGCATGTTCCACTGATGGCAGAAACTGGACAGTGTGGTCCATAGTGGACACTGAAGGTGCAGTCCGTGGTACTGTAGGGGGTAGGGGAAAAAACACTGACAAAAACAACACTGACATTTGAGCTCAACATCCAATCAAATGACACCACTCCCATCCGTGCACCTTGAGCTACGTGTTGATTAGCTGGAATAGTGGATATATCTTAGTCCAAGTCTCTGTCCCATCCATGCACCTTGAGCTACGTGTTGATTAGCTGGAATAGTGGATATATCTTAGTCCAAGTCTCTGTCCCATCCGTGCACCTTGAGCTACGTGTTGATTAGCTGGAATAGTGGATATATCTTAGTCCAAGTCTCTGTCTCCCATTTTCAGAGCCAGTGTTACACCAAATCCTGTGACCTGTCGAAATGTGTGACTCTAGAGGGCGCTCTATGAATTTACTGAGCTGGACTGACACATTGACAAAGCACTTACGCAAATAACGTAAGATCATGGTCCAAACATGAACGGTCTATTAAAGAAACGAACTAGGCTACTTTACTGACATTCAAACGCACAGTATAAACGTAATATAGGCTAGTCTAATAGTTCATCAACAAACAACCTACCGGTTAAAACGGAAGATCACAATTTTCCAACAGTAGGCTAGCCCATAGGCGAAATGATAGCGAGAAAATCACTCCAAATATCTCTCACCAGCCCAGTAAACAGACGGACTCACTCAACATGCAGTAGGCTAGGCTAATTCAGTCAGATCGGTCACATAGCCTATTTAAATGGTTAAGACAGTGCTCCACCTTGTCACACCTCGTTGTAAAAGTCATTGGGATGGCATCTTTCATTTCACTGGGATAGGGTTTGGTATTACAATAAATATGTAGCCTAGTAAATAACAAAAACAAACACATTTGTTGACATGTGTGGTTGAGCGATTGAAAATGTCATTTATTTTATGAATGTATCTCAAGGTTGTTTTGTGGGTAGAACTACAACATGTACAATATGCTGTGTGGTCGTGCAATATCATTCTTCCAAAAAATTATGTTTTGGTTGTTTTGAATGAAAATGCATAGGCCTACTTCCATAGAAATGGTATGTTTATGATAAATCTGCTGTTGTTATTGTGAAAATTGCAGCTATTCATGAACCTTATTTTAGCCTACAGCTTTCAGAAATCAAGTTTGTTGTCATCTGTATTGTGATTTTTGTATGTAATAATAAAGTAATAAAACAAAACATCGGTCACTATTTTTATAGACGTAGTGTCAAATTATGTTTCCCCATTGGAACTCTGCAGAAATGGACTCATATGCACCCAAAACCATCTCAGGTGACTTCTCTTACTGTCCCAAGTTTAACCAAACAGCTTCCATCACTCCTGTGAACAGGCGGCCTATTGCATGGCGTGCATGACACAAGATGTTCAGCGTTACACCAGTACGGGGGAGAAAAGGCCCGTGAGCTAAAGGAATCGTTCTTCAGTCTTTCAACACGCACGAAACTATGACGAACACGGAATGGCCAGAACGCTCGCAAAGATAGAATTCCATTGGCTATTTTCAGAAGGTGTGCTGCGGGCGCCAGACGTCCCGCCTGATGGGCACTGTGATTGAGACCCCTGGTGTGGATCTTCAAGTGGTCACATAGTCAGATGATAGGCCTTTGCTATTTGACACAAATAGAGAATATAGAATAAAGAACAAAAAATGGATTTAATTGAAATTGAGTAGCTGAAGGTGTTCTTGCTTCATTGGAAGTTTCCAGAGGGAGCTGGCAAGCAGCAACGTTATTCACTAAAAAGAAAAGCGACCAACTTCTCCGTGATAGGTAAGGTAAATCCTAAAGTCATCAGGGCCTGAAAACCCCTTACGCTAATTCCCCATTTTCAGTTTTTTGCCCGACATTGCACATCATCCAATTAGGAGGGCTGCTCCTACATACTTTGGCCTATAATCAGATGGCTGACCTCTTTTGGCAAGCTGTCTGACCTATTCACAAAACAATCAGAAGAACTGTGTGATACAAAGAGTTACAAAGCACCAGGTCTTGTGAATCTGTGTGTAAAAGTAGATCAGAGAATGAGAATGAAGAATAACTACTTTAGACTATTATTTGCCAAGTTATGCTTTTTGTCAAATGTCCTATAGCGGTTCCCAAACTTTTCTTTACCCGCGTGCAATGCATCCGACGCATACAAACGTAACACATTCTGTTGACGCATTCCAGGCATAATGATTAATTAGCTGCCCTACATAACAAGTAACAAAATCAAAATGTGCAACTGGTCTATGCGCTCTCACACAAAACAGTGTGGAGAACGACATTATGAAACACAAAGAACAAAGATAAATTATATGGGACCAACAAATCAAATCTCGAACACCTTTCCGACATTGCCTTTTTCATCTCGCGTATTGGAAGCTCAGCTTGGGAATCGCTGCCTTATGAAAACTCCCCATGCAAAATGCATACTGACAATCAAATGCTTACTCATATCAACCCCTTTGTAGAAGCATAATCTTGGTCTCAAATGAAAGGTGACACGCTTGCTGAAATTTCACGCTTGCATTTGAATTGTACTTCAGGGGTTCATATATGACTACACGAAATCTGGAATAATTACACTAAATTATAAGCCTTTACAATTTCTATTTCAATTCAATTGGTGTGTACAAGATGGATTATACATTTGCACAAATAATATTGGATATAATTACATGAATATCCAATTTCTATGGATTATTCTGAATCTGTCAAGACCCAACATGCTTTAGCATAGACCTATTGCCAAGGATATACACTGCAGCTAGCATTTTGGATTGAATTTAATTGAGACATACATTAATCTGACCATGTAAAGCACTACACATATTCTATATGAAAAAATTGTCATGTATTGATTCCCAAGCATGGACAGATTATAAACTTTCAGGCCCCTGGGCCCAGATGTATTAAGGGCCCCCCACTAATTGTCATGTATGTGGGAGGGGGGGGGGTTTGGGGGTCCTCCCCCAGAAAATGTTTCATTTGTTTGATGTGATTTCCTGTATTCTGGTGCATTTTGGGGATGGTCAATACTAAATTGAATCAGATTCATAGCCTACATCCTGATTTGTTGATATTGAGGCAATGATTCCATGCAAAGGCTTGGGCTTCAGGGCCCCCTGACCCCTTGGGCCCCTGGGCCTGGGCACGGTAGGTCCGTGCAGTAATCCATCCCTGTTCCCAAGACTCCAGGCTTTCAAATGATGTATAATCAAGCCACAATTGAGAGTGTGCTGGTGCCAGAACTGCTGAGAAGATGATTGGCTGTCCACTCCCCTCCCTGGACTCCATCACCAGCTCCAGGTGTCTCACCAGAGCCAGGGCGATCATAAAAGACCACCTTCACCTTCACCCCAACCATCACTTCTTTAGATAGATAGATAGATAGAGCCAGGGCGATCATAAAAGACCACCTTCACCCCAACCATCACTTTTTTAGATAGATAGATAGAGCCAGGGCGATCATAAAAGACCACCTTCACTTCGATAGATAGATAGATAGATAGATAGAGCCAGGGCGATCATAAAAGACCACCTTCACTTCGATAGATAGATAGATAGACAGATAGATAGACAGATAGATAGATAGATAGATAGAGCCAGGGCGATCATAAAAGACCACCTTCACCTTCACCCCAACCATCACTTCTTTAGATAGATAGATAGATAGATAGATAGAGCCAGGGCGATCATAAAAGACCACCTTCACCCCAAACATCATTTGATTAGAATGCTGCCCTCAGGGCAGTCAGAACTCTAAATGCACCACACCACTGACACTGCTTCTTACAGTCAGTCTGCTGTGTGTGTGTGTGTGTGTGTGTGTGTGTGTGTGTGAGTGTGTGTGTGTGAGTGAGTGTATGTGTTGGTGTGAGAGGTTACTGCTTTGTGTGTGTGGGTGTGTGTAAGTGACACTGGTAACTGTTCAATGACAAATAAAAGTCTTGAATCTTTAATCTTGAGCCTTGAATATGACTATGCCAACAACCTGATGTATAAAAATGATTTACAATGTTGGAGGGAGGTGGGGGAGGGGGTATCCGACTGGGGCAGAAACATGGTGAGGCATATATAACAAGCATCCAAAACCATCAGGACTACAGGCTTACTGAGTATCCTTTATCGTCTTTGCAGGCATGTACACATAGTGCACAGTTTTCAGAAAAGTTGCAGACATAAGCATAAGGGATTAAGATACTTCACCATTTCTGGAAATATGAACTATTGAAATTACATTAAATTTGGCTGATGCATTTTTAACCAAAGCGACTAACAACAAGGATACAAGGAAGTTTATTGTCACATGCAACTGGTTATTGGAAGTAAGAAATGCAGTGAAATTATGTCTGGTGTCAGCCTATTTGTGCATTTATGGGGGGGGGGGGGGGGTAAAAAGTGCAGTAGAAGAGGGGTTTAGTAGATTAAGTGGCAACGGCTGCATAAGAAAGGTGGGGGAGGATTGGGATTGGGGGGGGGGGGGGCACCAACAAGGAGCACCCAAGAGCAACAGGGGCAAGGAAAAACTCCCTTACCAAGGAAGAAACCTTGGGCAGATCCACGGCTCAAGGGGCTAACCCAACTGCCAGGGGTCTTGGTGTGTGTGTTGGGGGGATGACAGGGGAGATGGGATAGTGTGCTGTGTATGTGGGGAGAGGGCAGTGTGCAATGTGTGTGTTGGAGAAGCTTCCTCATGAGACAATGTGCTGTGTATGTAGGGGAGAGGGCAGTGTGCAATGTGTCATGAGACAATGTGCTGTGTATTGGGGGGGGGGGGGGGGGGGGCAGTGTGCTGTAAGTATGTTGGGGATGTGTGTTGGAGAAGCTTCCTGATGAAATAATGTGCAGATAGACACACAGAGAGAGAGAGATACACACACACACATACACACACAGATAGATAGATAGATACACAGACACACACATACATATACTGTAGACACACACATACAGATACATACACACACACACACACACACACACACACATAAAGCGCTTTCAGATATAACCTCCGGAGTACATGCGGAGGTTTGTCAAACGGAGGTCCTACCCTTCGGATGATTCAGATATGATGCTAACCTGCGGACCTAATACTGACCTTATACGGACGTATGTGTGAACGACATACACGCACATTACAGAATCTCCGTGTGGTTGTCGAGTGAGGGGTGGGGGCTTAGAGTTCACAAGATGCGAGATATATGACGCAGAATATATGGGCCGCTGCCTGTCACAGCTGCTTTTTGTTTAAAGTGTAGCCTATGCATTATAGGCTAAAGAAGAGAAATCTATTGTGCGTATGCTAATACTTGAAGTAGGATAGTCACGTAAGTGCGCACATACAGAATTTGTATGTGTGCTTCGAGTAAACACATTTATCTGTTTTCAACGTAATGCAGGCGCGCGGGAACATATTTTTGACCATGGGTGCTGAATAACAAAATAATGGATGTCCCACGATTTCTCCCCTAGCATGATATGATTTGAATTTAGACAGCTACGCCATTTCAACGCGGTGTATGAGTAGGCCTAAGAGCGAGAAGTTTTATAATGCCCTTGCCACTCCGACTCATCAATAAAAACTGCGTGCACACACACCAGACCAGCACTTGACTTTACATCATTAAACTATTTCAGTATATTGCTTTTCTGATTGTCAAAACCACACCTAACTTATGGCGTCTCCACTCCACAGCAAAAGTGTCCTAACCACGTTACAGCTGTTTCTATCTGAGCGACTCCAATAGTGAGAGGATTTCAGTGTCATATTTCGGTGGCACTAGCTGTCGTGGAACTCGAGATGACATGTCTACTGATAGGCAACAGGTCTCACCAACACGAAATTCTAATTGCAAAATATGCATCCTACCTCATCTGTTGTACTGTAGTTATTCGAAATTGGGCTTTTCACAATCCAACGATATATCCAAAGTGCGAACTAGTTGGTGATGGTTTATGAAAACTGCCAGTATGCATGCTACACGGAGTTCTGACAGGGCTGTGCATGGCCTAATAAACAGGCAAGATATAACCCACGATCGCCATGGTTTCGTTGTCAATTCGTGTTTGTGGTAATAATGACAGCAACAATAAAACCATCTGTATCTTACGATCTTCATCATTCTTGACAGATCACCAGCCTCCTCTGGATGGTCATATGCATAATAAGCCTATAGCCTACCTTTAGTTTTCATTTAATTTTAAACACGAATCTACTGTCTTTACTGCCGGGAGAGAAAAAATATATTGTATTCTTTTCTGTAGCCTAATTCTGCCTAAGGCTATCAATGAACAGAAAACCGTGTTGGCTAACAATTTATTAAATACTCCTGTTATTGTCGTCAACGACGTCGCTGTAGGCTACTGCCTTTTCAGCGCCTTCTGCTTATGATGATTCAGTCTTTTGAATTCGTTTGGCCTTGCCATGCAGTTGTAGGCTACAACGTGCCATTCCCTTCATGTGTTTTATCAAAATGTTGTAAAATGGACAGTAGCTCCGTGATGTCAGCACTATGCCACTCCATCATAACACTGGCATTTAAGTCAGATTTAACCACATGGACGCACGAAAGAAACGTCACCAACACGCCCTCTCACTAGGTGTGAATTTTAACCGCATGTTCTACGCCTCGTTCAGACACAGCACATTTACATAATGTCCGGAGGA
This sequence comes from Alosa pseudoharengus, assembly GCF_046254945.1. Lineage (NCBI taxonomy): Eukaryota > Metazoa > Chordata > Actinopteri > Clupeiformes > Clupeidae > Alosa > Alosa pseudoharengus. The sequence goes on along the minus strand of NW_027468718.1, from coordinate 47,188,817 downwards.
AATACTAGGTCGGGGGTAGTATAAACACCGGGTGAATTCGGACTTCCATATGACCGGTTATGTCGTTCAGATATACGGCCCCACCGTTTAACATCGGCAGAACCTCCGGTCTTACACGTATGTCTGAAAGCGCTTATAGACACACACACACACACAGAGATATACACACACACACACAGAGATATACATACACACACACACACAGATAGATAGATTCACACAGCCACACACACACACACAGATAGACACACACACACACAGATAGGTAGATAGACACACACACACACATAGACACACACACACACACACACACACACACACACACACACACACAGATAGGTAGATAGACACACACACACACATAGACACATACACACACAGATAGATAGACACACACACACAGATAGACACACACACAGATAGATAGACACTCACACAGATAGTCACACACAGATAGACACACACACACACATGCACACACACACACAGATAGTCACACACACACACACACACACAAACACAAACACACACACACACAGATAGACACACACACACACATCAGGCTTCCTAGGGTTTAAATTAAGACAATGTTGGTAGGCCTACATGAGGCCTACAAAAACATGGTCTGGTAGACTCTAACCAGAGACTTTCTAATGTGGAGACACAGCACTCAAAAAATCCTCCATAGAAATGCATGGGGCTAGTTTGTCACGCCAATATGGCCGTTGTCTACACATATCCCACCTCTTCCTCGGCAAAACGTTGACATGTGAATACATTGAGCCAATCATGTGGTGTGATGTGAATACATTGAGCCAATTATGTGGTGTGTTGTGAAGACATCATGCCAATCATCTGTTGTGATCTCGCCGCTGGAGCAAGATTGGTGTCGTGAAGCCTTGCGCACGCGCATTTCTGCCGAAATGGATGCCCGACGAGTGCCCAAAAAGCGTCGAGCCGCCGAGTGGATAAATAGATAGATGGATCAAATCCATCCATAAACATATCTGTTTGTGAGAAGTTATGACTAATGTAAACTATGTGAGATGACAGCTGTCATTTTTCAGTTTGTCTAGAAAATTAGTTAAACATTCAAATACAAAATATAACTTCATTACTTCATGTGTCAGCACTGTAGTTTAAGAAATATTTACAGTTAATATGCAGGAAAATACAGTAGCCTACCTGGGACGTTGCACTTTCTACTGCACTTTACTACAGAAATGCAATATTATGGACACAGAAATGCACTGGCTACACGAAGATCCCAAAATAATATGAAACTGGCCTGCAGCTGACAACTAGGCAATTTAATGGCAAACATAACAAGCACACATTCATGTTTAAGTTAAGGTTACTGGATAATTTAAAACAAAAGCAAATTGTCCGCGCTTTTACTGAAAGCGTCCAATCGTCGCCCTTGGATTGAAAGGCCAAATCCGAAAGCGTCCTGTGAAACGCCTGTGGGCTGCATTGGAGAAAGCCATCTCTCTCGCACGGTAAAGGTGTTGAAAACGGCCATTAAACTCCTATATCAAAAACGATTAATGACCTGTTTTAGCCAATCATCATGGAGGAACCATAACTCGTTGTTGCTCAAAACCTACGTCTGTGCAGTCGTTCAACATTGTGGTGAATTAATGACGAGTGAAGCCCAGAGCGTCTAATAACATCGCGGGTGGTTTTACGCTGAAGTTGGTTGAAAGTGATGAGCGTGTCATCTACCCGCAAAAGGGTGCTATATGCGTGGATAGAAAAGGCCGAAGGACGTGACAAAAATGACGCCCTGAGATGAGAACGGGTTGGATTTAGGGTGACCACCCGTCCCGCGTAGCGCGTGCGCGCACAGCGTTTGAAGCCCAATTCATGCGTCCCGCAAATTGAGACTGTGTCACGCATAATCAATGCTTGCTCAAAAAAAAGTTGGTGCTCTATATCCTGCAGCCGGTTGCACCAGTTGAACGTAAGTTCCATCTTAGCTTAGTTCTAACGTAAACTACGTTGAAGTTTACGAGCTACTAAAATGTATCGGTTTGCACCAAACTGAATAGTTTCAACGTAACACCAGAGAATCGGTAGACGGGCTCTGGTAACACAAGTTATGACTTAAATTACACCCCCCTCTCCCTAGGTGTAAGGTCCGTCGTAGGTGAATTGTTAACATGGGTTTCTCATTTAAATTGTGGGGATGTTAAATTTAACAAAGTATAAGTCGAGAAGAGTTACATACGCGACCGATTACACACATTTAATTTAGCTAGGCTACTTGAGCAGTGCTTGAAAGTCGTTTGTATACACTAGAAATCATATGGACCTAGCAGTAGCCTACAAATAGGCTACCAAACATCTACCTATTATTACCACACAAAGCACATTTCATTGCTGTGGATTGATCTGTTATCAGAGATTTCATTAGCCATAGGCCTACTTGAAAGAGTGTTAACGTTACCGTTACCTTCACTAACGTTAACGTTATCCACTGCGGTAGCCTACGTTAGGCCAAGTGGTGGCTGAAATATTCCCAAAGCACATATAGCCTACAATACAATAAAGTCTGTTATTTACAAATACAGTGTTATTTTATTCCATACAACAAAGTAATTGCGGAGGAAGTCAAACCTAGATGTGACTTTATCATACAACATTAGTGAACGTTAGGCTACCCAGAACACTGAACAGTTTTTTTCCCCCTGCGCCTGCCTTTACTAACATGCAAGTCCACCATCCTTCCTCCCCCTTCTCGTTCCGTGAACCTCTGGCGTTGTGAGTTAAGACTTTTTTTTTTTAACTGTTCCTGTGGTGTTGAGCAACTACAATTCCTGTTAATCCTACAGTTTTACATTATAATTTATTTAAAGTGAATAAATAATGAAAAATAAATAAAATGAAATAGCTAAAGTAAATCGGAAGTGGAAGTGCATCTGTAAATTCATTGAATGTTCAAAGTATTATGAATCTTTATTTAGAAAAACAAAATACACATTGGTTGGCCTATTCATGATGCATCAGCAATTACACATGTTTGGGGGAATAGGGCATTATTAATATACCATGTAAGGTGGTATGTGCTAGAAATGGGTAAACCAATATCAGTGAGTCTGACCGTGAGGTGGGGGCACCGCCGCGCCAGGCAGTGTCCCACATTGTCCCTCAGAAACATACCCCTTGTCCCCTCTTGGGCTTATTAGCAGGTGGTCACCCTAGTTGGATTTTTGGCAACCTCATACACTTGATAAGCACTTCCCACACTCTTCCCTCCTCTACCTCCTTCCTCATCACTTACTACACTCTTCCCTCCTCTACCTCCTTCCTCATCACTTCTCCTCTTACTACACTTTTATCAGGGCACAAAGTTTAGTACCCGGACGCAGAGGAGAAGGGGAACGGATAAATGGCAGTTGAATAGACCTATCAAAATCCATTTGTTTCTCGGACCTTTCAGGATGATTGGATAGGGTACAGCTTTGCCTGTTCCACAGGTGACTTACACTTTATGTTTTGATGTCAGAGCATCTAAATAATTGACTGCGATTAGGGTGTGCACCAAAAATTTATTGTTTTGAGAAATGCACTGTTGTGCAAACATTAATGATGATTTAAGATATGCACCAAAGTGACTGAGAAAAACTGTAACTTGGCTAAATGTCTACTTTCATAGACTTTCATACAAACACACCAGAAAACAGCATTTCACCCATCGGACCCATGTATTGTACTCTACTGCTCCCCAGTGGACACATTCAACACAGCGCCCCTATAAAACACACAGATACAGTAGCCTACCCTCCAGAATTATTGGCACCTAGGCTCTGCTAAAGTTGACTAAAAAGAGGAAAAATTTAAAATCATCTTTTGGAAATTGATCTTAATGCCTTAAGTAAAAAAAAATAGGAAATATCCAACCTTTAATGATACCAATTTTCTTTGTAAATGAATAATGTATCAAAATTAAATAAATGTTCTTCCTTAAAATACAGGGGTCATAAGTATTGGCACCCCTATGTTATACTCCCATTTAGGCAGGCATTTTTTTATTTTTAAAGGCCAGTTATTTCATGGATCCAGGATACTATGCATCCTGATAAAGTTCCCTTGGCCTTTGGAATTCAAATAGCCCCAAATCATCACATACCCTTCAACATACCTAGAGATTGGCATGTTTTTTTGGTGCCTTAAAGGTTGGATATTTACTAATTTTTTCACTTGAGGCATTAAGATCAATTTCCAAAAGACGATTTTATATTCCTCTTTTTAGTCAACTTTAGCAGAGGTGCCAATAATTCTGGAGGGTACTGTAGATAGATAGATGCTGTGGCTGGCTGTGCTAGCCTGGCTCTGCCCTCCTACGTACTTCCGCTCAATTTTCATTTTCCTTCAGTACGTCGTCTGGGTATTCAGTATATTCACAGGTTTTCTCTGGCCAAATTTTACCTGTCCAATCAGCGAACAGAGGGGGTGGCTGAGAACAATGACGTTGAGGTTGTGCGCTAGTTTGACCATATGACATACGTCACGACCAAACGTTAGCGATTGGTTATGGCAGATTCAGAGTGGCTCTGGGCAGATCCAATAGTTTTAAACTTCAACAGAGTACTCACCTTCAAGGAAGTTAACCCATGGCAATGGAAAGTGGCCAGACTCTCTGTATAAAATGTTCCACGAGAGTCTGGTAGGACCAGGCTATGGCTGTGCTGCATTTGAAGTGGATATAGATTATTTACACGTCATCTGCTGATGGCAGCTCATGTTCAGGCCAGATATGGTACTGATCTCTGAAGCCTGACTCCAGGACACATCACAGACAATGTGTCATGGTGCATCACATGATGGTGTATGTGAAGTGCTTCTGAACAGAAGGACATTTTAGACAAAATGGTGTACCAATGTAGCCTGGTTAGCACGCAGACCTTCTCAGTTGGAATTGAGAGTGGGTCTGAGGTTAGCACGCAGACCTTCTCAGTTGGAAATGAGAGTGGGTCTGAGGTTAGCACGCAGACCTTCTCAGTAGGAATTGAGAGTGGGTCTGAGGTTAGCACGCAGACCTGAGGTTAGCATGCAGACCTGAGGTTAGCACGCAGACCTTCTCAGTAGTAGTTGAGAGTGGGTCTGAGGTTAGCACGCAGACCTGAGGTTAGCACGCAGACCTTCGGGTCTGGAAAAGGTTCATTGACTTACGACTTCCAGCAGGTGCGTGACTAGCAGTGAAATGAAACTCTAATTGGTGCATTAAACTCTTACCAAATCGTTTCAGGGGGAGCGTACCTATGTTCCCCGGGTCCTATGTTCCCCGCTTTGTATGGGACCGGGGAACATAGGACCCTTTTTTAAAACCCTAACCATAACCCGAGCGGGGAACATAGGGATGTTTCGGGAGTGCAGCAATCTTGTAAATGAAGGTTTTAGATGCAGTTGTTTACTCAATTCCATATAAATGCACATCCATGCCGGATTTGCGATTGTTTTTCAATGCTTGTGTTTTAGGGACATTGGAAATGGGCTTCAATGGCCTCTAGGCCAGACGGACCTGCAGAGCAAATTCCTAATTTGTTCGTATGGGTATTTCCATGGCTAGCACCAATGTGTGCCACATACACAAAATAAAGATTGACACCTCTTTAAATCTCATTAACCATGAAATAAACCATACACATAATAAGAAGAATCTGGCTTGACTTGTTTTGTCTGATTTTTTTTATTACAAGTAAATGCGTGTGTAGACATTTCTTGAAGACATGAATGCATTTATTATTTCCATTATTATTTATTATCATGTGTTAATCAGTGCACCAGGGGACCGAATTACTGTTTATCACAGTTACACTTCCAACTTGGGACTGTAGAGTCAGAATACCCTCATATTTAAAGTTGGCATTTGAAGAAATGTTTTCATCATAGATTCATTGACACGGCAGCTAACAAATACTGTTAGCTTAGCTTACAGAAGAGTGAGGCAACTAATGCTACAGATAATACAGATACAGATGCATTTTAGTCATACTAAACACTTAGAGTTAATGTAAACTACATGCACTGACATTCTGCAGAATGTATTAATGACCATTATACAAGCTTAAAGTTGAACTGCTAAAACAATCAATGGCAAAAATCATCACCTTCACAGCCAAGCTGAATGCTCCTCTAGCAATTAAGCTTTTCATTGGCACACACTATTCAGCATTCACCATTGCTGACATGGAAGTCATTGTCTACTGAAGCATTAGCATTTAATACAAACATCACGTAGTGTGATATAAAAAAATATAAACTAAATACAAATTAAAATGTTTTGCTCAGCAGATTCTTTCAGATTTTCACTTTCAGTTGCAAGGACAAGAGGCAGTACCTGAATGAAAAAAGCCAATACCTAAATGAGAAAGGAAGATTAAAAAAACGGTTGAAAACAAAACGATAAAAACAAACTAGAAATGCAATTCCAAGGAATTACCAGTGCATGAAAATGCTAAAGTTGTGATGTAAAATATCATGTATAGTTAAAACAGATAATACAGAGATGGTTACTATGGTAATGCTAGGATAGACATGGTGGTTGCATAGCTTAAAGGTGCGATTTGTAGGATTGTTACCGAACGTTCTGCAGGCCAAAATCAAAACACTGTTGAACGTTCTCAAGACTACCAGACGCGAGTCTCTTCTGGGTTGCCAGATGTAATGAAGACTTAGCTAACGTTAGTTGACCTGCAGCTGCTTTAACGTTTCTCCAACCATGACCCAGCTACACATTACGGAAACAGTGAAGACAAAAAATACCTCTCTAACCAACGTAACATATTTAGCTGAAGTTAGCGATGCAGATGAAGTTTAGCCTAGGCTAGGCCTACCTGTTGTGGAGAAATATGGCCAGCTCTGTGTCAGACTTGATATTCTTCGTTTGAGGAAGACGTCACCATCTCAGGAAGCTCCTCCGATGTCCACTTAATTTGTTTCTTGTTTTAATTTTGGAAATTTGCCTGCCTCTCGTAGGCGTTCATGACTACAACGGACAGCTGTTGACAGTTGGCCTTTGCTAATTTGGCAACCCAAATAGGAGGACGCGCTAGCCCATTATTAATACGCTATTCTAGAATTAATCGTTCAAAACATAAACGAAAATTCCAAGAGATTCCGCCCCGTAACTCTTTTTTTTCATGGGTTTTACGGGGTTTTATGGGTTAGAGTAATGTTGTCAAATAAGCCATTACTTCAATTCATCGTGTTTCCTTACTCTGACAACATATGGTGATCATTTTTGGAATGGTTACAGTTTATTTTCCATTATTTCCTACATACTGGACCTTTAATAAAAGTTGATAGTTTAAAAATAGACTGTTTAAAAGCTGAATGTAGATAGTTTAAAAGTTGTTGATAGACAGTAGATAGTTTAAACGTTTTTGATAGACAGCTAGTTTAATAGATAGTTTAATGATAGTTTAAAAGTAGACCTATTAAAAGTTGAAGGTAAATAGTTTAAAAGTTGTTGACAGACTGGAAGTTTAATGAATGTCGATATTCAAATAGTTTAATGGCTGTGTATAGGTAGATATTTGACGATAACTGAAAGTTGGAATGGCTCTGTTTGCTAGTAGTTATGCTAAGATTTTTAACTATGCTAACCATGCTACTTAACTAATGTTTTATAGCAGTGCTAGCAATGCTAACATGCTAACCATGCTACTTAGCTAACATTTTCTAGCAGTTTTGATAAACATGCTAACTATGCTAGCAATGCTAACTGTGTTATCCATGCTACTTAGCTAACTTAACTAACATTTTCTAGAAGTTTTGCTAACTATGCTAGCAATGCTAACATGCTAACTATGTTACCCATGTGACTTAGCTAACCTAGGTTATCATTTTTAGTAGTTATGGTAACTAGCAGGCTAACAATATTAACATGCTAACTATGCTAACCATGTTACTTAGCTAACTTAGCTAATCATTTTAGTAGTTATGCTAACTATGCTAACCATGTTACTTAGCTAACCTAGCTAATCATTTTTAGCAGTTTTGCTAACAATGCTAACATGCTAACTTTGTTAACCATGCTAACTAGCTACAGTGGGTAGGAGTCATAGTTGATGAAAAGTTAAAAGTTGTTGATAGACAGCTAGTGAATGTATATAGTTTAAAAGTTGAATGTAGATAGTTTAAAAGTTGTTGATAGACAGCTAGTTTAATAGATAGATAGTTTAAAAGTAGACCGTTTAAAAGTTGAATGTAAAAAGTTCAGTAGTTTAATGGGTTACATTGTTTAACAGTGGATTATTGTAGTGAGGACTTTTATTTTGAAACAGTTTTGGGCAGAGGAAATAGTTGAATAGGATCTGTAAGTAGTATCTAAGCTGTACCTTATGTCAAAAAAATGATTAATGACCCACCTGTCAAAATTTGATTGATTGATGACACCTGCCATAATTGGATTGATGACCGATGTGTCAAAATTGGATTGATGACCCATGTGTCAAAATTGGATTGATGATCCATATGTCAAACCCTGGACGTAGTGTTGCTGATTTATGGTGTGCATGTCAAAGTTGATTAATCGTCCGACCATGTTGCAACTAAGTGTCATTCGTATATCAAATGGTTTTGGTTACCTTTCTCTCACCAGTCAGTGACACCTGGATGTGTCAAACCCTGGACGTTGTCCCCCTTCTTATCATTGTGCATTCCACAAACCTGAGGGGGTGTGTGTTTCTGTGTCTTGTCAGGGATAGAGTAGAGCTATGAAAGGGTCAAATGAGGGTATATTTTATTCATTCAAACCATTTTTTAAATGAACTCTCTTTAAAGAAATCACAGAACAGAAGAAATGTGTACAAAAAGCACAGCACAAACTGAGTGGAAGGAACTAGTCGAAATATAACATGAATCTACCCTTAATCAAATTACTATTACTATGTCATGTTCTACATGGTCCATAGGTTTTTATTTAGTTTTTGAGGGGGTATCAGATTTTTTCTTTGTGTTTTTATTATTATTATTATTTCAGTTAACCAAAATATCCTCCACAGCCTTTTTTGTTAATTATAACACCATTTTTTTCAGTGGGTTGTGTGACCAAGACTGAGATACACTGTTCACCATCTCCATTGTCTTTGGGGTTCTGACTATATCTAAATTAATTGAAGACGATGTAGTGAGAGCAAGCCCTGCAGTTAGTGCTGTTTCAAGGCCATGTAGTCCTAATGAATACCAGCATAGCTGCACCTGTTCACACACATGTTCACCATCTCCATTGTCTTAGGCTTCTGACTATTTGTAAATGATTTGAAGAGCTTGCAGGCAGAGCAAGCCACACAATAAGCACTGTTTCTGGAGCCATGGCCCAGGTAGAATTCATCTTGAGGTCATGATAATTCAATGAAATGGTCAAATGTGGCATTTTTTTAATTCATTCAAAACAATTTTTAAATGAACTCTCTTTAAACAAATCACAGAACAGGGTGTGTACAAAAGCACAGCACAAACTGAGTGGAAGGAACTAGTCTAAATATAATATGATTCAAGCATTTATCAAAATACTATTACTATGTAATGCATGGTCCATAGGTTTTTTATTTAGTTTTTTAGGGGAAATCAAATATTGCTTTGTGTGTTTTTTATTTTGGGAGTTGTGTCATGGTGGGGGGTTGTCATGGGAATGTCATGCGTGAGCAATTATGAGCGGTGTTGTTAGGGAGTATAAAAGCGGTGTACAAGTATGGGTAAAGATGGCAAAGTAAGCATGGCTAGTCTGACAACTCCTGAAAATGCTGGGTCTAGTAGCGAGCGGCTAAGTGGGGGCCCCCTAAGAGAAAAAGCTCTGAAAGCTATAGGCTTTCTCGCATACAGGAACCAGACCCTGTACAACTATGCCTATGCCTATCTGTTGTTGAACTTGCTATCAGTTGAGTGTGTCTGTTTTTGGAATTGGTCTGAGGGGGGTTTTGTATTATTCATGTGCTCAACACAGGTGTGTGACTCCTGTGTGTCGGCGTGAGGGTCTGTGTCATGGGTGGGTGTTGTCATGGGATTGTCATGCCTAGACAATTATCAAAGTTTGGGTTTTACTTTATTGGGGTTTTTCTTTGAGTCGAAGCGGATCAAAAATGTTTGGATTAAAAAAAAAAAAAGATTGTTTGCTGCAACCAGAGAATTTGTTACAACATGAGTTTAAAAAAAAAAAGTCAGAAAAGACACAGAAACAAGACAGTGATAAGAATAAAAATGTATCAGACAGCAGTGGAGGGAGAGAGGGTAGGAGCAGGATCAAAGGCCAGAGTGTGTGTGTGTGTGGGTGGGTGTGTCTGTGTGGATACACTGAATTTGACAGATTTGTAGGTTTCAGTGTAATTTTTTGTAAGTTTTATGATAATTTTGAATGATCTTTTACCGTTTTATCATTAATAAATGAAGAGAGGGAGGGGTATACCAAATGAGAAAGTCAATTATATCAACAAAAGAGGCACCAAAGGCAAGTAAATTGAGGGTATGCCTGTACTGGGTCAGATTATATAATTATATGCAGATTTTTTCATAGTCAGATTGTGTCTCTGATAGGATATCATGAGATAAACTAATAGTAACATTTTATAATAACCAGTCTCTTGCTATTTGGCTGAAAAGTATTGAAAAGCCTTGAAAAGTATTTACTACGGCAAGGTAAAATATACGTTTTTCCGAGACAAAATAGACAAAGACAAAATTGTTTTAGCCTCGACAAAGCACATGAACAGGTCAGGCCTCCTCATTCACTTATTCACTTGCATTATATTGTATGTCACAGAACAAAACAGGGTTCTTCTCAAAGCATAACATAAGACACAATATTGCATCAAATTCTACTGACAGCATAACTGTCTTTATAAAAACCCATGTATTCTGGCAAAAGACTCATGGGAACACCATGAAACGGTGACACCAAAACTTGCCATAAGATCATTTGCATGCCTGGTTCAGTACTTAGCTGCACTTACACATGATTCTGTCAGAAAATTCATTGAGGAGGTAAAATATATCAGTTCAACATAATTCCATGGATCACTAACTGCGACAAACCCTGTTTTTCCTTTTTTCACAGTAGTAAAAAACAATTAGGTAAATGGAATGCTCAATTGAACTGACTAGACTAGCTGAAGGCCATACGTTGGTGTTTCATTCAAAACTAGACTGTTTTATGTAATGTTACAATAATATGACTTTTCCTTTTTACAGTGATTACACTTTTTCAAAAGGCTACAAACATTGATTTACAAAACACTAAACATCTCCCTACTTCTGTGATGTAGAAATCACATATTTTCCAAAATACTTCCAAAATACTACCACCAGAACCCCCAATTGATCAAACACAATGATAAGGTGTAAAGACACCTAGCTGCATAACTGTCAACTCAACAAGGCCTAAACACAGGGCAACAGTCGAGCCCTAGTCAGCAACAGAAAATGAAGGCAATATAGCACTGAGGAAGAGATAACTGTAGGCACATGTGAAGAAAGACAAGGACCATATGTATTTATCAGATGAGATTTGAGCAACATTGCTTGTGAAGATTGGGTCGAGCCACGTAACATATGTCAGCTTTTTTGGTTTGTTTGTTTGACCTTTGTGTGTTTTTGTTTGACCCAACTACCAAACACTGCTCTTTTACTCTTAGTATTTCCAGAATTTCTGAATTTCCAGATCAAATTTGGAACTGGATAGATGTATTTGGTGTAAAAAAAAAAAAAAAGTCTGCAATGTACAGGTATGGTCTTTTGCGGTATGTTTGGGCAGTATATTCTCTATGTATACGTACTCTAAATTATCCTCTAATCCTTCGCAAAAATATTAGGTTACTATAGCATACCAGTTAGAATACTATTAGGCTACTATAGCATACTGCAGCGGCCTGTAAGGCCAGGGGTGTAAAACGTAGGACGCAAATGCAGACGCCGAGATGGGAAATGGATATAAGGTTACAATGTTAAGGTTAGTCAGGTTTATTAATAATAAAAGAACAAGAAGAATGCTGTGTGAAGCTATACACTTTGGATTTTGCCGGGGTAGCATTTTCAGATGACATGCCACACATCTAATTTTGTGCTGAAGATTGGAAAATGTTTAGGGACATTTGGAGCGATATTGAGCTACCTATGGACACCACCTACACAGCGGCATGGAATAGCGCGTTCTATACCCAGCGCTACCATATTTATGCTCACTGTCCAAAGGGCTTCATTCATCTGTCTAGTGATGTTTACAGAAAACCATCATATGATTATGAAGAAAATAAATTGGCAGGTACACCTAAAGTGAGGTATCTATGGAAAGACCTGCATGTTCTAAGTAATGTTTTCAAAAAGGTTGATAGATTGTTCAAATGGAGTGCTGATTTGGAAAATGGCCAAATGGAGTGCTGATCTGGATCTGGCCAAACAATGTGAATTGTCACCTCTGGAACCAACGCCCCTAGTTCATGAAACTTAAAAAAAGAGGTGTTCATCTTTTTTTGCTGTAATAACCACACCCTTCTTCTTGTTCTTTTATTATTAATAGTATTTTCATGTCATTTTATTGCCTGTTTTCTCTGAATGCTTGTTTTAATGGATCGAGTGTTTTATTGATGTAAGTTGACCTTAAGTGTTGAGAAAGTAGCCCGTAAATAAACTCCATTATTATTAGTAGTATTATATTAGTTTTCCATTTATAAGAAACAACTTAGAGACAGACCTTCATTTATCCCATTTGAGATGCAGCTGTTTAAAGGACAGGTTCGGTATTTTACACTTCAAGCCCTGTTTTCAGATAGTTTATGATTAAATAGAACGTTTAAGATTGAAATTTGGACACATGCTGCTGTCCTGAGAATTTTCGGTTTCTGTGGTAGCGCCCCCCCTCCTCCAGAACGATGCATAGGTGCACTGGAACAATCCTTCCTAAAACGCATTAAACTTTCGTTTACAAAGACGTGAAACTCACCGAGTGGTCAGGGGTGTTCACTGATATGCTCACACAAAAATCGTTGCAAAAGATTCTTTCCAACAGGTTTTATCGTAGTTTTTGTCCAACTCCATTGACTTGTATTGGATGTGCTGTGAGGTACGGTATTACTCCGCTGCCGGAAACGGATATGGGGTTGTTTGTTTTCTTTCTGTAGTCTTATGCAGTCGCGGTATCGTAGGCTACTACGCTATCCAAATTATTGTCACGTCCAACCATGGCTAATGCTAAAATGTCTTGGAACTTGCACGATGTGAATGATAGCCTACGTGAATCATTACGTTTTCATCATGAAAGTTCCACAGCCAAAAAAATAGTAAACGTACAAAATCATGTAGCCAAATTATTCATGTAGGCTAGGGTTAGTGTGAACATGACAGGTTATGGACATAACAAATAAGTTCTTACCCCAAGTTCTTCCAACTCTGTCGTCCCAGGAGGTAATGTGGGAACCGCTGTATTTCTCAGGCAAAAGAGCTTTTTGGGCGATTTCTTTTGACCTCCAGCGAAGTTCAGTAAAATGCAGACACGGTGATCAGCTTTCTGCAGATTCTCAACAGGTGTGCTCACATCCAACCCCAGAAATTCCAGCCACAACTTTAGCCTTTCTGGATCGTTGAAAGGAAGTCTGTGACAACTTTTTTTGCCACAAATTTTCCCGCTATTCGGAACTGCAAAAATCGCCTCATTTTTAGCTGTCTGTTGCAAAATACTTCAAGACAGCGATCTTCTGCTTCTTCTGTGTATTCAATGAAATGCCAGTGGTTTGCTTGTAATTGGCAAGACGGTGTAAGGTGCATTATCGCCACCAACTGGGCTGGAGTGTCTATTATTCGGAAGAATGTACGGGTGTGAGGCGTTTGGAAAAATAGCTCCACAGTTTTACAACATGGTAATAACCTGTTGGAAAGCGTCTTTTGCAGCGATTTTTGTGTGAACATATCAGCGAACACCCCTGACCACTCGGTGAGTTTCACGTCTTTGTAAACGAAAGTTTAATGCATTTTAGGAAGGATTGTTCCAGTGCACCTATGCATCGTTCTGGAGGAGGGGGGGCGCTACCACAGAAACCGAAAATTCTCAGGACAGCAGCACACTCTCAAAAATAGGGGTACGGTTGGGGTACATTTTTGTTCTTTTAGGTACAACTTTTGACCCTGTACCTTAAAGGGAACAAAATTGAGCCCCTAAAGTACTAATATGTACCGTTCCTGGATCATTAATGTACCTTTTCGCAAAGGGACCATATTTGTACCTAAGGGTACAAAAAGTACATGGCCTGTCACTCAAAAGTTGTTGGGGGAGGAGATTCTGGACGGGAGCAACCGTTATTTCCCCCCTTAACTTTGTTCATCTCACACACCAAGAAATGGAGCAACTTTCAGTGAGGAGCTTGGTGTGAGAAAACACATGTGCAGGATGGAATAATCTTTGTGGAAGAGGAGGCAAAGCTATTCAGAGGTAAGGTGTAGTTGCAATTTATCGAAATTCGGTTTGTAAATTGTAAATAGCCTACTGTTACAGTAATGGAGTCAGATTGTTGGCTTAAAGGCTAACATTAGCATTCGCTAGCAACTTAGCCTAGGTTAGCTATGAATTCAGATATTTTAAATGGAATTCAAACTCCTTCAATAATGCATGACTATCGTGATAAATGGTAAGGAAATTTCTGTGTGTGTTTTATCTACTATTTCCCATGTCAATGTTAAGTTTTTGTGGAAGCCAACTTTCACTAACAATCATTAGCAGCTATCCTAACTAGCTTAGCCCATAGATATATGAGCATATCCTAGCACTGTTAGCCATACATACTTGCTAACTTCCCTGAAAGGCTGGTTTAATATCAACGGTAGTGCAGGTGAAAGAAGACTGGTATGTGCATACATGCAGTAAGCATGATCACTCTCAACACTGTCATTTTGTTTAGGTGAAAATGAATTAGTTGAGTTGCCTATGTTCACCAGAACATCCTGTTTGTCATTGCTTATCTAGCTAGAGGGCTAGAGGGAGCAACTCAGAACCATATAATGTTATAAAGTTACTCAGAGCTTGATAATGGTCTAACGTTAATCCTTCTCACAGATACCCACCAAGGCAGAATATGGCCACTTGGAAGTAAGCTTACCTTTCCTAAAGGATCTAATGGCTATGTAAGTTACCCAACTTGGTGTTTTTTTTTGTAATGGTATTTTTCTTATTGATGTTAAATACATATAGAAAAGTATTGCATAATAAATTATGCAAATTATAATAATACAGACAACTTTTAGATTTGTTTTTGTCCAATAGCAATTTATATATTGGTTAAGATTATCTTTGTGCTATTTCATTGTTGTGTCATTTTGTTTAATTATATTATTCTATTGCATGGCATTTGTCTCTCAAACACATAGTGGAGCAGGCAGCTTTCATTCATGAAGATACGGTGAAAAGGAGTAAGGAGAAGTTTGGGAGAGTCAGCCGGTCCATGGAACTTGTAATGACTCAGCGCTGATCTATGCCAGGTGAGCAGATTGATATAGTTTCATACATGTATTAGACAAGGTATTTTACACAATCTGTCTGAGGCTATTTATTTGTGTGGTTGAAAAAAATCTTATTCTGAGGTTTGTGTTTGCATTTTGCTTCCAACAGATGTAAAACCCCTGCTGTCATTGGTGAGGCTACCACTGCTATTGAAAATATGTGAACGTCCTGTAGATCAAGTAAGGTTCCAGTCTAAGTCAAAGTGGATATATGCAGAGGAACAGAAGTTGAAGAGGGGGAAAACAGCAGCCTCCACATTCTCCTGAAGAATATGTTGGATTTCTGCCAGTTTTTGAAATTGAACTTTGGTGCCTTTTGAGACTCTTGCCTTTTTAATGGTTCGCCTCATGATTGGAAGGATTGGAGTGTATTTTCTGATTGATTTATTGGTGAGGTAATGAACATTGTAACAATATATTGTACATTTTTACAGGCTTGCTAATATTTCCCAATGGCTGGCACATTATTTTCATTACATCACACATATTGTTCACTCAATTCTATGGTGTATGCACTGTGAATGAGATCTAGGATCATATAGCTACTAAGTTACTGCAAGGACTTAATTTATTGCAACGTGTAATGGTTATGGCAAGCAGATACTGTATTTTCATCACTTATACACGAGTATTAACATGAACTTGAAAGCATACAAGGTTTGTTGGAGTAATTACTAACTCAAATATTGGTATTTTATAGATCATATAAAGGTGTTATTAGTGCTATCGTGCAAATTAATATATTTTTTCCTTCTGCATATAAACACAATGTGGCTACTCAGGCAAAATATTGTAAACCAAATGTTTTATTATTTACACTTACAGTCATAACATGTTTTACGTGAATATGTATATTGATATGGATATAAGATACTTTGATGTTTTGATATGAATGTGTTTTTAATATGAACATGTTAACATTTATTGTACCTGTATTCATGTGGAGTATTGTGTGTAATATCCCCCCAGAATAAACATTTAAATGTACTTATTGGTTGTGCATATATTTTAGTTATACCACCTTAAATTTTCACTGGGGTTGTACCCTTGAAGTACAGATTAGTACCTTTTAAGGGTACTATGTGATAATGATATATACAGGTACATTTTAGTCATTGCAGGTACACAAGTGTACCTTGATGGGTACAGATGGCTAGGGTACACAAATGTACCTACATTCATGGGTACATTATTGTACTTCAAAAGGGTACTGCCCCAGCGACAAGCATTTGTACCGACTTAGGTACACACTGGTACTTCCATTTCTTAGAGTGCATGTGTCCAAATTTCAATCTTAAACGTTCTATTTAATCATAAACTATCTGAAAACAGGGCTTTAAGTGTAAAATACCGAACCTGTCCTTTAAAACAAAATGCGCTCCTCCGGCCAGAGACCCAGGAGATCATGCCGAAAATGTACTGAGCTAGAACAGAGGATTTCTACTTTGGAATCAAAGATGCATGCCCTTCCATCAACGACAGATGAACTACGAGAGGCATCTCATGAAGTGAGTACAGCAACTACTGGAAATGCAGAGAATGTAACCCAGCAGTCTAATGTCACTGCTAATAGAGCAGATGAATGCATCGACCTCACAAAGGGAAATGTGAGTACAGAGCCTTGGCACAGGCAAGGTGCCAGACCAAAAAACAAAAAACGTAAAACAAGAACTGTAATTACCTCAACACCAGTAAATTCAGATGTTAACTTCAGGCCTCGTATCAGAAATACAGACAGATCAGCAAACTACTACAGGGCTTGTGGTCCTAAGGGAAGCCCACAGCCCCTAACACTAGGGAACAGATTTGAATGCCTCCGGGACGTGAGAGAGGAATTTCCCAGGGAACAGACCCAAAGCAGGCAGCGATCAAACCACAACAATAGAAAGATGGGCACAGACAAGAAGCAGCACTCAGCACCTGTTCATCCCACAACCCTCGTTCTAGGCGACTCTGCTGTGAGACATATAAATGGGGAAAGGATGATTGTATGTTGTTTCCCAAATGCTTCAGTGTCTGACACAAAAAACAAGCTTGCAGAACTGGTGTCAAAATATGCAACTATCAAGCGCATCATTGTGCATGTTGGAGCAAATGACATCTACAGAGAACAGCTGTATGTCAAAGAAGATTTCAAGGAACTTTTCTCGGCCCTATATGAGCTTGGAATACAAATTTTCATCAGTGGCCCACTCCCAGCAGAGGGAAGCTTTGTATTTTCCAGACTATTCAGTTTAAACACCTGGCTCGCAAAAACATGCTTTTCAGTTGGGATGAATTGTATTGACAATTTTAACCTTTTTTGGAATCGCAGGGAATACTTCAGACCAAATAGCACAGAGCTGAGTTGGACTGGGGCCAAGATCTTAACCGAATACTATCACCTCTCTCTCCTGCATCCAACATTTTTTCTGCCAACCTTGAGCCGAGCCTCTGATAAGCGCTCAGTGGCCATACAGACGGAACAAGCGGATGACATCAACAACTCAGCTAAACCAAAACACTCTGCACAGGCTGAAACAGAGATATGCCCAACCCTCCCTGCTGTGGGGCCCTCTGGTAACCACCCGCTAGCCTTCACTGAAATGCAGACCTTGGAGAAACACAAACAACCAGCTCAACAATGCCCAGCCATGTCCACTGGACAAGATAAGATGGGTGCTGCTAAAATGACTCAAAGTCAATCACTGGCGTCAAACTCCCTGGAATCTCAGCAAACAAATGGATGTGATGAGCATGAGGAGATAGCACCTATCAAAGCTGCTGAGAGGCTATCAGAAAGGAAGGGTCATGTTGATTTCCCATCACCACCCACACCCAATCACATCCCCACCCAATCAAACTCCCCAGGCCACACAAACCCCCCTAATCTCCCATCACCATCCCCATCCCGTCATCCCACCACCCACTCAAACTCCACAGGATCCCCTGAATACCCATCACCATCCCCACCCAAGCACATGATGTTCCCTGCAAGAATGGAGAGACTGCTACCAGTAGCCATGCAGAGTTTTACTAGCCCAAGATCATTAGCACCAAAGAAGCGAAGGGCACCTCCACCCCCTCTCCCTCCCCGTTTAGAAGGATCTCTTAAGCAGCAGCAACCTCTTAGTTCATTTTCTCAGCCGGCATATAGCATGGAATGTGCAGTGGAAAATACAGATGGCAGCAGCAGGGGACAATTGTATGATGACTGTGTTGTATGATATTCTCAGGGTCCCTGCAATATAAATGGTACTGACAGTAGTTTTGAGAACATGCCGGGACCCAGTAAGCCCATGACATTCTCTATTCCTGTATTGACAAGAAATAGAACACAAATGCATCGAGCTTATAGGGTAAACCAGTCCAATCTCCTACCCGTACCACATCAACCTCAGATTCGCCCCATGGATCATATTTCCCCAACACTTACAGCAAAACTAGCACTCCTAAATATCAGATCTCTTTCAAAGAAATCATTCTTAATTTATGATCTAATTTGCACACACAACCTTGATTTTTTACTTTTAAGTGTGACATGGTTAGATCAAGCAAACAGTGCTGCTACTCTCATCGAATCAGCTCCCCCACATTTCAGTTTTTTGAGTGCTACCAGAGCAAATAAAAGAGGTGGGGGGATAGCTACAATTTTCAAGACGTCTTTTCAGTGCAATCAGTCGTCATTCGGTGACTTTACTTCATTTGAATATCTGTGTGCATGCATTAAGTCTTCTCCTCAGATTTTATTACTGACAATTTACAGGCCTCCAAAACATTCAGCTAAAGTTTTTCTTGAAGAACTAGGTGAACTGCTATCAGTTGTTTGCATAGAGTTTGACTGTCATCAGGGGATCTAAACTTGCATGTGGATAATCCTGAAAACAATTATACCAAGGAATTCATTGCACTAATCGATACTTTCTCCCTAACACAGCATGTACAGGGGCCAACACACTCTCTCGGCCATACCCTCGACCTTGTTATCACAAAGGGTCTCGATGTCTCTACAGCTGTTAAAGACCTGGCCTTATCTGATCATTTCTGCGTGTTCTTTGATGTGTCTATGTCCCCACACACTCAAAACACAGCTATGATGGTAAAAAGGAGAATCATAAATGATCAGACAAGTGCTCTCTTTGAGCAAGCACTTTCACTAAAGTCAAGTCAACTGTCAGACTCTGAAGACTTATTTGATCACTTTAATGCAAAAATGGCAAACATTATGGATGACATTGCTCCATTACAATTCAAGAAAGTTAAGGACAAACAGAAAGCACCATGGAGGCAAAATCCAGCAGTTAAACTTCTAAAAAGAGAGTGTAGGAAGACTGAAAGAAAATGGCGTAAATACAAACTTCAGATCGATCCACTATGAAATCCATAAAGAGATGCTCCGCACATATAACTCTGAAATATGCAAAGCAAGACAGTCTTTCTTTTCTAACATTATCAATAGAAGTTCAAATAACACTCGTATTCTATTTTCAACTGTTGATAAGTTAACAAATCCCCCCTCACAATTAGCGCCTGAACTTCTCTCAACTAATAAATGCAATGAGTTTTCATCTTTTTTTAAAGGTAAAATTGACAAAATCAGACTCAACATATCTGCTCAATTACAAATTCAACAACCTGAACTTCTAGCAACAAACAGAGGGAAACTAAACTTGATGTCAGAGTTCAGCTTGATGGTACAGAATCTCAGCTCTTCCACATGTGTCTTAGACACTCTGCCTACCAATTTCTTCAAAACTGTTTTTCACCTCATAGCGGCGGATGTCCTTCAAATTGTAAATGTATCACTGCTGTCTGGCACTTTTCCTAAGTCACTGAAAACAGCTGTTGTAAAGCCACTTCTCAAGAAGAATAACCTGGATGCCTCCATGCTAAACAATTACAGGCCCATATCCAATCTACCTTTTATTGGCAAAATTATTGAAAAAGTAGTCTTTAATCAATTAACCACCTTCCTAACATCAAATGGGTATTTTGATTACTTTCAGTCTGGTTTTCGGGCAAATCACAGCACTGAAACAGCTCTCATTAAAGTTTCCAATGACATACGCCTAAACACAGATTCAGGTAAAACATCAGTCCTAGTGCTACTGGACCTTAGTGCAGCATTTGACACTGTTGATCACAATATTTTACTACACAGACTAGAACACTGGGTTGGATTTACAGGCATAGTTATCAGCTGGATAAAATCATATCTACAAGAAAGGAGCTTCTTTGTTGCCATCGGAAACTGTATCTCAACACCAACGTCCTTGACCTGTGGTGTTCCCCAGGGGTCAATCTTGGGGCCACTATTATTCAACCTCTATATGCTCCCACTTGGACAAATCATTCAAAATAATTTGATTTCATATCATAGCTATGCAGATGACACACAAATTTACTTAGCTCTATCACCAAACGACTATGGTCCTCTTGAATCTATGTGTCAGTGTATAGAACAAATCAACACCTGGATGTCTCAATTTTCTTCAGCTGAACAAAGAAAAAACTGAAGTAATTATATTTGGTAAAAATGAGGAAAGACTTAGGGTTGCCACTCTCCTTGGCACAAAAGGGTTGAAGGCAAAGGATACTGTTAAAAATCTTGGTGTATTAATTGACAGTGATCTAAATTTCAACAGCCACGTGAAAGCGATAGCTAAATCAGCTTTTTACCACCTCAAAAATATTGCCAAACTCAGAGGGCTGATGTCAAAATATGACTTAGAAAAACTCATTCATGCATTTATCTCCAGCAGGGTTGATTACTGCAATGGACTGTTCACAGGCCTTCCTAGAAAGACTATTAAACAGCTTCAGGTGATACAAAATGCAGCAGCTAGGATTCTAACAAAAACTAAAAGAACTGACCACATTACTCCAATTCTTAAGTCCTTGCACTGGCTTCCAGTAAGTCACAGAATTGACTTTAAAGCACTATTGCTTGTTTATAAATCAGTAAATGGAGCAGGACCTAAATACTTGTCAGACATGCTTCAGCAGTACACACCTTCTCGTCCTCTCAGGTCCCAGGTGAAAAACCTGCTAGTAAAACCTACAGTTAGAACTAAACATGGTGAAGCAGCTTTTAGCTGCTATGCGGCTCAGCTGTGGAACCAACTTTCGGATGACATCAAAAAGGCCCCAACTGTAGCCAGTTTTAAATCTAGACTTAAGACCAAACTTTTCTCAGATGCTTTCTGCTAACTGTGCCGAGTAACAAATTCTGAATCTGCCTTGATAATTATTCTACTTTGTCTTTTATTACTTTTTTTTACTACTTTTGCCTTTGTTTTGCTTACTAATTATTCTTTATTTTTAAATGATTTTACCTTGTTTTATGTTTCCTTTTTATTATGATCTTTACCTTTTAACTATTCTTTGACTATATTGCCCTTCTATGCTTTTATTTGTTATTATTGCTTGGTTTTGTTTACGTAAAGCACATTGAATGACCTCTGTGTATGAAATGCGCTATATAAATAAACTTGACTTGACTTGACTTGACATCTCCAGGTCGTTAAACATCTCGATTCTGGGGGCAAAGCGTCCACTCAGCTCAGTGTAGGACTTGATGAATCGCCCATTGGGATCCACCCACATGAAGTTCTTGGGCTTGCCCTTTTCCTCCGCGCACCCGCAAGGCAACAGGACTGACTCATCACATCACAGCCTGATGAGCAAGATGTCGGCGCGTGAACACGCAGCGACCTCTCTCTGTCCCAACCGAACGGTGTTTTGTTAGTTTAAAAAGTGTTTGTCCGAAAGTTTTACGTGTTCGTCTCGTCTTACTACGTCGTACTACAAGTACAGCAGGCAGTTTTGCAGCGTTCTGGACTTTGCAACAGACACGCTGTTTGGTCAAAAATGTTCAAAGTCCAGTTTAGATGCTGTTTAGAGTATTACACGCTTACTTAACACTGTGTACGGCAGTTGCTCATACCTGTGTTCAATGGCAGGGAGAGATCATGCAAGCAGTCCGGCAGGCAAGCAAGATGTTAGGCAGGCAGACATGCAGGCAGGAGGGCAGGAAGGGCAGAAAGGCAGGGAGGGAGGTACAGCAGGCAGGCAAGCAGATGGTACGCAGTGATGTAGATCCAGCAGTTCAATAATCCAAAGGGACGGGTATTCCAAAAGGTGTTTTAAATTAAATGTTCTAAATGTTCAACTCTAAGGCTTCGAAAAGGTCAAGCGTTTAAATCATAAAGCGTCAAGATTCAACTATCAAGATACAAGTTACAAGTTACAAGTTACAAGCTACGAGCTACGAGCTACAAGCTTCAAGCTGTAAAAAACTATTTGTGTCCAGCATCTTCCACTGTCTAACTAAGACTGACTAAACCACATGGAAGACGCCATCTTGAAGTGAACAGGTGACCAGGTGACCTAGGACCATGTCAAAATAAAAGCTCCATACAGAAGCTAATGAATCTCAAGCAAACTAAGAGTCTTTCAGTTCAATAGGGTTTAAAATTCAAATTGGCTCCTACACACGCTTAAGGAACTCGGACTACTCCGGCCTGCAACAACACCGGACTCGCCTGCTACTCCTCCACCGGAAAGAAAGCATCGGAAGCGGTGTGCGAGGAAGCAGAAGAGGGGCAAGCGCGGAGGCGTCCGAGCCAGGCTAGCGGCCAGCCCAACTCGCCCAGCCATACCATCCATTCTCCTGGCAAATGTACGATCACTGGACAACAAAATGGATTACATACGACTGCTGAGATCAACGAACCGGACAGTGAGTAACTGCTGTGTGCTCGTCTTCACTGAGACTTGGTTAAATGACAACATTCCGTACTCTGCTGTACAACTGGAGCAGCTAGCATGCTATCGAGCAGATAGGGCCATTGTAAAGGGAGGAAAATCACAAGGAGGAGGAATCTGTGTTTACATCCGTGACGAATGGTGCCGGGACACTGTAGTAGTATGCAAACACTGCTCACCACTGGCGGAGTTTATGATCATAAAGTGGCGTCCTTTTTACCTGCCAAGGGAAATTACTGTGATTCTGCTAGTCGCAGTATACATCCCGCCTACCAACAATAACAGCGACAGGAACGCGGCTCTTAGTGAACTGTACCAGGCTGTCAGTGAACAACAGACGGCACACCCAGACGGTTTCACCATCTTCGCTGGAGATTTTAACCATGCAGATCTCAAAACTGTTCTTTCAAAGCTACACCAGCATGTTGATTTTCCAACAAGAGAAGACAACATCATGGAACTGGTCTACACTACACACAAAGGAGCATACAAAGCCACCCCCCTCCCCCACATTGGACTTTCTGACCATATCACTGTTATGCTAATGCCCGCATACAGACAAAGAGTAAAAGCAAACAAACCGGTTCGTAAGCAGGTAAAAGTGTGGCCTGAGGGAGCCTCCGATGCTCTTCAAGACTGCTTTGACACAACAGACTGGGAAATGTTTAAGCAGGCAGCCACTTACAACAACCAGAGTATACCGACACTGTAACCTCTTACATCACCAAGTGCATCGATGATGTGACCCACACAAAAGACATCATCACTCGGGCTAACTGGAAGCCATGGCTGACAGGGGATGTCCTCAGGCTGCTGAGGGCCAGAGACAAAGCCTACAGAGCTGGGGATTAAGCTGGCATGAGAACAGCGAGAGCCAACCTGTCCCGTGGCATCAAGGAAGCAAAAAAGGAATACACTCACAAGATAACCACCCACTTCAAAGACAGCAGGAACACACAAGGCCTATGGCAGGGTATTCAGGCCCTCACGGACTACAAGCCCGCGCCACAGAGCTGTGAGAGCAACATCCCTCTGCTCAACAATCTGAACCGCTTCTTTGCTCGCTTTGAAGCACAAAACAGCACTTGCCCACAGAAGACCCCTCCCCCTCCACACGAGCAGCCCCTGTGCCTCTCTGCCGACAGCGTGAAGAGGACACTTGCTGCTATCAACACTCGTAAGGCAACAGGCCCAGACAACATCCCAGGTCGTGCGCTGAAGGACTGCGCTGAGGAGCTTAACCCTCTAGGCGCCACGGTCGAGTTTACTTGACAAGATGCAGTACTGAATAAAACGGCCGATTTAGTCAAATAGGGTGTCATATTTCGTTTGACCTCCACTCCACTAGATGGCAGACATGTCATACGTCATCCCCGAGTCGAAAAAGGGGCATGCTTTAAACAAAACCTTCTAGCTACAGCGCATTGAATCAGTGCGTGAAATACCGGAGCTAGTGTGCGTGTGAGCCACTTTGTCAGAGCGATATTGTCAACGTCAGCGAGTATTTGCATTAGATTATCGTCTAATGGCATCAAAAAAGTTTACCTGAAATTAAGTGTTGGGTCTTCTATTCGCGGACCCTGATTCTGAAGGGGAATATCTGCCTTCAGAAAATGACGGTGATTCGTTTAGTGAGGCTTCAGATGCATCCCTGCCTTGCAATGATGCAGCTGGACAAAGTGAGAGTTTACTCCATAGTTTAGCTTACACCAAGCACAAACATTGAATCGTTTGCCCAATGTCACTGGTGGGAATAATGTTTAACGGGTTTGGAGTGTTCATCGGGAAGTTAGCAGGGTGTTAGTGGTGTGGCGAACGAGGCTGGAGGTAGCCTAATGTCCATGTAGCGCTAGCTTCTGTCTTCTGACCGTGTGCCTCTCCGCAATCGCGGCGACAGTAACGTGGTGGAGCCTTTGTCTAATGCCACTGGGGATGTTAGACGAGGTCGAAGTGCTCATAGGACAGTTAGGGAGGAACGTAGAGGCAGTGTGGGGAGTCGCAATGAGAATGACAGTAGGCCTAGTCCGAGCTGCGCAAATTCTCTCCACTCGACGCGAGGCAGAC
Organism: Alosa pseudoharengus; assembly: GCF_046254945.1. Lineage (NCBI taxonomy): Eukaryota > Metazoa > Chordata > Actinopteri > Clupeiformes > Clupeidae > Alosa > Alosa pseudoharengus. The sequence continues at coordinate 47,163,521 of NW_027468718.1, read as the reverse complement.
CATGCTGCTCGCAACAGGAGCAGAGGTGGTGACACGGGGCAGGAGAGCCATTAGGCCATGCATAGTCTATCACAAGATGATGGGAATGCCGGCCCTGTATGGATAGGATATGGATAGTCATTATCTCTACAGCAAAAGGCCTGCTACATAAAAAAAAAATTGTCAGCCATTTATTAGTAATGATTTACACTGTTGATTATCTATTTCCCTGACCATTTAGGACATATATGTGTTCTTTTTTGTGTGTTCATGTCCTTGTGATGCGTGTGTCTTTGTCAGCTAAGAAAAAAAAAAAAAAAAAAAAACATCAACAAAAACAACAAAAAGAAAACAAATACTAACATTGTCTCTTGTCTTGTCTCGTCATCTCACTCCTGATCTGTGCCTTGCCATGGCAAATGAGCTTTTGAACTAAACAGGTCTTGTCTACTTGTGTTTGTGTCATCTGAATAATATATATGTGCCCCATACATGGAATCAGAGTGCCTACTGTATGTAGTAAATGGAAAATCTCTACAGCAAAAGGCGCCTACCGCTACATGCATTTGGTTTGTTTCTGCCATTTATTTGTAATGATTTACATAGTTTGTTTACTACCTAGTATTTACCTGAGCATTCAGTATTGTGCAATATAGCATACAGAAGGTGAAGGACATTTTGGGGGGAAAGAAGTGGTGCATTTTATCATTCAAACATGCGACTTTTCATGAAAATTCTATAATCCAAGATGGCCGCCACCATATGACGTCATAATATGCAAATTAGATATAAACATTTAATCTTCACAGACATCTTTAACACTTCCCTGAAGCAAGCCATCGTCCCATCATGTTTCAAAGCTGCCACCATCATACCTGTGCCGAAGAAAACTGCTCCATCCTGCTTCAATGACTACCGCCCCGTGGCACTGACACCCATCATCATGAAGTGCTTTGAGCGGCTTGTCATGTCACACATCAAATCCATTCTCCCCCCCACCCTGGACCCCTTCCAGTTTGCATACCGAGCCAAACGGTCCACAGAGGATGCAATCTGCTCTGCCCTCCACCCAGCCCTCACCCACCTGGAAAAAAGAGACTCATATGTGAGATTGCTGTTTATAGACTTCAGTTCTGCATTCAACACCATAATACCACAACAACTCATCTGCAAACTTGACAAACTGGGACTCAGTACCTACCTCTGCAACTGGCTACTGGACTTCCTCTGTCAGAGGCCTCAAGTAATACGTGTTGGCAACAATATCTCAAGCAGCATCACACTGAGCACGGGGGCCCCCCAAGGCTGCGTGCTCAGTCCGCTGCTCTTCATCCTGCTTCAAAACGTTCATAGTATGGCTTAAAAACTTTTGCTTCTGCCTCCGTTAATGTCCATGTATTGTAGATATCTACCTTTTTCTCCGACCCTATCAGTTAGGTCTTACCTGTACAGCTCTATGCAGCTGTAAATGCCTGGACTAGTAACTTTATCCTTAGATGCCTCAGAAAACATAATAGTTCAAACATATATACCACATTTTCTATTACTTCACCATACTTCAAATTAAATATTTTTTCTGAAATTATTTCACGTTTTGTGCCTTTTTTTCATATTATTTGCTAGAAAGGGCATTAAATACTCTAAAATCACACTCATATATATTTTTGTGATGTTCCCAAGGTCTGAAATGTAGGATTCAATAATAAAAACATTGAAATATGTCCCATGGCTAAAATTCTGGGGCAAAATAGGTTTCTCCAATGGCAAAATTGGCGGCCATCTTGGAAAATGGCCGCCATTTTGAAAATTCACGTGGCTAACGTTATTTTTCAAATAAATGGCCTCAGAGGGATAAACATACCAAATGTTACGCTTGTTACCAGAATTGAACGATTGTTACAGTTATCTGCCCCACTAACAACCAAATGGATTATTTTAGTAAATCAGACTGTTGCAGTCATCCTCCCAAATCATTAAGTGGCATCATTTTTTGTTGTATTGCATTCTATCCAGAAGTCTGTCAATGCTATACAAAACATCTATACCATCAATTATTGTTTTATCTTGAATGCAGTTGAAATCACTGCAATATCAAAAATGTGTAATGTGTGTCAGTGTGACCATTTCAGAAGTGTATGAATTGTGTACTTGTATTTGTGAATTGTGCACAATTTGTAATACATCACACACACACACACACACACATGCTGACGCATGACTGCACTGCAACCTACAGCAACAACCACATAGTGAAATTTGCTGACGACACAACTCTGGTGGGTCTCATCACCAAGGGCGACGAGACTACTCAATACAGGTTGGAGGTCGACCTTCTGACCACGTGGTGCAGGGACAACAACCTCCTGCTGAACGTCAGCAAGACCAAGGTGATTGTTGTTGACTTCCGGAGAGGTCCCACCCAACACCTGCCACTGACCATCGACGGTGCTGTGGTGGAGAGAGTGAGCAGCACCAAATGCCTGGGGGTGCACATCAGTGAAGACCTCTCCTGGACCACCAACACTACTTCCTGCGGAAACTCAGGCGAGCAAGTGCTCCACCAGCCATCATGACCACATTCTACCGAGGCACCATTGAGAGCATCCTCTCCAGCTGTATCGCTGTGTGGGGCAGAAGCTGCACTGAATAAAACAGGAAAGCCCTGCAGCGCATAGTGAACACAGCTGGAAGGATTATTGGTGCTTTACTCCCCTCCCTGAAAGACATTTACACCACCCACCTCACCCGCAAGGCGACCACAATTGTGAGTGATGCAAGTCACCCCGCTCACAATTTGTTTGATCTACTGCCCTCTGGGAAGAGGTACAGAAGCCTGCGCTCCCGCACCACCAGACTCACCAACAGCTTCATACACCAGTCTGTTAGGATGCTGAACTCTCTCCCCCCTCTCCCCCCCTACACCCTCAGCTACATAACATCCTGTACTTTGGACCCACAATCGCTGCCTTGCACTACTCCACTTGTACACTTTGCAACTTGTTGTTGTTGTCCTGTGGTCCTGAAAACACAACACACTTCTGTTGCTCTTACATAACTTGCACCACTATGCCACCTGCTTACTTAGGTCAAACAGAACTACCTCAGCCATTTATTGGCCTGACTTTTCACTATTATATTGACTGTCTATGCACAATTGCACAATTTCAACCCAATTTTGCTGCTCTTATTTCTTCATTGTATGTTCCTTCTTATTTACTTTTTTATTGTTTACTTGAATATTATGTTTGTCTGTGGACTTAAATTGGTAGAATATGTCTTGTCTCCACCGTGGGATAGTGAGAAACGTAATTTCGATGTCTTTGTATTATATTATTAGGGCTGTCAAAATAACTGATTCATTTTTATTAATTAATTTGAGAAGAAATAACTGATTAAAAAAATTAACGCAGATTAATCAATTCTGTATAACCTTTGACCGAGCCGTTGTAGTCAGTAACCATTAGACTGTAAAATGAAGGAGAGAGAAAAAAATGTGCTGCCTAGATCATTTCCTCAGCATATTAGGTCATATCATAGATTATTATGGCCATTATTAAAATAATAATAAAAGAGTTTTTGAACTTTAATGCTGATTATTCAATGATTCATTTGAATTTAAATATTTAAAGGAGACATATTATACCTTTTTAAACAAGTTAGAATAGGTCTATGGGCTATACAAAACATGTTCATAAAGTTTTTTGCACAAAATCAGTCTCACATAAAGAGATCTCTGCAGCCTAATTCTTGCCAGCTTCAGTCCCTTTCAGAATGAGCCGTTTAAGGACTCTATCACTTTTATGCAAATAAGCTACTGCTGATCACGCCCCACTGTCAGATGTTTACGCTGTTTGTTTTCTTCACGTGAAAACCTCCACAGCTTGGGTGAAAATGACGGAATACAGAGGCGCACTCTGTATTCCGTCATTCCAACATTTTCGACCCAGAGTCGGACCCAGATCAAGATGAAGAGGAGCCACCTGCAGAAACACCTTCACGAATGCTGCAAGCAGTTTCTAAATGGTTTAACTTTTTAAATCAATGTATTTGCTATCTCTCCTACGTGCCAAATTAGTCTTGGCTATTAGCCTTTACCCTGTTCAGCCTGTTACGAAGTAAACATAATGTAATTTTTCGTGACAAAGCCAGTCTTTTTACAATATTTAACATTTGCTTGTATTTGAAACTTCACTAGATTCACAGCACTTGATTAGCTTTTATTATTATTATTTTAATTATTATATAGGTGTGCTTGTGGAAATTGTTGGGCAATGCCAACTGAGGCAGAGTATATGCTGCCTGGAGATTACACAGGTAACTTTTCTAAGCTACAGAAAGGCCTGCAAATATGTTACCGCGTTACTAACTTACTTACAAATGAGCTAGCGAGTATGCTGCCATATTACTCACTCATTTACGAATAATGCTAGGGACTGTGCTAGCATAGCACTCACCTTACCTTACCATTATAGATCACACAACGTATGCAGCAGACAGGTTTATACCCAGTGTGCCTGAATGTTTATTTTCTTCAGAACGCACTGAACATATACAGAGCTGACCATGGGGCCTTACGGCTACGGGGAATAGAGCAGTATGTGTTATTTATTAAGCTACTTATTCGTTTTTCCCAGTGTTTATGAGAAGTGACAGGCTACCGTTTTTATCAGCAAAAGCAGATGTTAGTCTTACTAATGTTCATAGGTCACTAATGGCCTTACACACCAACACATGCCCCAATTGTTGTTTTCTTTCTTTTTATGTATGGCTATTGTCTGCAAATTCAGCAGGTATCAAACATACACTTGTTACACATTTAAATATAAATAAAATTACAATATATTTATTACACAAAACAGAAATAAAACATGACAGGGAAATGCATCCTGTAGAGAGGGTCCCCAGAGGATAAGGTGGTCTGGTCTTGTGCAGCATCCTCATTGTAATGCAGAGCAGCCAGGTAGAGTCTTGCGCAGTAAAGAGAAAACCAAACATGAAAATAATGGCATGCACATAATATGCACGTTTACTTTGAGCTAAAAACTGAGGCTACAACTTCTTGCACTGTTAGTACTATATCTCTCTTTATTTACAACAGCAAACATTAGCCTAGACTAAGAGCTTACTGGCCACCTTCATTGTAGATAACATGACCATATCTAACTCCTCATCAGTAAGGACAAAACGACTACAAATTGTGACAAACCCTTGCACCGTAAATGAAATAGAGCTATAGGGGAAATGTGCAAACACTTGATAACGTTATAAAGTGAGGCTACAAGCTAACATTAGCTTATACTAAGGGCTTTTAGCTGTTGGTCGCCTCAATTGTGGATAACATGACAATATTTAATGGAGGTCTAGCGTCTAGACAACATTTTAAAGGTGCCATGTGTAAGAATTGAGGTAAAAATATCCAAAAAATGAGATACACGCATCAAAAGAATGAGAAGAAATAAAGCCTATGATGTCATTAAAAACAGCCCGACAGCCACAGCCCGACAGACGTCATAATACCAGTTTCGGCCATGGGAGGCGGTATGCGGGCAACATAACCGCCATCCAAACTGCAATACACGTGTCTCGGTTGTTACCTCACTTTCTGGAGGTATACTGCCCCCATCTTTTATGGAATGTGGAGTATGAATTGATTTTTTGCCGGACATTACATATGGCACCTTTAACAATCATTACTTTCAGATATTATTGACTGGGATTGTCAAATATGACTCGACCGGCTGTGCTGCATTTGCAATTTGGAATGGAGAAAATGCTCACTCCAAGCAGATGCAGGGCTAACGTTAGCCGTAATGTTTGTGTTAGCTTGTGCTAAATGACAAAACACGAACAACCTAACGTTAGTTCATGCGTAACTGCGATAGAAACACAAAAGTCATTATTTGAAAGTACTTACATGTCTCTCATCTTGTGACTTGCCACGGACAGTAGGTACCCAGCAAACACGTCCATGTGGGGCCCACATGGGCCTTACTTGGGTTAGTTGGGCTTCAGCTGGGCATGGGCTTAGAGTGGGCTTTGATGTTGGGGCCCACATGGGCAACCCAGATAAAATACACCGTGCTAAAACTAAACATGGGCACTACATGGGTCCCAACTGGGCCACAATAATAAAAATATATATATATAAAAAAAAACCGATAAAGTATGTTGATATGACATGCTGGTTACTGCAGTTATATAAAATTAACAATATATATTTAAAAATCTATTAGGGTAATGTGTTAGTATTCCGTAATGAGCCTTAAACCATTTTAATGTGGCTTTACAATCTGTTTAGCTTTTTTTTACTTAGTTAAACTTAGTTTACTTAGTTAAATCTTAATCGTTAATCGTTTTTGATTTTGCACCCAAAGTTCTCGTGGTAAGCGCCTGCGCAAAGAAACTCCTCCCCAAGAGCTGTTGGAAAAGTTGAAACGTGACAGAAAAAAAAGGTTAGGCTGTGACTAGTTTTGTTCTTCTCAAATCTCCACGATTACCTACTTGGACGCACTGGAAGAGGCTGCTTTCATCTCGCAAAAGGTAAGAACAACTACAGTCCTTGTATAGATAGGCCTAATAACTGAAAATTGCTAGCACTAGAATCTACATTCTGTAGAAAACTATCATGGCATTGAAGCTAAGTGAACCAAACACTTGGCAAGTTGGAGGGAGTGACAGTTGGCATAACGTTAGTTCTACAGCTAACAAGGCGAAAATCGCTATTTAGCTAGGCTAACGTTAACGTCATGCCATCCTACTCTAACTTAATTTTAACCATTTTAACCGGTGAGCTCAATGACCCTCGTTTCCGATATTGATGTTGAAAGTGCTTATTCGATATTAAAGATTATTTTGAATGGCTGACTTGTAGAAAGCACTAGCTAACGTTAACGTTAGCTCTAGAAGCTAGTCTTTGACTTCTCAAAGGAATTTGAAGCCTTTGGCAGGAGTAACTAACGTTAGTATTTTCAGGCTGTTTAGAAGTTTTTTGCTGATTCAACAACTAAAATGTTTTGGAAGATATTGGAAACCCTATTTTGTTTGATTTATTTACTAGCCAATGTTAGCTGGTTAGCTGCTGGCCGAAACATTTTAGGCGGCAATGTTTTTTGATTCCGACGCAGGTAACGTTAGAATCTAGAAAAAGTTCACGCTGTTCCGTACAGTCTGCCCCCTCAGGATCGGCGCGCTATTACACTTACGCCAGGATGATTGAGTGAGACGGTAACCACTACGCCTCCGGTATACATCATTGAAAAGAGGAAGGTCTTGTCAACAAAACAAGCCCTCATTGGAGTACCTTTGTGAACTGTGACCAATCCTAGAAGCGATTTATTGAGCTTAGTGCCAGAAATCCCGGATGTTGACAGCCACAGTATTCCGTACGTTTATTCGCTGAGTCGTAACAGTGTTTCGTACGTAACTTTTGGACACAAATTAAACAAACACTTTACACCGTAGACGGTGATTTTTACATCGTTCAATGTTGGTAGATTTGTTATTTTTAAGATTACATCGTTAATAAAGCGTTTTGTTGATTAATTACGTGGTTAGGATCATTTTTAAATTAGCCAACATGTAGCTTAGCTATACTGGCAAGTAAGTTGATACTTTTACGTCCTTTAACTGTTAACTTTGAACTCGGTTACTTTTGAAATAATAAACGGGAACTCCTCAACTCACTCTGGGTGCAGTAGTGAAATATGTTATTTAAATTTCAAAGTGTATCAAGTGCTTGTAACAGAAATATAGGAACAGAAACTGTGCCTCGTCTGAGAACCAACCCGGGTATGGCATAAGACAACTCTGGTTCAATGTGAATGAAACGCATCACAGCATAGGACATTCATTGTGCCATCAAAGACAACTGCAAAGTGGATGTAGTGAATAAAGTGCAATTTCAAGTAGGCCTTGTAAGACCAGGAACACAGCAACATTTGTAGTGAATAAAGTGCAATTTCAAGTAGGCCTTGTAAGACCAGGAACACAGCAACAGTTGAATGCAGTCCTTGTAAGACCAGAACATGTAGAACAAAATATTAAAGGGAAACTTGGCAGGATTCCCCCCTCTGCTGGAGAAATTGTGCATTATGCTATTTCAAACTGTGGGAAAAGGTAATGATAAAGCACATGGATTTGTTTACAAGCTAGCGAACGGTTAGCATAAGTTTGGTAGAACGATGTGGATGTTACAAGGTGAGGTTTCTTGTTTCTCACTTCTCTTTCCGGGACGGTAGTCTCAATGTTGCAAGGTTGGTTTTCCGCCTGGGGACGCTAGGCGCAGCGGGGAAAGTCACCATTTTCACCGGAACAGGTCATTTAACAAGACAGAACAATATAGAACAATATGAACAAAACTGAGAACAAAATATTAGGAATAATTGAGTACAAAATTGGAGAACAATTAAGAACAAATTTATTGATGAACAATCATTAACAATCTACTATTTATCTAATCTACTAAATTATAACAAACAAACAAAATTATAACAAATTACTATTTACAAATTAGAACTATTTACAAATGTACATATTTACAATACAGCTCGAGCTGCATGGCCACCTCCCTTGCCGCCATATTGTGGCACGTGGGGCAGTACCACTCACCCCTCTGGTACCAAGATGATATCGACGCACTGTGCGTGGTACCAGAGGGTGCAGCTGTCGCAGCCTAGCCACAGCACCTGGCCGGACCCCCCAGCAGGTGCCATGCGCCCGCACATGGCACAGTCTGCAGGACCTGCCCGCGCAGACTCCTGGGCCAGCCGAGCCTCCCTAGCGGCCGCCTGACGGGCCTCCCTCTCCTGCCGCGCCTGTAATTGTGCCGTCTCGCGCTGCCTCCTAGCGGCCTCTCTCACAGCGCGCGCAGCCGCCTTTGCTGCCTGTGTAGCAGCGGCCTGCTGCTGCCGGACCACGCGCTGGGCTGCCCGATCCTGCCGCTGTTGTTCTATGCGGGATGCCTCAGCCTCCCTCTCGGCTCTTGCCCGCATATTAGCCTCCGAGGTGATGACATTTGCAGGCTGAGGCATCCTCCTCCCCCACCCCCTGGCCGGCGTTTCAATATGTGGCGGCAGCAGGATGTCGGCTAGTGCCGCCGGGATGACTCCAGAACGTACCAGGGGGTTGGGGAAGCGGCGGCAGGTCGGGCACTGTCCGGTGGCGGTGGTGGTCCCAGTGGCGGCCGTGGTGGTGGTGGTGGAGGCAGCGGCGGCCGTGGTGGTGGTGGAGGCAGCGGCGGCCGTGGTGGTGGTGGTGGAGGCAGGTTGCATGTATAAAGGCTATTATAGCACACACACGGTTTGAAGTACGATAAATGAATTGAAGATATATTGCTTTTGCAATAAATGAGCAACTTTGCTTAATTTAATGTAGGGCTGAAAGCGTGGCAACATTGGCACCACCGTCTCTTCTGCCCCAGAGTGTTTCCCCCTAAAGACCGTTAGGGATGTGGAAGTCATGGAAGGAAAACTGGCAAATCCAAACTTCATGTCCAAACTGGTATGTATGTTAAGTCTAGGGTGGTGCAACTCAATTTTATTGGGCAGTGAACTTGATCTGAAACTTCCTCAGTGTGCTCACACCCATGCTTCTGGATGTTCATGTTGGGTGGTTTACTCCTGTGAGCAATATAGATAACTTTGCTTTGTATTGTCTTTGTTCCCCCTCAGGTTGCAGCTGTGACTGACATGGGGGGACAACTGTTGACGAGGCCACAAGAAGGATGATGACCTTCCTCCTAGACCATGGCCTATCCAGGCAGTACAACTTTGTGGGCCAAAACGGGAAGAGAGTTCAAGGCCTTACAACTGTATGAGGTAGGTGTGCATGTGGATAATGTTTTAAGTTATACTGATAGGGCTGGGAAGGTAACTGCATTACTGCAATACCGCGGTCACGTGACGCCTGCAAAATAAAAAAAGGAAAAAGAAAAAATGTGAAACGTTTGGGGGATTCGACTTCATGTAGCCTTCTGCTGAGGTCTTAAGCTGACTGCATAACGTGATTATTTCTGAACTTCTGATACGTTTTCAACTATGACATTTGCACAATTCCGTGTTGAAAACGTATCAGAATCTCAGAATTAAACTTAACAGCGACATATAGGCCTAGGCTAGCCTAGGACCTACCTTTGTTACAACCTGACGCAGCCATTAAAATGTGCGGTACCCTACTGTTGTAACAGTTGTAAACGCCATGAATGTAACAGTTCTAAAATCGTGATAGCCTTGTTGATAAACTGCTTTTATGTCTGAAGTATTTGGTCTAGTGATCTTTGAAGTTCCTGCGGCTGTCTAAAGCTTAACTGGCTGTTTTTATTTATTTATTTTTATTTTTTAGTCTAGTATCAGTACATAGGGTGTCCCAGCCCTATGTACTGATACTAGAAAGATGTCACAATACCCTAATGTTGTAAACAGGTCCATTTTTGTTGTCCTGGCTGGGCAGTGTGTTTGCACGTCTCTCAGTTGCCTAACTTGTGTGTTCAAGAGTGTGTGTGTAGTTCTAATAATAATCTTCATTTATATAGCGCTTTTCTTAACATAGTTGCAGTCCAGGCTGAGAGTTGTGTTAGACAATACAGTATGAAGTAAGTGACCGTTATATTTGTTTCTTGCAGGAGGTTTAAAGAAAAACGGCATGACCAGCCAAATCACCCGTAAAGATGCCGAGAACGAGAAGGCGGTCTCCAAGTGGCTCATTGGTGCTGGGGGGGGGGGGGCATGTTTTCTTAATTTTATATAAATAAAAAGGTATTGAATTATATTACTAGTCTCTTTGTTATTATAGCTTTTTTAACACTTGTAAGGTGTTTGGGTCTGTGGGACCCACTTTCAATGTTTGCTAAAAAGAAAATGATGCTATTTATTATTTCTTCTTATTTCCCTCAAACTCATTGGCTTTCTGCATCTGCTATCCCCACACAAAGTTACAAAACTTACATTAAAGCACTTTCACCTGTTCTGATTAAGTTCTAAGAAATAAGCACCAATAATGATTAAAAAAAACTTGTTTCTATTTACCTTTTTATAATTGAATTTACTTGTTTTCTCACAAAATGATGATCATAAATGTGATGAGTTAAATAGCAAATAACCATAAATGAAGTCTATCATTGGTAACTGAGCTAAAGTGAACATCTGTCAAGTATTTTTACATACATTGTTATGCCTGTATTGAAAAAGCCTTATAATGTGGTGGGTTCAACAGACCTGGATTGGCTGTGTAACAAACATATGAACACCTAACGGTTAAAGAACTGTATGAGCTGACTAAAATAAGCCCCCAAAATGAATTTTACCCAGAATAGCAGGAACCCATAATCAGCCCAGAAACCTGGATTGGCCATGTGGATTTTTAGCTAGGACCCATGTGAAGCCCACCTTCAGCCCATCTGGGCTTGCCCACATGGGGCCACCATGGAACCCCCGGACAAAATTAACTGGGACCCAGCTGGGCAGCCCACATGGGGCCCACTCACCAGCCCATGTCCAACCCATATGGGCCCCACATGGGTGTGTTGACTGGGTACAGATCCCTCTGTCAAACGAAATTTGATGGCTAATCCCTCAGTGTCCTGTCCTAGGTTTTCAAAGCAGTCTGCCTTGAAGTGGTTCGCACACACAAGATTTTTGCCGACTGTTGCTGGAACATGGCCATCGAAAAATGAAATGGAGCCACTCGGTTCTTCTGTTCTCTTTGGCTGGGAGAAAGTGCAAGGATTTGTGTTGTTCTGTGCAGCCAACAACACAACACTTCATGTGTGACTTGCTCTTGCTTGTAGCCACATTGCGCTCGGTGTCCGTGCTTGCAGAGCCCGTCTACGGAGGGGGTTCACTCGTTATTACGACATGCCTCTATTTCGACATACCGTTATTACGACAACCCTCTATTTCGACATACCGTTATTACGACATGCCTCTATTTCGACATACCGTTATTACGACATGCCTCTATTTCGACATACCGTTATTACGACAACCCTCTATTTCGACATACCGTTATTACGACATGCCTCTATTACGACATACCATTATTACGACATGCCTCTATTTCGACATGCCGTTATTACGACATGCCTCTATTTCGACATGCCGTTATTACGACATGCCTCTATTTCGACATACCGTTATTACGACAACCCTCTATTTCGACATACCGTTATTACGACATGCCTCTATTACGACATACCATTATTACGACATGCCTCTATTTCGACATACCGTTATTACGACAACCCTCTATTTCGACATACCGTTATTACGACATGCCTCTATTTCGACATACCGTTATTACGACAACCCTCTATTTCGACATACCGTTATTACGACAACCCTCTATTTCGACATACCGTTATTACGACAACCCTCTATTTCGACATACCGTTATTACGACAACCCTCTATTTCGACATACCGTTATTACGACAACCCTCTATTTCGACATACCGTTATTACGACATGCCTCTATTTCGACATACCGTTATTACGACATGCCTCTATTTCGACATACCGTTATTACGACATGCCTCTATTTCGACATACTGTTATTACGACATGCCTCTATTTCGACATACCGTTATTACGACAACCCTCTATTTCGACATACCGTTATTACGACATGCCTCTATTTCGACATACCGTTATTACGACATGCCTCTATTTCGACATGCCTCTACTCCGACTTTTTTTAGTACCGCTATTCCGACATAACCAATGCTCATTTTAAATTTATCTCAGTTCCTGTATCCTATCAAAGTCCAACATCCTAGATACATGGATGAGTCATGTCATCTGCACCTGCAGCTACATCAACCCACCCGCCATCCACTCCAAACAATGTTTTTTCCCAATAATTGATATCGGCACACATTTCATTCAAAACCTTAGGTGATTTTGAACTGGCCATGTGAATAAATGTTACACATTATATGTAAAACACAGGTAGCTGTCCTCATTTTATTCTCTAAGCTCTCAGGGGAAAACGGTCGGAAACTCCATGCATCAAACAAACTCTGTGCGTGCAGGCCACCTATATTAATTCATTAATGGCCGTCAATCAATGGCCAATTGCGCAAAGACGGGCGGAATTCTTGCTCCAGTAGCCTAAACCACTTCAGTGAACGTTCAAATAACCCCCAGAGTTCAGTGTCCATCAGGGTGTTCAAACTGGGTGTGCGATATATTCAAGTTGCTTATATTGCATTTTAGAGGACAATGATAAAGCCATGTGCAACGCATTTTGGCTTGCCAGCAGGTTGGATAAACTCAATTTACTACACAATAATGTAGGCTAGGAATATATCTTTTATATGTCATGCGTGCAGTTGTTGAATTGCACATAACATGTCTGCATATTTATTTCTCTCGACTCTAGGCTAGCGCATGCATTATTATGGCCCTATAATTAATTAATCAGTGGATGAGCAAAAATTTTCTGAAACTAAATGATGACAAAACAGAGGTACTTTTAGTGGAACCAAAACTAAAGCGAGATATTGTTCTTAGTAATCTGGGGAACTTGGCACACCAGGTCAAACCAAAAGTAACAAGCCTTGGTGTCATCTTAGATGCAGAGTTAAGTTTTAAGCCCCATATCAGTAAAGTTACTCAAACAGCCTATTTCCACTTGAGAAACATTGCCAAAGTGCGGCCCTTTTTAACTCAACAAGATGCAGAAAAACTAATTCACGCCTTTATCACTAGCAGGTTAGACTACTGCAATGCACTTTTCACTGGTCTTCCCAAAAAACATCTAAAGAAATTGGCACTCATACAGAACTCTGCGGCTAGACTTTTAACTAAGACTAAGAAGAGAGAACACATCACCCCTGTGTTGGCTAAACTGCACTGGCTCCCTATTTCCTATAGAATTGATTTTAAGGTTATGTTAATTACTTACAAAGCTCTGAATGGCATAGCACCTTCATATATCTCTGAGCTTTTAATATCTTATCAACCACAAAGGAAACTTAGATCATCCAATTCTAATCTTTTAATCGTACCCAAAGTGCTCCACAAGCAAAGTGGAGAAGCTGCTTTTATCCATTATGCCCCCAAACTATGGAACACCCTGCCTCTGTACATCAAGCAGGCGAGTTCAGTAAATATTTTAAAAAAGATCTGAAAACATACCTGTACAGGAAAGCTTTTAGTTAACTCGTCTTATCCTGTAGACTACTTTTTCAGATTATTCTACATCTGTTGCTATTGGAGGGCGCAGCCAGCCAGAAGCAGATGGGCTCCCCCTATTAAGTCAGGTTCTGCTCAAGGTTTCTTCCTGGAATATGGGAGTTTTTCCTTGCCACAGTTGCCATATGGCGTACTTGTGGGGGGTAAGAGGGTTAAGGCTGCCAGTCTTATGACATGTCATTTTCTATATTTTTGATATGTTGCTGAGTGGATCATAAACGGCCCCAGCAATGAAGAAATGTGATTGATAATGACTGACTGACTATTATTTTGTTACATGCTTCAAATGTAAAGCACTTTGAGCTGCATTCTGTGTATGAAAGGTGCTATACAAATAAAGCTTATTATTATTATTATTATTATTATTATTATAATTGTGCAAAGACAGGCGGGATATCCGATGCTCCTTTTACAGTAAACCACTTCACAACGAACGTTCAAATAACCCCCAGAGTTCAGTGTCCATCAGTCCCAACATTTAGAAACATAATCGAAAAGTCCAAGCGTGAATTGGGTGTGTTTTGATTTTGAGAGAGACTAGAAGGGCCGTATGTCTCACAGCAACTGCTATAACCTTGTTTCTTTAAGGCTATCCTAACCTCCAAATATCCACATCTAATGAGGGTCGGCGACTATCCAATACCCAATACTATTTGCAATACCCTCGATATGCATATTATTGGAAAGTTTAGTTTATGGCCATTTGTGTGAGTAGGCCTACAATAACTTAATTTTGTAAATTTTACGAAAACGACTGGTTTCGCCGGTCACATTTCATTTGTTGTCTTATCTTTTTTTATTCAAAACAATTCGTAGGTATCTATACCCAAGTCTAATTACCACCAGACACAAATAATCATCACCTAGGTTAAATCTTCTCTCTCTCTCCAAAATCTCTTCCTCTGAGATGCACGCGCTATAGGCTATAATTTAGACTACCCGACATTTTAAATGTGACTCTCTAATCAACTTGTTTTAGCTCTTAAACACGAAAAATATGTATTGAACATTGATGTTCAACGGAGCTGGTGTGTGTGAGGCGCACTCTTAAAGACGAGACTACCTTTCGGTTTCATTCGGTTAAAGTTCTTGTGCGTAGGCTATTATAGAATCCAGTCCTGTCGATGCCCCTGCTGTCAATGTAGCCTTTTATTGTTTTTTTGCCATGAATCGTCTGAGCTGTGATGAAATCGTGTGTTGTTTAAAGTTGGGACGATTACTGTAGGCCCAGGCTATACTGCCCATATTGGAATAAAAAAAAATAAAGGCCCACCCTAGGCCTACTTCGCAAAAGTCCACTCCGTTGAAAAATCCTGGCTATGGCACTGTTAATGACCTCGTGTCGGAATGACAGGACGTTTGAAAAAAGGTCAAGTGCCGCTACTCCGACAATGAAAAAAAAAATGTTGCAGTAGTGGGACGCCTGAAAATTAATGTTAATGCCGCCACTTCGACAATTAGACGCCAATGTCTAAGTAGCGGCATGTCGGAATAGCAGCATGTAACCCTACGGAGAGCCTCCCCACTCTCTATTAATCCCATACAAACCGAATTTGGCTGCAGTTCACCAGAGTTCACCTAGTTGGCGATCACGGGCAAGTCCAAAATACATGTGGTCCTATGGAGCTACATGGCTACATTTATTGTTTTCACCTATTTAACAACTGAAACCCTCAGATTTTATTTGATTTTTTGCAAAATGGATATGGATTATCAATCAAAAGTGAAATAATCTGGGAGTCATGTCCTTTCGTTTTCTTACAGGTTGGGTCCTTGTTGCCCATAACACGCTAGCATTGATGCTATGCTATGCTATGATCATGCTAATGAATGACGTCATTGACACGTTTGAAAGGCTTTTTAGAACAATTAAGTGACTTTAAAAAATATAATACATATAGTCTATAGTATAAATATAATACTCCACCAAGTGTATTGTCTTTGCCTCCCCTTTCAAATACAATATTCAAATTACTTGAAAAAAAATTATATCCCGAGAAAAGTGGATTTTGAGGGGTACAGCTCCATAGACCTCCATTCATTCTGGACTCGCCCGCGAGCGCCCCTAGATGCAGTACCACACCGGAAGAGTTCCGAGAGTGAAGGTTCTCCCCTTATTAGACATTCTCTGGTGCTTGTTAAACCAGCAAACTAATGGCGGATCTTCAACTAATCGAGTGGGTGGGGCTATAGAGTGGTGAAGTCCCGCCCCTTCCGTTTGCCTCCATGGGACCTATCTTTCAAAAAAAATTGAACGGCAGTCTATGGCGAAAAAGAAATTATTTTCTGGTCCTGGTTGACTTGTGCCTTGAATTACCCATATGATGTTTGTCAATTTTAAAGACAATTTTTCATGTAAAGACATTTGCAGTTTGTTTCGTAACTATTGAATTACAACATTGTGAAAGATCGTAATTCCAACGTCTACAAACCCATCAGTCGCGCTAGTGACATTAGCTCATTCACAGCCACACTAGATTGTACAAGCATACCAGCAACAGGTCTTAATTGGGCTTTCCTTGCCGAAGAAAATACCATGAGTCAGAGGATTAAACACATCAGGTAAGTTGTATTCGTCCATAGACTGTACATTACATACTGTTAAGTGACATAGCAGGCAGCAAGATGCAACCGTTAACTAGCATAACAGCTCTTATCGTTTCATTACGTTGGTGATGTACATCGTTCGAGACGAGAGATGTAGTCCACTGAGTGGATTCGCACAAAACCAACATAACTTTTGAAGTCTATCGAACAACAGTACTTTCTTGACGTGAAAAATTATCTTTTAAATTCACACACATCATATGTAAAATTTGTGGCACAATTCAAACTGGACCAAAAAATAATTGTTATCTCTCCATTAACTCCCGTTCATAATTTTTTGAAAGATAGGTCCCATGGACCGGAAGTAGAAGGGGCGGGACTTCACCACACTATGTGGGGGTTGAGAGGTGAGGGGTGGCGCCAGTGTGGTTCTATGCAAATTTCCTTATTTTGACGTCAGTATAAGGGAGCCATTCAAATGGCTCATAGAAGCCTATGATTCCTGACACCAAAATCGTTCAACTGACTCACAGAAAACGGATGGATGGCTTTTTTTCACGCTTGGAGTGTTATTAGGAGCTGTAGAGACCCAAATGGAGGTACAAAAGGATGCAAAAAGTGAAATTTGCATAATATGTCCCCTTTAAAATACTTTCACAGCAAAAATCATATATGCGATTAATTTAGATTAATTAATCACAGAGTATGTAATTAATTAGATTATTCGATTGACAGCCCTACTTTGTATGTCTTGGCATGTGAAGAAATTGACAATAAAGCAGACTTTGACTTTGACTCTCCTGAGAGTTTACTGATTTCCACCCTTTCTCCTGATCTGGCCAGATCACAGCCTATCAGATACAAAGCAACATTGACATACAGTTTCTGTTAATTTCCGACAGACACAGGAAAGATGTTAAATCCTATAGGTATAGGTTAAATTATATAGGTATATGTACCAATATAGGTATTGTAACGATTTGATAGCAACACACACAGTTGTCCAATCAAAATGTTTATTAGCTGAGAACGAGAGCAGGGACACAGACACAGATCACAATACACACGGGGCAGGTCAAGTACACACACACACTACACATCTTCTTAGCTGTCCATCGTGTCCGATGATGACGCTTGTTCCAGGGGATTGGGGGGGGGGGGGGATTGGTCAACGTTGTTGCCGTTGATGCCACCTCACGTGGCTATAGAGGCCGATTCCACAGATGGAGCAGGTATGTCCTGATGATTGGGAGGTGGGGTCTGCCTGCCGGTGTCGTTGGGCACGTCTTGTGGTCCTCCTTTGGATGAAGGTGTCGTTGATTTGCTCAGCTGCTTTGTTGCACGTAGCTCTCCAGGTTGGTCTGTTGGATGCTATTGCCTCGAGCTGGCCAGGGTTGATGTTGCAGCGCTTCAAGAGTTCTTTGGTAAAGTCCTTGTATCGTCTCTTCTGGCCACCAGCAGCCCGCTTGGAGTTGAGCAACTGTCCATAAAGGACTTGGCGTGGGACGCGATAGCCAGGCATGCGAATGGTGTGGCCAACCCAGCGTAAATGCCTCTTGGCCAGAGCTGCTTCCATGCTGGTGGTGCCAGTCGCAGTTAGAATGTCAGTATGGGGGATGCGGTCCTCCCAGGACAGGTTGAGTATTTTTTGGAGGCATCTGATGTGAAACATCTCCAGGCTGTTTATGTGGCGTCTGTACGGTGTCCATGTTTCTGCCCCATAGAGTAGGGTGGTGACACAGACTGCATTGTAGACAGCTACTTTGGTACTGATTTTTAGGTTGTTGTTGCCGAATACTCTCTTCCTAAGGCGCCCAAAGGCTGATGAGGCTTTGTTGATCTGATGGTGGATTTCACTATCAAGGGTGGAATCTGCAGAGAGTGTGGAGCCCAGGTATGTAAAATGGTCAACAAGACTGAGTGGACTACCATTGATGTGGAAGCCAACATATGAAGGAGATTTAGTACAGAGTTGCGCCATGACCTCTGTCTTCTTGGTGTTTACTTGAAGACCAAAGGACTGATACAACGCTGAGATGGTGTCCAGGGCATGCTGCATGGATTCTGAGCTGTGTGCCAAGACAGCACAGTCGTCTGCATACTGGAGCTCATAGATGTGGCAGGTTGATGTTTTTGTCTGAGCTTGGAGCCGCCGGATGTTGAAGAGGTTGCCATCAAGGTGGTATTCCAGGTCTATACCATCTTTGTGCTGCAGGGCGCGGTGGAAGAGTCGGGTGATTGCTGTGAGGAGGAGATTGAACAGTATTGGTGCCAGGACACAGCCTTGCTTCACCCCAACATTGACCTTAAAGGGATCAGACTGAAGCCCTCCCATAACAACTTTGGCTTGCATGCCATCGTGCAATTGTTGCAGGATAGAGAGGAACTTGGATGGTACACCAAGTTTGCCAAGTTGTGCCCAGAGCATGTCACGGTTAATGGTGTCAAAGGCTTTGCTGAGGTCGATGAAGGCGATGTAGAGGTCTCTGCGCTGCTCTCTGCTTTTCTCAAGTAGCTGCCGTAGAGCAAAGATCATGTCAGTTGTGGACCTGCACTTACGGAAGCCACACTGTGTTTCAGGGAGAGAAAGTTCTGAGATGTACTCGACCAGTCGGGAGAGCATAATCTTTGCAAGGACTTTGCCTGCTGTGGAGAGGAGTGAAATTCCTCGACTGTTGCCACAGTCTGCTCTGTCCCCTTTCTGCTTATAGAGAACGATGATGTTGGCATCCTTCCAGTCCTGGGGTACATTCTCAGACTGCCAGATTTTGGTGATCAAGAGGTGTAAGCGGCGTGTGAGGAGGTAGCCCCCATGTTTGAACACCTCCGCTGGGATACCATCGGGTCCTGGGCTTTTGTTATTTTTCAGGCTCCTGATCGCCTTGGATGTTTCTCCGAAGTCAGGAGGGCTGTCCAAGTGTCGCATCTGTGGCATAACAGGCGCATTGTCAAGGATGTTGGGGTCTGCAGGGTTGCTGTGATTGAGGAGACCTTTAAAATGTTCCGCCCAACACTCAAGGATCTCTTGGCGGTCCTTCAGGAGGCTGTCTCCAGCAGCAGATCTAACAGGAGTGAGGGTTTGCTTCCTTGGTCCATAGAGAGCTTTGATGGCATCATAGAAGCCATGCGTGTCATTACAGTCAGCAAGATGTTGAATTTCTTTTGCTTTCTCCAGCCACCAGGTGTCTTCCATGGCCCTTAGTGACGGCTGTGCTTTGGCTCTAGCCTTGGTGTAGTTGGCTTTTAGCATGGAGGATTGTGGGTTGGAGAGCAGGGCTTTGTGGGCCTGCTGTTTTTCTTGCAGAGTCAAATGGATATGAGAAGAGTTGTTGTCAAACCAGTCCTGATGTTTTCTGACCTTGGTGCCAAGGGCTGTTGAGGCTTTGGCATCAGCTTCCTCTGGGACATGAGAGAGGTTGCATGCAAGGTGGCGACGGAGGTCATCAATGGTGTCTGGGTTGGAGAGAGCGGCGATGTTTAGTCTTCTAGTCTTTGGGGCCGTCTTGGGACGGCAAGGTGGGATGACCAGGCGTAGTTTGGATCTGACCATGCGGTGGTCAGTCCAGCACTCTGCTCCCCGCATGGCTCTAGTGATCATCACATCCTGTCTGTCCTTTTGGCGAACAATAATGTAGTCCAAAAGGTGCCAGTGTTTAGATCTGGGATGTTGCCAGGTAGTTTTGTGATGTTTTTTCATCTGGAAGGTGCTATTAGTGATAAGCAGCTCGTGCTCTGCACAGAGGGATAGTAGGCGGTAGAGTTTAGATTCTCTGCCCGAGCCCGAACTTGACCCGACCCGACCCGCAGGCCGGGTCGGGCCGATATTTCCAGCCACTATCCTCGGGCCGGGCCGGGTCCTTGATCAAGCTTGCTTTTTTTCTTTTTTTCTAATCATTAGCCTACTTGGGTGGGGAGCTAAAGCTATGCCATAGTCAGACTCAGAAATATTTTATATTTATCAAAGTAGGCCTAAGTAACAAGTATACAAAGTTATACAAGTTAGGCTCAGAGTTATGTCTATTGTAATGTAATCTGCGCAACACGTGTCATGCGCAGCTTCTCCACTCGCACACATCACACCGGGCCTGCTGTGCTTTATTGTGTAGCTTAAGTGCAACGTGAAGCTTAAAGATGTAAAGAAAAAAAATGAAAACAGGAGAAATAACTTCGAGGAAGTTTGGAGAAAAGTCGGAGGTATGCATTTGTCAGGTATGCTTTGTTGCGTGCATTAAGTGCGCACGATGTTCCTATGACAGCAAAAATACTTTAAGATTAACATGAAGCAGGCTTGCCATGGCAGAAATAATGATAGCCAGCCTTCAATGTCCTCTTTTGTCCTCTCAATGTCCTCTAAACGGATTTCTGTAGCTCAAACAGCTCGGAATTGTAGTTGAGAACGTCAGTTATAATGGCCCACGTATTTAAAAAATGCCGGGTTTAAATCGGGCTCGGGCTCATAATTACAGTTAACATGTCGGGCCGGGTCGGGCTCGGGCACAATGTGCTCGGGTAGGGTCGGGCTTGATTTTTTGGGCCCGATCTAAGCTCTAGTAGGCGGTGCCCATTGCTGTTCATTTTTCCTACTCCATGCTGACCAATGACCTTCTTCCCCAAATGTTCGCTCCCGTATCCCAGGATGCCCTGCGTGGGAGAACGCTAACGATGTATTGTGCGCCGACGTTACAGTATTGTGCTATAAGTAGGATTTTTCACAGTGGCCAATCAACAACCAAGGCTATTTAAAGGCATTCTATGCAAGTTTGTTTACCTTAATATAACAGCTTCGGAGTCATTTCGATGGAAAACAAACTTGTAATACAGAATTGCGCGCTTAGCATAGCTGGCAGAGCCCCGCAGACAGAGAACCAGCCTTGCAATCTGGCTAGCGCCGTCCGGGTGACGTCTCGGGAGAATCGTGAAACATTACGGTCAGTAGGTATGGCCCTGTGGAGGGCTCAAGCAGTGAGAAGTATTTACAATGGCTAGGTAAAATATAAATACTCTGTGAAGTATTTACAATGGCTAGGTAAAATATAAATACTCTGTGACTCTAAGGGCAAGCCTTAGAACGTGAAGTTGCACAAGTAAGACAGAGAGGTAAATTGGCTGTACATGCAAACATCAATACGGAGCTTTGAGTTACAAGGATTGAAAGAGGGATGACCATGTTTTACCTTCAATTATCAGCTCCAGATGTTCAGTTCCATAGTCTGACTTGCAGCGGTAGGATCCTGCATCCTCTTCCCTCAAGTTCTTTATGATCAGAGACAAGTTGCCAGGGGAACCTTCCACCAGAGCCACTCTGCCTTTATACTCCTCATGTACTTGTGGTTCTGTGTAATCCTCAGTGAAATAATACAGCCCAGAGATAGTTTTTCCCACTCCAACATTCGGGGGTTGGTCTCCGGGTCCTCACAGTTGCAAGGTAAAACAACCGAGTCTTCATAGTAGCCAGTGAGAGGTGTAGTCCCGAAAATGCTTGTGAACACCACCATGCAACCTAAAGATTACAAAAAGGAATTGTTCTAAAGTCAAAGAATTTTAATATGAATTTCTCAATGAAAATTAAGATTTCTTGATCAACTTGGGTTTAAAAGTCATGGATGCTGGGAAAGTTTGATTCATTGTTGTGGCCCTGAGCAAGGGTCTAAACCAGTGGGGTATACTACGAAGCATGTTAGACATATCTAGGCTATGTAGACATATCGAGGCTCAACAAAGCCTTGACTCAGGGGTATACGTTAAGTGATACTACGATAGCAGTCATGTGATATATTTGTCAAACTAGGCCCTGAGCAAGGGACTAAACCAGTCTGATTCATTGTTGTGGCCCTGAGCAAGGGACTAAACCAGTTTGATTAATTGTTGTGGCCCTGAGCAAGGGACTAAACCAGTTTGGTGGTCCTGAGCAAGGGACTAAACCACTTTGATTCATTGTTGTGGCCCTGAGCAAGGGACTAAACCAGTTTGGTTCATCATGGCCCTGAGCAAGGGACTAAACCAGTTTGATTCATTGTTGTGGCCCTGAGCAAGGGACTAAACCAGTTTGATTCATTGTTGTGGCCCTGAGCAAGGGACTAAACCAGTTTGATTCATTGTTGTGTCCCTGAGCAAGGGACTAAACCAGTTTGGTTCATTGTCGTGGCCCTGAGCAAGGGACTAAACCAGTTTGGTTGTTTTGCTTATCATCATCATTATTATCAAAGGAGATAAGTTCATCAGTAATGCTTCTAGTTTCCATAAAACTGACCTGGACCACCAGTGTCATGACATACTTCAAACTTCAAGCCTCTCATGCAGCCAGGTCAAAGTTGAAAGTTCACAAAGTTGAAAGTTGAAAGAACTAGATGTACAACATACTGTTGTATGCTCCACCAGTCGATGTATGAATGTATATGTATGTATGTATTTATGTATGTATGTATGTATGTACAGTGCTGTGCATCAGTTAAGGCGAGACACGGCAGGTGAAAACATCGTTTTTTCATGCACTGGTCAATTTCGAGATTTTGGGCTAATTTGCTACCTTAGCATGTATTCTTTCACACTACTACAACAACAAAGCCCGATTTACACATTTAGGTGTTTATTTCATTACATTTTGTCTTTGTATATTTCTCCTAAATTCACCAAAAGTTAGTCTTCTAACGTTTCATGCTCTACCGCGACCGTGATACAAAACATAACATGTGTAGTACCATTGGAAAGCTCTGTTTTTCCTGCATGACGTTGTGCTATCCAAATATGGACACTTCCTTTGTAACCGCAACCAATCACGAAAGTTCAAAGGCGAGTCTAGGCTGAGAACGGAATCTCTTGGCTGTGTTCCAAGGCTGTTTTCTCAAATTGAGTTTTTATCATTTTCCAGTAGAAACATCTCAGCCTATGTAGCACCTATGTACACCAAACTTTCCAGATATACACTTAGCAGTATTCTGAAGATATTTACAGAGGGATTTGTTAATAAATCATTCCTGGCCTGATTTATGTGACATTTTAATCAAAAATATAAGGCAAAAATCGATTTTTTAAGGCTATGGACAGTATATTCTGATTTCCTAGGTAATGAAAGCAGATATCCTGAAATCCCTCTGTAATTTTATTTGTATCTTGTATGCAAACAAAATGAAAGAATCATTTTGTACCAGGCTTTATCATATGTTCAGATCTATCTACCGAAAATATATGCAAATTTGCGCATATTTAATGAGATAATGCCTAATTTGCATAATTAAACATTCGAATTTCAAAAACTTGTAATACATTTTTTGTTCATACTTGTGTAAGTAATCAACTGAGGAAGTTTCATGGTGATGTCTATTATTTAAAAATTTTACCCTATTCACCTGTAGTCTCGCCTTAAGACACCCATGCTAAACTTAAAAAGAGGTCCTTAAAGGTTGGATTTTTCCTCATTTTTTAAAATTAAGACAGTAAGAACTTCCAAAAGATTATTTTTTTTAGTTAACTTTAGCATGGGTGTAGATCGATAACGAGTAGTATTTCTCTGAAGAATTTGTTCTTGAGAAACCAATTGTTCGCTGGAGACCAATTGGTAAAGGACAGTACTCACGAGGTGGTGGTTCATCTTCATCATTTTGTATTGTACTATTATCACTTGAACCTGTTCCTAAAAAGTTAATAACATTCAAAAGCATTAAAGTCACAGAGCAATAGAAGACTCTTTTGGATTACAGCATCAGCTAAATAAATAAATGTAAATTATATTCCTTCAGTTGTTGTTCCCTGTTTACTTCTCAGATTAGTAGCCTAATAATAGGAGGGTACTTACTAGGTCCAACAGAGCTACTACTTGCTTTCGGAAACTGGAACCTTTTCTCTTTAATGACACTGGAAAGACATAGGGTAACCACTGACAATGTTTTTTATGCATAATATTGTTATGTAGCATAGTCATATCATACACCATTTGAAAGCTAGGACTCTTGGGAATCAATTCATGACCACATTTATCATGTAAAATATGTGTGCTTTACATGATCAGACTTACAATATCTTACTATGTCTCAATTCAAAATGGCTGACGGCCATCCACACTTTCCGTGGTGATATGGACACACAGGGATGGGCAGTATTTATGATACATGTATTTAAAATACATATTTCAATTACAAAATATAATTTTGTAACACACACACACATAAGTAATATTGTATGTGCTATCGACCTTAAAGGAAAATTCCGGTATTTAGCACTTTGAGTCCCTTTTCTGGTTTGTTTTGGATGAACTAGAGTGGTGGACACCAAAATTTTGACGATTGGTCCTGTCTCGACTTTTCTGACTCGTTTTGAATCGCCTTTGACTAGTAGTCCAGGCAAAGTAACCCATTTTGGAGCCAAAAATAGAACTAATTGTAAAATAATTTTTTTCAGCATAGATCATTTCTATTAGGTGTCCAGAACAACATACTAAAAGTCCTAAGAAATCCTAGTTGAGGAAATATGTTTAATTCTCATCAATCCAAGATGTGTGCCAGTATAAGGCCAGACAACAATACACCCCTATGGGACTATTTTCTCCCTTTACGTCTATCAAAAAAAAAAACTTTACACAATGAAAGTATCCATGAAAAGTAATTTTTTTGTATTACAAGTTTCTTTGAAAATGAATTTGAATAGGCAAATGAGCTGTACACTAATCAAATATAGGCCCCCATAGGCTTATTTTTTTCCTTTACTCCTACCACAATAAAACTTTACACAATGAAAGTCTACATGAAAAGTAAAACATTTTGTATTAGAAGTTTGTTTGAAAATTAATTTGAATATGCAAATGAGCAACATACTAATCGCATATGCCCAAAATACACCCTAATGGGCTTATTTTTTCCTTTACTCCTATCACAATCAATCATCGCAGTGAAAATATACATGGAAGGTAACATTTTTTTTTTACAATGGGTACAATGAGACATGCCCCACCCTACTCATTAGTATGCTGTCCATGCATAATACATTGGGTATTGGTAAATAGTGTATATGGCTAATACCTTTTTGGGCTGTCGTGTCATGAGGAGGGTGACAAATGTCAAAATCCATGTTAGTTCACATCTTGAGGGTATATGCTTTCAGATATGGTTTAGGTTGTTTAATTAGTTTTCTCTTCATGGTACAGCCCAAAATGTATCAGAACACACTTAATTTACCAATACCCCATGTGTTATGCATGGGCAGCATACTAATGAGGAGGATGGGACATGTTTCATGTCATGTTAGATCACATCCTGAGGGTATAAGCTTTCAGAAAATATATGGTTTATATGGTTGAAACAGTTTTTCCTAAATGGCACAGACCCAAAGGTATGAGCCATATACCCAGTTTACTCATATCCTATGTATTATGAATGGGCAGCAAAGTAAAGGGGAGGGTGAGAAAGGTCAAAACCTATGTTAGATCACATCCTGAGGGTCTAACCTTCCAGAAAATATATGGTTTATATAGTTAAATCAGTTTTTGTGGTAAGAGTAAAGGAGAAATTAAGCCTATTTGGGTGTATTTTGGGCATATTTGATTAGTGTATAGCTCATTTGCATATTCAAATTCATTTTCAAAAAAACTTGTAATACAAAAAAAAAATACTTTTCATGGGTACTTTCATTGTGTAAAGTTTAATTTTGATAGGAGTAAAGGAAAAAATAGCCCCATTGATGGTGTAGGCCTATTGTTGCCTGGTCTAATTGGCACACATCTTGGATTGATGAGAATTTAACATATTTCCTCAACTAGGATTTCTTAGGACTTTTAGTATGTTGTTCTGGACACCTCATAGAAATGATCTAAGCTGCAAAAAATTTTTTTACAATTAGTCTGTCGTAAAACGCTACTTTGCCTGGACTATAGTCAGAGTGGCTGCCTACAGGCATGCTCAAACATGTCCTAAAACAACCCTTAACGTTTGTTTTCAAAACTGCAACTCACTGAGTGGTTAGTGGTGTTTGTTGATTATTAAAATCAAATATATCGGCGCAATGTATGATTTCCAGCCGTCTTATTTGCTATTGTGGAACTATTTTTTCAGACACCTCACAACCGCGTATAAACTTCCACTCAATATTTGAGCCTGAAGCATAGACGGTGGCGCAGTAATATCAACGTGCAATGAGTCTTCGAACAGAAATCAATGGGATTTTACAAAATGCCAAATAAAACACTACAGAAACTGTATTTCGCTACGCTACTTGTTCTGGAACATCAAAGAACACCACTAACCACTCGGTGAGTTGCACAGTTTTGAAAACGAACGTTAAGGGTTGTTTTAGGCAGGGACATGCACAGGAATTTTGAGGGGCAGTTGCTCTGACCTGAAAAAAGGGCACCCCCCCAAAAAAAAAAAAAAATTAAACAAAAACTCACGGCCTATATGCAGGACTGAGAATAACAGCGTCTTAAAAATATATACACAAAGAAGTAAAACACTGAAATACAGCACTCAATCACCTTAACTTATCATTATTTTAATGCCCTTAGTGGTATTTATGTTCTGCTCAGGCAAGATCTTTGAAATGACCTCTAAAATAGCCTATGTTTTTTTAGATTACAATTATTTAGCATGCAGCTCTTTAATCCTGTACTTTCTAGCATGGTCCTCTCATCTCATATTTGGTGATCATCACTTAGGCCTTCCTGTCCTGTGCCTCCTCCTGGTCCACATTTTCCTCACATAGTCTGGAGGCTTGTGACTGCTCCTCACCTTAAATGTAATGTAATTATGAAAGATTGGCATTAGTAGGCTAAAATTTCAGTCTGATTAATTAATCAATTCGTCTACACAGAGTCATGTCATCTTTATCACAGTGCAAAGTCTCTGTCTCACCTGCTGGTTGGCTTTTTCGCAACCAACCCTGCAGTGATTGCTGCCTCCCTGAATTGTCTCTCCCTCTCCTGAATCTGACTCTTCAGTGGGCATCTTGGCTTCCAACAATACCCAAAATACTAGTGATAGGATTTACGGATTTATTTTTAATAAAATAATTAATGTGATGCATTACTTCCATCATTCGTTCTTCTTGCTAAAACGAAATGTGAGAAACTAACTATCAGCAGACATGTACAGTAGCGTAGTTTGCCTAATGCCTACCAAAAAAAATAGTAGCCTATAGGCTATGTGATAAAGGGCTGCTTCTCTGCAAGCTATCTGTCTGATTATTTAGGCTAAACGTGGCCTGGATTTATGAAGATTTTAATTCATTTCATAAAACATAATGACGATGATCGTTCGTTTGTTATACATCACAAGCTCACCTTTTCCGACAACGTTGAGTCGTCTCATACGACAAGTGCGACAATCTCCTTCTAGGGCCGCTCATGCAGGCTCAGCTCAGGTGCCGGTCGCGTGCAGCGCTGCAGCCACGTAAACAGAGTTTGCCCTTCCCCTACTGACTTTCACTTTCCGTGCCCGAATGGAAGTGAATGAGGCTTAGCGATTTTTTTTATCTAGGCCTACGTGAAATTCTGCATCCATTGTACAATTTATTTATTTATTTTCCCCATTGGAAGGGCAACATGAGTCAAGAAGGCCATATGGGCAGTTGCCCGGGCAACCTGAGCTACCCCCTTGTGCACGTCCCTGATGGTCTGGGTCCGGATAGGATCACGTCACGGTCCGGACTCGGACCGCGGTCCGCCATTTGTGGTCTACATGAAACCATTAGATTTCTCTTGAATGTCCAGGAGATGGCAGTCTCACTTCACTGACAGAATTGATTGTATTTGGAATCCCTAGAAAAGACTGTCTTTAAGCTACTGATAAAAACAAACAAAGAACAACAAAACAGAACAACACACACACACACACAGTATTCAAACCATAGGCCTACACAACCATTGTTTTAGCTATGTTCTGTTTTTCTCAGATACCAATATATTTTGGTATCTTTTGGGATATATCTTCATATGTATTCTTTATTCCCACCAGGTACCTCACACATTATGAGTGTATATAAAAAGTTTCTTAAGTTAAATTGAAATGAATACGTGTACCGTTCACTGTACGAAACTAGAGCACAATCCCAGGGGACCTGCCAGGAGGACATAAGGATAGTCAGTGAGGAGAGAGAAGAACAGGAGAATGAGTAGAGAGAGAGAGAGAGAGAGAGAGATTGGACAGGAGGTAATAATAGGTAATATAATCAGCAGTGAGAGGAGTAAGTAATGAGTAGTGAGTAAGTATTGGATGGAGGACAAATGGGCTGACAGCAACACTGATGAAATAGAGAGAAAACGCTGTACACTGTTTACCCATAGAGGACTGAGAGAGAGAGAGAGAGATAGATTGAGAGAGAGAGAGAGAGTGTGTAATGTAAGGGTTTGGAGAAAAGAGAAAAGGAAGAGAATGTACGGTTATGTGGGTCAGTGTGTACCTGTGATTATGTGGGTATGATGGTGTGTGTGGTTATGTGGGTCAGTGTGTACCTGTGATTATGTGGGTATGATGGTGTGTGTGGTTATGTGGGTCAGTGTGTACCTGTGATTATGTGGGTATGATGGTGTGTGTGGTTATGTGGGTCAGTGTGTACCTGTGATTATGTGGGTATGATGGTGTGTGTGGTTATGTGGGTCAGTGTGTACCTGTGATTATGTGGGTATGATGGTGTGTGTGGTTATGTGGGTCAGTGTGTACCTGTGATTATGTGGGTATGATGGTGTGTGTGGTTATGTGGGTCAGTGTGTACCTGTGATTATGTGGGTATGATGGTGTGTGTGGTTATGTGGGTCAGTGTGTACCTGTGATTATGTGGGTATGATGGTGTGTGTGGTTATGTGGGTCAGTGTGTACCTGTGATTATGTGGGTATGATGGTGTGTGTGGTTATGTGGGTCAGTGTGTACCTGTGATTATGTGGGTATGATGGTGTGTGTGGTTATGTGGGTCAGTGTGTACCTGTGATTATGTGGGTATGATGGTGTGTGTGGTTATGTGGGTCAGTGTGTACCTGTGATTATCTGGGTATGATGGTGTGTGTGGTTATGTGGGTCAGTGTGTACCTGTGATTATCTGGGTATGATGGTGTGTGTGGTTATGTGGGTCAGTGTGTACCTGTGATTATCTGGGTATGATGGTGTGTGTGGTTATGTGGGTCAGTGTGTACCTGTGATTATCTGGGTATGATGGTGTGTGTGGTTATGTGGGTCAGTGTGTACCTGTGATTATGTGGGTATGATGGTGTGTGTGGTTATGTGGGTCAGTGTGTACCTGTGATTATGTGGGTATGATGGTGTGTGTGGTTATGTGGGTCAGTGTGTACCTGTGATTATGTGGGTATGATGGTGTGTACGGTTATGTGGGTCAGTGTGTACCTGTGATTATGTGGGTATGATGGTGTGTGCGGTTATGTGGGTCAGTGTGTACCTGTGATTATCTGGGTATGATGGTGTGTGCGGTTATGTGGGTCAGTGTGTACCTGTGATTATCTGGGTATGATGGTGTGTGTGGTTATGTGGGTCAGTGTGTACCTGTGATTATCTGGGTGTGATGGTGTGTGTGGTTATGTGGGTCAGTGTGTACCTGTGATTATCTGGGTATGATGGTGTGTGTGTGAGTGTTTCTCTCTCTGTGAGTGTCCAGGCACCAACAGAGCAACATTTTGCTAACCAATCTCCAAAGGCCTCTCCCAACAGGAAAAGCCAATTAAGTATAAATAAGATACTTGTGTCCAATACAGACTCTTGTTGTGTGTACACACTTCATTCTCAGGGAGCCGCTGAGAGGTCAGTTCTTTGCTGTCAGCAGTGATGCCTGTCCCATAGTGAGGCCTATTAGGGGGCAGCCGCGGCCTACTGGTTAGCGCTTTGGACTTGTAACCGGAGGGTTGCCGGTTCGAACCCTGACCAGTAGGCGGCTGAAGTGCCCTTGAGCAAGGCACCTAACCCCTCACTGCTCCCCGAGCGCCACTGTAGCAGGCAGCTCACTGTGTCGGGATTAGTGTGTGCTTCACCTCACTGTGTGTTCACTGTGTGCTGAGTGTGTTTAACTAATTCACAGATTCGGATAAATGCAGAGACCAAATTTCCCTCATAGGATCAAAAGAGTTGTTATACTTATTCCATCAGGGTCTGGTGTTCACACAAAACCAGACAATGTAAAAATGTAAAAATGTATCCATTACATACTGTACTGTATCTCTATGCTATCATTAGATAATGATTTTTTTGTATTCTATAGTGATGACTGGGAATGGTGAAGGAATGTTGACACCTAAACAAAAGGAGTTCCGCGGAGGCATGAAGGGTGGGGAGTGTTGATAGTGTGACCCCACTGGGGAATCAGCAACATGCAAAGCCAAAGTTACAGCCATATGTAAAAAAGCCTTCAGTTTTCATTATGTTGGCTATGTAAGTTTTCCTCACTAATCCATTCAGTATTGGACAAATGTGCAGCTAAAAACGTACCTTGTTACCATAGCTTTTAATTAGCACTTTCATTTGATTAGTCTTTTACCGGTCATCTTCAGTCTTTTATAGATTGCTTTTTTTCACTTCTGCTTTTAATTAACACTTTCATTTTATTGTTATTGGTTCTCTTTTTGGTCTGTTTTAAATTGTACAATACATTTTATTTACTGTTTTGCTAGTTTGTTCTTTGTTTAGAGAGCCAAATTGTCAAAGCACTTTGAGCTACATATGTATGGAAAGTGTGGTATAAATACAGCTTTATTGTTATTATTATTATTATTATTAATAATAATAATAATAATATTAATAATAATAATAATAAAACATTTCCACCTATCATCATGATAGTGTGAGTCTCTATTAGTGACACACTCAATTGAGTTTTCTAAGGAACTGAATCTTCTAAAAACCATGATGTCCAAAGTGATCTTTTTCTGCAAGTACAGACACTCCCAATGTTACCTGAGAGTATGTGTCACCGTCTGTTTTCCGGAAGAGTATTATGTGGTTACTTACAGTAGGAATAATAACATCAGGACCTGATATTCAACCCTACATATAATTGGATAAGTTGCACATCCTCTCTTTCATGAAGTCTGCATGAGAAGGCATTATTGAATAACTAACATAATTAGATAATGCATATTTGTAGGACTTGTTCATAGATATGAATAATATCTAACATATGTGTTCAGATGAAAGACCTATTGCTAAATGCTCACAGGTTCCTTTTGAGAATCTCCTGCAGCTCAGGCCACTGGACTTGTGACCTGTTCTTGGTCTCTAAAGCAAAAGGAGGAGGATATAAAAACATCACCATAACATCATTGTACTAAAGACTATGATGGATAATGAAGGATTACTTTTTAGAGACATGAAGCTTATGTCATAATAATATATGTGATAATATACCAGTCAAACTGATTAAAAAATCATACACAGCTCAACACACACACGCACACACACCCACATTGACATTTTTATTGTCAATGCTGTCATGGTCTGGTATTGCAGGTTATCAGAGGGTCCTCTATCTAGAACTGTTTAGCCTGACTGCTATGGCATTTAATGACAAAACACCATATTTCAAGCCCCCGGGAAAAGATGAGGACAAGCTTTATCAAGGGCCATTCTAGAAAAACGGGCTCCATGGCAACCATATTTGCAGAGAAAAAATAAATCCCACCATGTCTTTGGAATAGAGGGAGAGAGAGAGAATTAGAGAGAGAAAGAGATACAAGAGATATAGAAAGATATGAAATAAATTGATTGATGTAGAGGGACAGTGAAAGAGATATTGAGGGAGAGAGAGAGTGAAGATATAGCCTGTAGTGTTTGCAGATGACTGATTCATCAGTCTCTCTCAACATCACTGTGAGATGAGGTAGCACATGTCTGCATTGCTTAGTGTGTCCTCAGGCAACAACCAGTAATTACAGGAACAATTCAAATGCTTACACACACTTTTACACACACACACACACACACACACATGCAATCATCTCACACAAATCCATACACACACACACACACACACACACACACACACACACATTTAAACATGGCAGCGCATAGACAGTGACATCAAGTGTATTATGTAAGGGATAATGTATGGAACACCGGTCATTATCGGGAAATTAGTCCCGACAGGGTGAACCGGTCTTGCTTCGCCCTAAAGGGACTTATTTTACGATAATGACCGGTGTTCCATACATTATCCTGCTTATTATCAAAGATTGTAGAGACTAGCACTCTATAATGTTTGCTTATTAAACGGCTACTTGCCAAAAACGAAAAAATAAACTGGACATGATATGTCTCTTTACATGTCGGCTATTTGCTACCCTTACGTCATGGCTTTTGCTGAGAAACAAATAGTTCGCAACACACGCTGAACTTGAATCAAACATTCACACAGCTGATCAACCATCTTTCACTTTTGAATGAAGTTCCATTGCATGAAGTGACCGGACTACTTGCAGATTGATATGAAGTAAATCAGAAGCACAAAACCAGTTGCATTGACAGCGGTAATTATATGTTTGCAGCAGTAATTACATGAATTTATTTTACCGTGGAACGTTTGAAAATCCCATACAAGTCAATGGAGCGTTCTACTAGCATTATGAAGAGCTGTATAATAAAGTTACTTATTACACGGCTCGTCATAATGCTGCAGAATGCTCTATTCACTTGAATGGGCCTTCCCAACGTTCGGTGGTCTGCTATTTCTAGATAACAGACTGCTGCTAAGTATAACAGGCCGCTGTCAAGGAAAATGGGTTTTGTACTTCTTATTCACGTCTTTCATATCAGTCCGCAAGTAGTCCGGTCACTTCTTGCAGTGGAACTTCATTCAAAAGTGAAAGCAGACGGTTGATTATCTGTGTTCTAAAGAATGTTTGATTCAAGTTCAGCGGGTGTTGCGGTATTTGTTTCTGCAAAAGCCTTGATGAAACGGTAATAAATAAATATAAAGAGTCATATCGTGGGGAGTTTATTTTTTCGTTTTGGCAAGTAGCCGTGTAATAAGCGGGAGAATGTATGGAATGCCGGTCATATATCCGCTGGCGCATCGGGGTCCTGTTCGCCCTGTCGCGACTTATTTTCCGATGATGACCGGCGTTCTATACATTATCCCTTACATATGTACATGTTCTAACACGTTGTATGTCATAATAAATGAAACACAAACCCACACTTGTGTTCAGCATCATTTACATGGCCAAGAGCAAGCTCAAATTCAAACAATACAATGGTTTTGACTGTACACACACACACATACACATACAGAAAGAATGAATGAGAAAGAGAGAGGGAGAGAGAGCGATAAAGAGAAAGAGAGAGAAGCCCAAGTTGATTATAACCCTCAAAGCATTTGTCTCTGTATGAAAGTCAGAGGGCCATGAGGCAGCCTTTTGATGGAGACTTTCACTGTTGCTGACTGGCTTTAAACTCCACGAACGCCACAAAGCAATTTCTCCAGCCCATTCTAAACGAGTTAAGTCAAGCCAATCAACAGAATCAAATTGAACCCTTCGGGTGGAGAGCAGCGAAGCTTACGGCTGGAGAGCCGTGTTGGCCAGCGTGAGAGCAGAGACCAGGTGAGAGGAGAGACCAGGTGAGAGCAGAGACCAGGTGAGAGGAGAGACCAGGTGAGAGGAGAGACCAGGTGAGAGCAGAGACCAGGTGAGAGGAGAGACCAGGTGAGAGCAGAGACCAGGTGAGAGGAGAGACCAGGTGAGAGGAGTACATAATCGCTGAGCCCTTTCTACAGGTACTGTAGTTGCCATTACAGCATGTGGTGCAGCAACACCATGGACAACACAAGTACTGTACATGGCAGTCTGACTGCAATGATATGAGCAGTGTTATAACTGTTATATTCATACTATTTTATACCTCAACAGCAACACAAACCCACAGACGCAAACGCACAGTACATGTTTGAAGATAAATATAAGAAACTGAAATGAATTCTGTGGTTATGCTTTTTTTTTTACGGATGACTACCTAGGTTTGGACCTGAGGACATGGTGTGTGTGTTTGTATGTGTGTGTGTGTGTGTGTGTGTGTGTGTGTGTGTGTTTTCACCAGCGCGATGATGGAAAAGTAGGTCTTTATGTGAAAGTAGCAGATGGCCTAAAACGTGTTCTTGAAGAAGGAGCACATCACCTTGTGAAGAAAACTGATTAAAAAAACATGGACTTCTATAATTAAAATACATCGCCTATAGTCGTCGTGTACAAGTCGTCGTGTACAAGCCGTCTCATACCAACTCTCTCTCTCTCTCTCTCTCACACACACACACACACACACTCACACGTTTACACAAGGAGTTTGTGGTCATGAAGTATTTCTGTTTTATCGTATCTCTTTCTTGGTCTCCTGTAGGACTGAAGGAGTGTTGGCGCGCTGGCTGGCAGTCCATCGCCTCACTCTCATATTCATTCATAATTACCAGCAGTCCTCGTGGAGTGAGCACGAAAGCCATGTTAATTGCTTCAGTGTTGTGACATCGCTCGCTCGTGTAAAGAGGTTACATGCGACCAGGGTCTTGGAAGGCAAATGTTATGCACTTGGATGTTTTAGTTTTAATTGCTTGAAACATCATTTCAAAAAATATATTTTTCGCCACACTGCGTGTGAAATGTGCTTGGCATCGTGGGGGGAAAAAG
Source organism: Alosa pseudoharengus (assembly GCF_046254945.1). Taxonomy (NCBI): domain Eukaryota; kingdom Metazoa; phylum Chordata; class Actinopteri; order Clupeiformes; family Clupeidae; genus Alosa; species Alosa pseudoharengus. The sequence continues at coordinate 47,128,217 of NW_027468718.1, read as the reverse complement.
CAACAGGAAATGCTCTAGTTCCTTACCAGCTGGGGAATAAACACCCCTCTCTGTGCGTGTTTAATAAGTAATAAGCAATAAATGACATAAGCTGTTATTTATGGTGTATTATTTATCAGGCATAAATAACAACAATGGTCGTTAACAATGCAATAAATGTAGTATGAGTAATGAGCAATAAAAGGTAAAAAGTATCATTAAAACATTTATGTTTGTTAATAAAGCAGGCTCTTTTATTTAATAATGAAACCTGAAGAACAGATAATGGTTTCTTGAACATGACTGTGCACTATTACAAACTCACAACCTTGTTGTTGTGAATGTTGTGGTGAGAGGGACACAGAGCATGTAGCTCATCTGTCTGATTCTACAGGACATGTACACATGTAGCTCATCTGTCTGATTCTACAGGACATGTACACATGTAGCTCATCTGTCTGATTCTACAGGACATGTACACATGTAGCTCATCTGTCTGATTCTACAGGACATGTACACATGTAGCTCATCTGTCTGATTCTACAGGACATGTACACATGTAGCTCATCTGTCTGCTCTAAAATGGAACTATCTGGTGACCAAAGCATCTACATGTTTTTAATCTACAGATGTAGTCTATGAGTTCAACTATACATTTCATTTTTCCATTTTTCACTTTTGAAAAATGACCCTGCAGAACACAAATTGTTGAGTGAGGCAGTATCGTCTATTGTGCGTCAGGGTATGTTTCCACTCGGAGGAACAATAGAAATGATGAATAGTAGGATTGAAGTGGGCGGCCGAGCTTATTTTTAACAAAGCTTTTATGCCAAGGAAGCCATTAAAATGAGTATCTGTTTGGAGAACAAATCTGATAGCATCCATTTATGCAAATGTGTTGATGCCAACGCTTTCTGCCGTTGCAGAAGATTGCAAGCCCACGGAAGATATTAGCTTTTTCATAGAAGCCGAAGATGATGCCGGTTTCTGTGATTTAATTTGCAGCTACTCAGGTAATGCAATAGTGATGTGAAAACACCCTACACCTCGACACGACACCAGGAGACAAGAAATAATGTGATGTTGCCAGTCTCTGGAGATCTCTTCTCTCTCACTCTCTCTCTCACACACACACACACACACACACCCCAATACAACTGCACACACATCATTAAGAGCAACCAACAAACATACTCAAAAATAAAACAGACCAAAACACAACTGAACAATGCAAGATCCCAAAGGTCGCTCAATTCAGCCAAATTCAGATCAAACAAATGGGGCGATGGATTGGGTCAGAGGTTAATGAGCCCTCCCACACTACACAAACTCTAATACACACACACACACACACACATGTGGAGCTTCACTTCTCCGCCACTCCTTTTCTCTCAGCAGGCCCTGCAGAGCGAATAAAAAATAGACACACACACATCTGGTATCACCAGACCCATCCACTTCATTTCTGGCTTCCCTCCATTGGGAAATGTTTCCAATCACAGCATTCGAATGAGCACAGACATTGTGTTAACTTTCAAATCATTGGTCCAGCTGAACTAATTGCATTGATCAGGGATTCCTAACATTACTTTCTACCTCCACTATTAACCATGCCAAACTGATAAAAGAACACATTGGGAAAAACAGGTTCACTAGTTCGCCCGTCGGCATGATTGCTATACTGATAAGCTAAGCGCATGTTTGGCATGGTAGCTGGCCGTGGTCATGGAATGCCTGAAGCGGAGATCGCGA
>NW_027468718.1:47082153-47121286 GCF_046254945.1 Alosa pseudoharengus | reverse complement strand
CAATCTCCGTGTCATCACTCCATACCATTGAGCCTTCTGACCGAGGCTCTGCCTGCTCGCCACACACTCACTCTACCTCGACCCACATCGCCCCCTACAGTTCCTTCAGTTGGGTTGTGGAGGTTAGCATACTAGAATAGAATACTGTTAAGAATACTGTTGGGTTGTGGAGGTTGGCACACTATAACGTTACAGCTACTAGTCAGGACTTGTCGTGCAAGGCAAGTATAACTGTATAATTAAGTGTGCTTGCAAGCACACCTATTGTTCTTAAGTTTTATTAGGGGTCCGAGCAGCGTAGCTCAGAATTTTTATATTTTGTTCCATTTCAGAGATATAGGCCAATAAAGTTAGACCACTTAGGCCTTTTTTCCTAGATCACCTATATTCCTATATGAGTATTTTTTTTTTCTTGAATAACAACCATACAACCATCATTAGGTGGATACCATTAACAGTGCACATTTTCAGATCTGTACTCTTTTTTTATAAAGCCCTTAATTCTATTGTCAAATGTATGCTAGGAATTTTCTTGATGTGTGTTTGCCAACACACATTTTCACCATGTGAATGTGACTGCCTAATATGTAGCATTGTCAGTGGCTCAGTGGGATAATGCCTAGTGCTGGTGTTTGTTAGGGTGAGAGTTCGAATCCTGCTAGAGCTTGAGGCTCAAGATGCACATGCTATTGGTTATTGAAGATTGACACCATTGAACAGCACCTGAATGACATCAGGCAATTAACATTCACACTCATTAGTTGCCAAGAATCAGAATGCCGACACACTCTGACATATAGGGGAACTTCTTTGTTTACTATTTTTCCTTCATCATTAAGTCTATCATATTTATATTTCATCCATTACTGTTCTTCTCTATAAATGTCTAATTGCCCCAGAATATCCAAAAGTTTTCAGGTGTACTCTTTCAGGAAAGCCCTTCATTTTATTGTCAAATGTATACTTGGAGTTTTTCTTGTGTGTTTACCAACACACATTTTCACCATGTGAATGTGACTGTTCAATGTGTATGATTGTCAGTGGCTCAGTGGGATAATGTCTTGTGCTGGTGTTTGTTAGGTTGAGAGTTCGAATCCTGCTAGAGCTTTGGGCTCAAGATTGGTTATTGAAGATTCACACCATTGAACAGCACCTGAATGACATCAGGCAATCAACATTCACACTCATTAGTTGCCAAGAGTCACAATGCCGACACACTCTATGGCATATAGGGGAACTTCTTTGTTTACTATTTTTCCTTCATCATTAAGTCTATCGTATTTATATTTCATCCATTACTCTTCTTCTCTACAAATGTCTAATTGCCCCAGAATTTCCAAACGTTTTCAGGTGTTCTCTTTCAGGAAAGCCCTTCATTTTATTGTCAAATGTATACTTGGAGTTTTTCTTGTGTGTTTACCAATACACATTTTCACCATGTGACTGGCAAAGATGTAGGATTGACAGTGGCTTAGTGGGATAATGCCTTGTACTGGTCATCCTTAGGTTGAGAGTTCAAATCCCACCTGAAGCATTAGTGTTCAAATACTGTTGGGTTGTGGAGGTTAGCATACTAGAATAGAATGTTGTGGAGGTTAGCACACTATAACATTACAGCATTACAGCTACTTGTCAATATGGACTTGTAGTGCAAGGCAAGTATAACTGTATAATTATAGGCTGTTTATCTTATTGACTCCAACACAGAACCCACCACCACAAATGCAATTCAATTCTGTGGGAAACACTGCCTTCCATTATCAAACCCTTCATCTTATCCACAACAAATAAATAGTCCTGTAGAATCAAGTATTGTTAGAATACTGTTGGGTTGTGGAGGTTAGCACACTATAACGTTACAGCACAGGGTAATCCTAATTTTATGGATCAAATTTATTTCAATCTAACTCAAAAGTTTTGAACAACACAAAGGTTTTATCCAGATCAAAACCAAGAATAGATTATGTGATCTAATCCAATTTCAGGATCCTTGTTTCCTTTTGAACAACCCATTTTCAAGATTTGATCCAATCCGATAGCCAAAATCCGGTAACCGAAATCCGATAACCGAAATCCGATCACATTTCTTTTGAACAATTGTGCCCAAACAATCAAAGCATATGTAAAACTAAAAAGCTATGCTACCTCATGTTCGTTTTGCTCGGACCCCGTAAATCACCGCTTGCGGTTATATTTATTATTATTATTATTACACTTCTGCCATTGGAGTCTATGGCAGCCCATAGAACGCCTGGCTAAAAAGTGCAGATTTTTTGGCAGAAAGTTTCGGGACACTCCACTGACCACTCACACTCATTTACGGACCTCTAAACCCAGCCGTCTAGCGCCACCAACAGGTCAAAGTTTGGCTGAAAGTTGAAAAGCTGGGTTGAAAGGTATTTGCAAGTCATTATTATTATGAAATTTAGCGCCCTGATTCAGGACCGTCCCATGATCACTCTCACGAATTTACAAAGCTCTATGCCGAACACTCTAGCGCCACCAATAGGTCGAATCTGGACTCACATTTACGCATGTAACAATTGAACGGTGTGTTCGATTTTCACAAATTAAGCACCGTTGGAATCCCTGGACTGACTTGAGTTGATTGACCCCTATTACATCACTTTTGGCCATACTGGACCTCCGCCATATTGGATTTAGTCCAAACTCTACGAAAAGTTTCAGCGGTTACAAATTTCCTCAGATTTTCACGAAACTTGTTGGAGATGATCTTCTGCCCGAGCCGCACAAACGATACTGGTCAGATTTTTCAATTTCATTTTTGTTTGCCCGTGACAGCCAATCAAATATGGTGACGAGGACGCCAAACAGGAAGTGGACAAACATCTAGGTGACGCTTTGAGATAACATAACAAAACTCAAGACCATTAGTCAGGACACTGTCCCAATCACTCACACCAAATTTCATGCATATACATTGAACACACTAGCGCCACCACCAGTTTAATGCTGCACATGCGTTTATGCGCGTGATCCTTGACTCTTTTGTCTGATTTTCACAATTGAGGTAGCGTCTGAATCCTTGGACCATCCCGAGTTCATCGACTCCTATCCCGTCACTTTCTGCCATATTGGACCATCGCCATATTGGAATTGGTCTAAACTCTACGAAAAGTTTCAGCGGTCACAAATTTCATTTGATTTTCACAGAACTTGGCAGAGATGAACTTCAGACCGAGCCGCACAAACGATACTTGTCAGATTTTTCAGATTCCACTTTATTGGCCTATGGCAGCCAATCAAATATGGCCATGAAGCCGCAAAACAGGAAGTGGGCTAACATCTCGGAGACGCTTTAATGTATGAAGTCCAAACTGGGTACAGGGACTTTGTATCTGATTGTGAGGACACAGCAGGAAATTGGCATCATTTGGCCTCTATAGGGGGTGCTGTAATACAGGAAGTGAGCTTGTATCTCAGCAACGCTTTGGTGTACAAACTCCAAACTTAGTATAAGGACCTGTTACCTGATTATGATGATGCACTAGGAAATTGGAATCATTTGGCCTCTACAGGGGGCGCTGTAATACAGGAAGTGAGCTCGTATCTCAGCAACACTTTGGTGTATGAAGTCCAAACTTGGTAGAGGGACATGGTAGCTGATTGTGAGACCGCACAAAGACATTGGTGTAATTTGGCCTCTTGCTGTAAGTGCTTGCTCATGCCGTGGCAACGCCATTTCTGCTATAGCGCTCTGCTAGGCCCCCGCATTGCTGCTTGCAGCTATATTTTTAATTGTGATAGCCTTATAATTATTAACATAGGCCTAGGTACTCTTTGCTTGCTTATTTTATTGATAGACGTTTGATGAATAGCCTACTGTAGTTGATTGGAAGTGGAGGGGAAGTTCTCGGAGGTATTTTCAACTATAATATTAAGGTATATCATGCATCTTTGCAGAGGCAAGAGCTTTCTTAATGACGTTGCGTTCCGAGACAAGAAAGCACTCACACGTGGGTTCATACGTACATTTGCATTCAGTTGGTCTACCACGCCTACTCCCGCTGTTTTACAGAAATAGCCATGATTCCCCATTCCAAAAATGACAACTTTACTTCATTGTTAGTCTATATCAAAAGCGGTTGTTCACTTTGTGGGAATGACGCTATTTTCCGCATCTTTTTTATTCCAACCGTGGGCATTTTGGAGCAAAAACGAGAACGCGCACACATCCTGAATTACTTACACCTGGCTTGACATAGTTGCTCCTACTCATCTTGGATTGGCGTTAGTGAAACGAGTTTAGCTAGGATGACCAGACAACGCTATGTCAAACCTCGCTTTATCACTTATCTTGGATGTCTTAATTCTGCCTTTGTGAAATACCCCTCTGGTCTACTAACAGACTTTGCCAAAATATTTTGCTCCTCCAGAGTGTGTTTGAGGGTCTTTTTTATAAAACCAACCAAGTACAGCAAGACACCGCCTCTGACCCACACACACACACACACACACACACACGCATTCACCGCCTCTGCACCGGTTTACCAAGTATAGCAAGACACCGCCTCTGACCCACACACACACACACGCATTCACCGCCTCTGCACCGGTTTACCAAGTATAGCAAGACACCAGCTCTGCACCGGTTTACCAAAGTACAAAACAGACCTTTACTGAGAGGGGTAAACACCGGCAAAAACACACACACACACAGCCCTTATGGGCAGCTTAAAAATAAATCAACTATATCACACACGCACATACAGAAAGAGCCTTGACACACATAAAAGACTTTGGCACTCACATACACAAAATGCCTAAGCAAACAAGACATTAAACACACATGCACTCACACACAGTCTTGTCAGGCATAGGATAAATAACACACACACACACACACAAGCCATAAACCACATGTAAACTGTACGCAATCCTTGTGCTTCTCTTGCAGAATGCATTGAATGCAAACAGATGCATTTTAGCAGATAAAAGAAATACTCTTTTTCATTTATTTTAAGCCTGAATGGTAATGGAAAACGTGTGTGCACGCACACGCACACACACACACACGCACACACACACAAGAATGTTATGAACGCACGCACATGTACACACAGACTGACATGTCAGATCGTGTGTGCATGACGCTGTCTGGAGTCTTTTGCACTCAGCCTAAATATGTCTGCATAGGTCTGCACTCCGAGGTTAAGGTTGTCTGGGAGTCAGCTGAGAATCCGCGTGCACGCACAACAGACTTTTAGCGTCTGCTCAACGCTCTTGCTATGCTCTCGTTATGAAAAGGATGTCAAATCACAGGTCCCTCACAAACGGACAAAGGGACCAAGTGTGAACTGGGCTAGGGCACTAGGGGCTTGATTGTCCTCACTCTCCATTTCAAACCTATGGCTTGAGAGAAAGAGACAGTTGAGAAGGTGAGGAAGAAAGAAAGAAAGAAAGAAAGAAAGAAGAAAAGAAAGAGAGAGAGAGAGAGAGAGAGAGAGAGAGAGAGAAAGAGAAAGTCAACTCAAAAAAGAACGATCTGCCTGTGTTGTGTGTTCACAGCTCAGCATGACCCGAGAATGACTACAAACTAACAGCGCACACAAACACACCTCAGCATGATCCGGGAACAGCTAACAGCTCACTTGCTTACACACACACACACACACAGGAAGAAGGGATGAACTCCCTGCTAACTACTCATCAATCTGAGCATCCCTTATGTGTATGTGGCGGGGTGGGGGGGGGGGTCTTGAACAGTAAGATTCCATTGAGAAAGACCCAAGTACTCCAATGACTGAGAACTACTCAGAGCCCAAGTAAACGTTGCACACCCCCCCCCCCCCCTTAAATCGAAATGCGAAAGAGCTGCTATACTACAGGAATTTGAATATCTCTTTCTACAGACTGCTGTCGGTTCATTCCCCATGAACATATATATGATATCTATATTATATCAGAGTTGTGTTCATACTTTGTAGCAAAAGACGCATATTTGATTTGTTTATTATTGCGCTTCTCAAGTTGTAGTTGTAGGGGGACCCCGAGAGCAAATCTTCTTTAGTGCTGCTTTAACGCTGGACACAAACAAAATGACTGAAGACAAATAAAGAATTGCTCACCCCCAACTGGCCTTAGACGTGTCCGCTAAGCACATGCAAATCACCAGCAGGGTCATTGCAGTTTGATCACCCAATCAGTTCCCCCTAAAATTAAAATAATCATTCCCCCAACAACCAAAGGCCTGGCCTGGCAACAACCCCTCCAACACCCCCCCCCCCCCCAAACCACTCACTGGCCCAGCAAAGGATTATGGGATATTGGAGTGCCTGAAGAGCACTGAAAAGCTACAGCCGTGTTAAATGAGGTGCTGGTGCTAATGTGAGAGAATGTCATTACAGCGCTCTGCAGTCAGTACTGATGGAGCCTCTGCCAGGCAGCTTTTATTAAAGCCAGCGTGTGTGTGTGTGTGTGTGTGTGTGTGTGCGTGTGCGTGTGCGTGTGCGTGTGCGTGTGCGTGTGTGTGTGTGTGTGACGGGGTGACGGGGGGGGGGGGGGGGGGGGGGGATGGTGCTTCAGTCAGCGGGAGAGAGTAGGTAGGTGGGTGACGGTGTGACGGTGTGTGTGTGTGTGTGTGTGTGTGTGTGTGGAGGGGGGGAATATTAATAAAGGCCTCAGACGTTATACCTCCAGTATGAAATCATCTGTGCTCTGCGTCTCTCCCTCTCTCCCGGCACTCTTATGCTGCCTCTCTCTCTCTCCTTTTGATTCTCTCCATCTCTCCCTCTGATTCTCTCTCTGATTCTCTCCATCTCTCTCTGTGATTCTCCCTCTGATTCTCTCCATCTCTCTCTGTGATTCTCTCTCTCTCCCTCTGATTCTCTCCATCTCTCTCTGTGATTCTCTCTCGGTCACTCTCTCTGCTCCCTCTACCCCAATCCAATTTCTTCTGAGTACCTACATTTAGCCATCTATGAATGGACAAAGATATTAGGGGGAGACAGACACACACACACACAAAAGTGAAGTATTCTTTGTCTGTCTTTCCTGTGTATTCTTCAAAGTACTGTACAGCTCAAGCCGCTTCTGTACTCTACTACATAACATATAGAACCTCACCTCTACACACGTGTGCACACAAAACAATGAAAACATGTATGTGTATGCATATGCATGTGCGACACAGACACACACACGTGTGTACTCCCAACCACCTCTCACAATTATCTCCCTTCAGATGACCTTTCTGAAAACAAACCTTATGAAAAACATTACAGGTGTGTCAGAGGGCAACACTGTCAGACAGTAATTCACACTGAGGAGTGAATGGCGGGGGAGGGAGGGAGAGAGAGAACCCTCTTATTTCCCTCGAGGCTTCTTTTACATGTCTGTGGGCTTTTTAGCCATGTGCAAATGAGGGGAGTCTCTGTGTCCCCTCCTGCTGTTTAAGCAAGCAGATTTGGGGGGAGAGGGGAGGGGGTGGGCTGTGGACCAAGGATCTTATTCTTCACTGCCCCGTGTTGGTAGTACTGCCCTGTCATGTTGTTTTGCACTCGTTTTTCCTCTCTCTCTCTCAGTCCATCATTGCCATCCTCCCTCCACCTTGCCTTGCCTATCATAATGGTATTAGTCAGGATGTCATCTTGCAGTGCAAAGTCTGTGATCTGATGGTGTACGGTTACTTAATATTCCCTGGCTCAGTTCATAGGGGATTGCCTTGTCATTACGCTCACAGTCTCACGGGTCATTCTGCACTCTTCCTGTAAATTTGTAGTGTGTGTGTGTGTGTGTGTGTGTGTGTGTTTAAAACCCTCCTGTGTCACTGTGGTTCTTGTGTACGCCGTCTCTAATCTAGCTGACCACACCAGGAGCCTTGGGCCGATCAGCAGGACCACAAATTAGCCTGTTAAACAGGGCTCAGCGTCTGTGATGCTTAATGGTCAGGTTTTAGCTTTACAAAAGAAAAAAGAAAACAAAAGGGCTGGTCTGAGAGAAGCGGCTGGGCAACTACTGGGGGAGATGAAAGAGCAGGACGGACTAACAGATGACAAATCCTGCCCACCCTGTGAAGGCCAACTGTGGGCAAAGCTCCATTCTCACCCCAATCCCCTCCCAGCATAACTAACATGCCTCTTGTCCAGGATAGAAGGCCCATCTGTTGTTTGTTTAGGGAGGAGAGAGAGAGAGAGAGAGAGAGAGAGAGAGAGAGAGAGAGAGAGAAAGAGAGAGAGCGACTGAGAGAGAGAGAGAGAGAGAGAGAGAGAAAGAGAGAGAGCGACTGAGAGAGAGAGGGAGCGAGAGAGAGATATGGGGGGCTGGCTGTGTCCATGTGTGTGATGAGTGAAATGATATGTAAATTCAACTGACAGGCAAAACCTGAGACCTGAATTTTTAACCATCGTAAAAGGGTTTGTTTTTTTCTTTGTGCACGCTTTTGTGCATTTGTGTGTGTTTGTGTGAGAGATCTGTGTGTGTCAGTGTTGTTTACAAATTGTGATAACTGGTCATTTAAGGATTTACATGAGATTTCATGTGAGAGTGACTATGTGTGTGTGTTTGTGTTTGTGTGTGTGTTGATTAAAGACAATGGTATTGGGGTGTTTGACACAGATCCCAGTTATAGACATAGATTGGGGGGCTTCAGACTGCAGGGGGGTTAATCTGACAAAAGAGGCTCTGAGCTTCTTATTACATTAACCTACATCAATGGCCAAAGCCCACTTACTGTATTTCCCTTTCACTACCAAAAGCACTCTCCCACTCTCATAAACATGGCAAAAAAAGAGAGAGATCAATAATAAAGGGGGAGTTCACAAATATATGACCCCAAAAAGCTGTTGTGGTGGACATCTGTTTTGACATACACACTGGCCCTGCCTTCTCCGCAAGAGAGCTGATTTAGCAACAGCTTAGCAACACACATCGTGGCAAGGGATACGGGCAGGTGACGTCATGCAGGTGTACAGTTTCCAGGTGCGGGGAAGTGACTCAGAGTTCGTAATGTCGTTTGTCAGACTCTGTCTGGAAAGTTACACCAAAATAAGGTTCTGAGTATGGTGAATTGCCCATGGATTTCATTTCACATCCCACACCAAGCCCTACAACTGCGCCCTGGCAAGCCTACCACATTGCACCAGGTTGGCAGCGTCGCTCATATTCGTTTGCCATGGCTCAGGCATAGGCCTACTGATGACGAGAAAAAAGCTGACACTCAGCTAAACTTTCAATAACTCGCTATTCTTTGAAGCCTACCCCTCCTCAACGAACACCAAATCCAACTCCAGTGACGGCAGACTTGCCGAAATTACGGTAAAGAGACATGGGGAAACTACGAGTAGCAAGGCAGTTTGTTTTACTTGTCGGTCAGATTCTGGTACTTTAAACCGCTCCCAAATCTTCAAGGGAAATTAATTTGGTTTGCCCAGACATACAACTGCGCACTGCTGGAAAGTTCCATTCAAAATAGGGTCGATACCATGTTGGCTTTCGCAAAATCAAAAAATAATCTTAAGCTACACTCACTGATTAGAAATAGCATGTGGGCTATGCGTTTGTACGAGTAACCTATTTACTCGTACAAACCTAAAACGCTGCAAGGACGCTGCAACTAAAGAAAGCTTTCAGTAGGCTATGTTCAATTATATCAAGAAAACTCATGTTGTGTCTTACGACGGTCGATAAGTGGTCCAGATAATTGATTCAGTCGTCGAGACTGAAGAGAGATATCAAATTCAACCCTAAAGGAGCTCTTGACCTCACCACACAGATTACTATTATGAACTAATGCGGACATAGGAAAGGGATAATAACCTACGCTTAAAAGGCAGCCTATTATCTTCGCTATAATTTCTGCGAACGCAAAGCAATCCCTCAAACCTATGCAAAACATAACCTCCAATACAGCAACAAGTCCAAGTCTAAATTGCAATAGCCTACATTATTTGAACTCTAAGATTTAGGCTGCACAAAATGTTGTGCGTAAAAATAAACACAGAGCACCTTACCTAAGAGCGCACACGCTATCATAAGCGTTTGAAAGCCCATCCTTGTTCCCCTTGCTCTCTTCACCCCTGTCAGTAGTTGTATCCGTCTTCGGCAGTCAGCAGCTGAACTTCCAAAATGAGCAAACGTCCAGCGACTCCGGTAGGATCTAATTGGGACACACCTGGATGGACTTACGGTGGTGTGCAGTAGGCTATATCGTCGTTCTCAAAATACTGAAAAATTATAGTCTCCAAAATAACAGAAAATTTTCGACCCTCGAACACGGTTCTGCTGCCTCGGTAGTAAAACAACAATTCTAATCCAACTACCAAGCTACAACATGTTCCCGGTGACTGTTATAGTTAACAAAAATATTTCATTTTTTTCCAGGAGTGTTGCAACCCACGGCGCAGGTTTCGTAATGTCCGTAGGATAGCGTATGAGCCTACGCAAAGAGAAAATTAGCTCAGTTCAGAGAGTAGAGATAGCAAGCTTAAATCGTGAGGCACGGAATCCGCTCTTGTAATCCAACGCATTGATACGGTCGCTATCCTGCAGAGGAAGCAGCGACTTTACTCGGGGTGCTCTGGCTGCAGTCAGCGAGAGCGACCACGGGCGATGCTTCTCAGCGCTATCACCTTCAGAAATCTCTGCGCTCTGTCACATAAAAGATGATGCCTCCACAAAGAGAACTAGGCGGTCCAGCCCATTTTCACTTTCACGACCGCCTCAGCTGTTTCCACTTTGAGGATGACAATTAAAAGGAAAACTCGGTCATAAAATGCAATTCGTGCGCGTTGGGATGTTTTATCTCGTCCAAATGAAGAAAATGTTTAAATCCCTACGCAAAAGTCCATAGGCTGAGCTTCTGCAGATTCATCCGAGTGATTTTCATGTACAACACACACCAACATAAAATCCAAGCAAGCGTCTGTGGGTTGCTGGCTGCTGTGGCAGAGAGTGCGGACTAGTATAACATGCAAGAGGTCAGTGGCCGACGTTATGTCCGTTGAAAAAACTCCAATGGGCAATGGGCGGTAACTTTCTTCTCCCACCGGTACCAGTGTAAGCTTGTCACACTGACTCTGTTGTTTGTCATTAAAAGATACCTTTCAGGTTAAAATACACAGAGACTCGCGAATCCCGTTGGAGTCTCGGCTGGTTCTCACACACTCTGGTTTATGTCACCTTCGATTTATAACCTTGTAAAACACCCTCCAAATAGCACGCCGTTGTCTCTGCAACGCCGCAGCGAGGCTATTGTCATTGAGCGTGCGCTAGGTAGCCTAAACAAACACCCTTAGGCGTATCGGCGTGCCATAGCCTAGCACGTTTTCGTATATCCAAACTTCGCTTCTCTATGACTGAAGCTCCAATGTGGTGGTACTGACGGAATTCCCAAACAAATATTTCATTTCCTTGTCGTCTGGCAGGACGCTTCCCCGTACTCTCAATTTCAAAAGTGAACCCACGTCGCTGTTTCAGCCGAGAGGCCCGCCTACTAGGAGGCGACAAGGAGTCTTAACTCCTCCCGAATTAACAAATAAGGGGCTTCCCACGCAGGTGGAAGGCGTGAAGGCTAGCCTACTTAAATATTCAGCAAAGGGCAGTTAAACGTTGCATGCTGAACGTCGATAAAAAAATATGCCAAGAAATTGTCTTAAAATATGTAAAAGTTGTTACAATATCATTAAGTGCATCTACATTTTATAACAGTCAATGTGTCCAGCTCGAGAAAAAAAAATGACATCGCATACATGGATTTCTATGGAATGTCACGAAAACATGCTGCGCAGCCAAGAGGCAGAAAGCACCATAGAACAGCATAGAGCAATGCAAAAGAGCAAAAGAATAAAATGAGTTTTTGTGCTGAAAACTGCACCAATTCGAAATCACGATGGTTAGAGAATGTTAAATATGTTCAATATCCCTAACAGAATGCATGTCTTCGCCAAAAATGACAAAATACGATGTTATATTAATAATCCAAATGAGCGTCAAACTTTGAAATATAGTCTGAAATGAGATGTTATTATCATTGAGACAACAGGGGTATACAAAAAAATCCGATTGTAGCTTACAGCAGCCGACTATTTAGGTTAAGTTTATAACGTTGTGGACGGCCACCAAGCGACTTCTGCCTCAAGGCTGCGCGCGCATCTAGTTTTGTTGGTAAACGGGAAACCCGTGTATAGGATAGGTAGGCCTACTGGGGCCTGTACTACGAAGCGGGGTTACTGGCTTATCTGGGTAAGTTCGAGAGTAACTTGATCACGTGTGGCGTAACTTCCCGATTAACCCGTACTACGAAAGGTGGATAGGTTTTAACCGAGGTATGCTGCCATGGCAATTTACGCTGCATCTCAAACCTGCTCCGACCAGGTTATGTTCTTGGTTAACCCGAGGTTTCCGTTAACCACACCCTTTATAAGTAGGCCTACCACCCCTCCACTAACAATTTCTCCCGAGACATGTCGGCGTACCTGGATGATCCATACGACATCGGAGCGCAAATCGTGAGGGACTCTTTTCGCAGGCGAGGGGTTTTAGAGACCGCCAGAAAATATATATAGCCGGACGATATTCTCTATGAAGATATAGATTGTCAGCCGAGGGAATTCGTTATCTTTGTCAGATGATCTAGGAAGACGTCTCATAGCAATGCCCGTACGTGGACATTCATGTGGTGATGCTGAACATCTGACCAAGAATACTGTATGTCCGAAATTAAATCGGACATAGGCCTACAGTATGCTGAACATCTGAGCAAGAATAAATCGGACATAGCCTACAGTAGGCCTAGGCCTAATAAATTAAAATCACCATTTTAACAAACGTAGTGAATTGAATGTCATATTACTGTACCCTGCACATAAAGGCTACACATTTCCACACCAGAATCCGACCGAATGCCTCCCTCAACCCCCTCCATAATCGGCCTTCCACTATTATTTGCGATGGCCAACTCCTCTGCTACTGTAAAACACTCTGGTGCCTTACAGTAGTGTTCAAAGACACCTTTTATTTTTCTTGTTAGCTGTAAAACAGAGGCCAAGTGAAGGCTATAAGCATACTAGGCCTACATGTTTTCATAATTAAGAAATATTAATGCAAGCTATGACTATATAAACCACTATTCTGAATAATGTGTTTGTGTTTCATTTTCACCTGCTGTCATGTGCGTTTGGCAATGGTGTTCTGAAATGTTCACAGGATTAGGCATACACTAAATCAGTCAATGGGGCTACTTAAACATTCAATTATCCTTATTACTGTAATCTATATGCCCACTTCTAAATTGTGTTGCATCTTGTAGGCATTTCTATGAACTCAAAATAGGCAATTTAATTATTTCAACTCATTAAATAAATTCCGCAAGCTATTAATCCTCCGTATTTGAAGAACATGTGGAAATAAAACTTTACTTTTAGGCATTTAGGCTACCCGATCTGCAATACGTTGCCAACAGCCTTGCCTTGCTTTGTTCACTGCCGACGTATTTGATTTTTGTCGTAAAGTGGGTTTTAATTCCTCATCCGTAAAATAAGGTGAACGCGTCATCACTGAAAGTGGTGATTTGCGCTGCAACCCGCCCCTTTTATGTGAACGCGCACAAACTCCAATGAGGTTAACCCCGGCTCAACAAATCAACTTCATAATCAGCGTCGTAGTACCGATTAACACCACTTAAGATAACCAGGTTTTGTCAACCCCGGTTTAACAAAGTAACCCTGGGTTACATCTGGGTAGGTTAAGCTCCCTTCGCAGTACGAAGCGGGGTTACTGGCTTATCTGGGTAACTTCGAGAGTAACTTGATCACGTGTGGCGTAACTTCCCGATTAACCCGTACTACGAAAGGTGGATAGGTTTTAACCGAGGTATGCTGCCATGGCAATTTACGCTGCATCTCAAACCTGCTCCGAGCAGGTTATGTTCTTGGTTAACCCGAGGTTTCCGTTAACCACACCCTTTATAAGTACCACCCCTCCACTAACAATTTCTCCCGAGACATGTCGGCGTACCTGGATGATCCATACGACATTGGGGCGCAAATCGTGAGGGACTCTCTTCGCAGGGCGAGGGGTTTTAGAGACCGCCAGAAAATATATATAGCCTACCTACGGATGCCGAAACACTACTGACTTTGTGATTATTAGATAGGTGGAGGGTGGCGCATCAGGCAAAAACACAACATGACAACATCAACATCAGTTGAGGGCTGCAACTTGATTTCTTAATGTCTAGTGACATATCAGGGTCATTTTATGATTAATTGAAATACATTTATTACATACAGTTCCTTTAAAGTCCATTGGGCTGAAGACCGAGCCATGGCTAACGTTGACGTTGGCTTTTGTCCTGGGCCCCTGGTGTACTCCATCCGTGAACGGCGCTGCGCTTCGGAAAGGGATTTCTCAGGACGGTTGTGGTGGACCTCTGGGTACATCTACACGAAACCGCCGGGTGAATTGTCTCTTACCGCTTTCACACCTTTAACGACACCGTTAAAGAAAAAACTCGCATGCACACACAGAGGTGTAACCGGCTAAATGTTCTGTAGTGCATATGCCAGACCAGTCGATGGCGCCGGCCATGCAGAAGCTTCACGTTTAATTTGCGTGAATCGCGTAGAAGAAAACATTGTTGAAACAGTTTGTTAAGCAGTCGCATGAAATAAGGAGACTACAGACAATTCGGTTTTCAATTCAACTGTTAAACTAATAAAGTTAATTTTCAAGGTATGTGACTGCTATGTGAAATTTCAAATGCTTAGGCCTAGTCTACGCATTACATTAGGTCTGAGCACCACTGGAGAAAACATTAACATGCAGTAAGCTAATGTTTAACTAAGTCAAGCTAACGTGTGCTTCTAACTTAGCCACAAAAGGCTGATTTTGTGCACATAAATCATGACAGGGGGAAGAAAAAACATTTTGATAAATAAATGGTTTGGTTTGTTTTGACGTGTCAGGTCGAGTGCCGTGGCTGAGTTGAGAGGTGGGGCAGCATGTATGTCGTCATAAAGTTGCCGGCTTCGCACCTACAGGCGTCTACACGGCGAAAGTTAGCCGGCGGTTTCAAAAGTTCCCACTTCGGAAGCCGGTTTCAAAAACTCTCGGTTACAGTCTCCTAAACTGCCGTTGTCGTGTACACGCAAGGCGTTACCGATAACAAAACCTCACCGTTTTCACAAAAACCAGCGTTGTGTAGACGGCCCCTCTGTGAGAGATGTGCCGCTGCCGCGACCACTGGATTGACCTGCGAGCTTCCATGCTCTGCTGCTTGGAGTCTGGATAGAGTAACGTTAACGTTAACGTTAACGTTAGAAGCAAGTTTGAAGAACTCTGATGGCAGTGATCTCACTGAACAACAAACGCTGTCTATTTCCACCGAGTTGCTGATCTGTAGGATCAACTATGACTTCAGACTGCTCATTGCTTCCAGTGCTCTCCAGACTGCCAGGATAACGTTAAATCCTCCGGGTTGGACACTGCCTTCATCATTGCCCTTGGACTATTCAGCCGGTTAACTAGATGCAACCAACTGGACTAAATTAACATGAGTTTTCTTTTTAAAATGTCTTATTAATTATTTTTTTTTTTTGTTTGTTTGTTTTGTAACAATCTTGCAAAGTTGTCTCAGAATGGTTTTATTGGTTACGCACCAAAACACACGAACGTCATTACACAGGCAACACAAAGGAGGTCAATTAAACAAGCACGATACACAAACAGGGTAGTCACATACAATACACGGGGTAAACACATGAGGTACAACATAAAGAAAGACTACACCAGCTAACACATACATGACAAGGTAAACGCGATTACTCTTACTAAAATCAACATCAACATTACACACACACACATACACTGCACAGCATTATGGGAGTTCAGTCATGAACCAGCTAGGCTCAGTTCACTACAGTTTGTTTGTTGTCCATATGTTTCACATGTTGTATGTGTCACGGGTATGCTATACGCTGGCGATTACGCCGCTCCGTTAGGCATTTTTGTTATTTGTTTGTTTGTGTCTTGTGTGTGAAGCTCTTCATGTGTGATGCTCTTCATGTTTGTCTGTAAGCACTTTGTGCTCAATGCTTGAAAGGTGCTATATAAATAAATATTATCATTATGACCGGCGCGCAGCGAAGCGGCAGTCATATAGGTTTAGTCAGATTTTTTTTTTTTTTTTTTTTTCACATGCCCAAATTTCCGTCAATGATTCCCGGGACACTGAAAGACCGGGATACACGAAACTTGGTGGGCATGTAACCCAACATGGATAGCATGGAACCATCGTTTTTCGTTTTGATCTGTAGCCCCCCCGCTGGACTGGACCCCCCGAAAGGAGGGTAGGGCAGACACAGTTTTCTGTGAATATCTCGAAAACCGTAGGGTTTAGGAGGACCATTTTTTTTGGTATGTTTGCCTCCAGGGGTCATGTTAACCCATTTCATGTGCACACATGTGCACAAACAGATACACACACACACACACATACATTCACAGTAATCATACGTATGACACATACTCACACAGTAGACATATGTACGCTTGCATGCACAGGCACATACGCAGGCACACACACAAGCACGCACACACGCACACACACACACACACACACACACACACACACACATAACATAAACAATCAAGAATTTCTCAGAATTATGAACAGGCAAGATGGAGGTGGGGTTGTATAAAATGAATTTTACATGTGAAATCTATGAACTAATAATGTTTTGGTACTTGTTGTCTAGCAGATACCAGTGAGAATTGAGTGTGGATAATGCAATTTAGTGAGACAGTTAGAATCATATAGGCCTTTCAGCGTGATTTCTTTTTGTGGAAAAAATGTGCTGGACTGGGCGGCGGTTATATTTTGTACCGCTCTGCGGTACATCTAGTTATTATTATTACTGTTTGACAGTGGGATTATTGTAGGCCTAATACAAGGGCATTAAGGTTCGTCAGACTGAACAACCTAGCCCTGTGAACTACTGCACATCTCTCATGTAAATTTACCCTGTTGGCTACATTATCCTAATCCTTTTCTTGCACACTTTACTCAAAACAAAACTATGTGTGTGTGTGTGTGTGTGTGTGAGAGAGAGAGAGAGAGAGACCACATATTTCTTTCAAAAAATTGAAAAGCCTATCTGTTGTCATAACAGTCACTGCCTGAGTTTACACCATCTCTTCAAAATGTACTGTATAGGCCACACACACACACACAATAATTGGCAGATTGGGATGCTTCCCTGTAGAAAGTCTAGTTACTGATCAGACCAAGAAGAGTAGGATAGTTATTTTGACATTTGTTGTCATAGCCTATTCCAAAATGGGTTAGCTATAACTTCTTTGCAAATGTTTGTGTACAACTGCTTACCAGAAACCAGAACAGATAGTATATTGCCCACTGCTGACTTATTAAGAAAAGATATGCTTTGCCGTTGAAAGATAGCCATATTTGTGGAAGACGGTATACTGCATTAATGTGAAATGCCCTTACAAACTCAGCATGACATAACTGTTCATATGGCTATTTGCTTGTGGATTATATCTGATCACTGTCCACCATACTTCACTGTCTACTATACTGTCTACAACATGTTGTGTGTGTGTGTGTGTGTGTGTGTTTTCCAAACCACTGCCTGAAGCACATGTTTACTACAAACAATGTGAGTGAAAACGACTGTCAGGAAGCTTACACTATAACAGTCGTTAAACAAACTCCAGTCCAAGGCACTAAACTACAGCTCAAAGCAGCATAACAAGACAACGGCCATTGATTTCTACAAGCCTTTTTTACAGAGACACACTAATTGAAGTGTGAAAGCCTTGCCAAGCTGTCATGGCAGATGATTTCTCACAAAGGGGAAGACTATTCCCCTTCTCATTCTCCTGTCTAAGGACAGATTGATTCTTGCGAAGTCGTCAGCGGAGCGGTGCTTCTCGTACTTCGAGACTGTTTTCCTCCATTTTCTCTTTGCGGTCTTGCCTAGTGTTTAAGAAGACGGTTGAGTGATTTGTCATCAACACCAATGTCAGTAGAATGGCCAAGTGTTATTATACAAAGCTCTTTTCAGCCATGGAAGAACGCATCTCTCTGCTCGAGAGCCAATCACCTCAGTGTTATCATGTTTCGCAAGAGAGCAAATGACAATACACCAATTGGCCTTTTCTCATTGATTAGGTCATTCTTCCCCACAACTGACAAAGATGCATTTTTGGGGAAGCGACATCACCTCTTTTTGGCAGAAATGACTAATGTCTAATTTTCGCCTGGCTGTGATGGTGTGGATGTGAGCTGAGTTTGTCCCAGCCTCCGTGCCATCGGATCCTGGCTCTTTGCATTCAGAAACCCTATCCTCCCTTCAAAAGCTGCTGACCAAAGGTATCCCACTCCTCTGTTGTTGCTCTGCGAACTGGGTGTGAACTGAATCACAGCAGCGTCTTGTCAGAAAAGAGAGAGAGTGTGTGTGTGTGTGTGTCTGTGTGTGTGTGTGTGTGTGTGTGTGTGTGTGTGTGTGTGTGTGTGTGTGTGTGTGTGTTTGTGTGTGTGTGTGTGAGTGTGTGTGTGTGTGTGAGTGAGTGTGTGTGTGTGAGTGTGTGTGTGTGTGTGAGTGTGTGTGTGTGTGTGTGTGTGTTTGTGAGTGTGTGAGTGTGAGTGTGTGTGTGTGTGTGTGTGTGTTTGTGAGTGTGTGAGTGTGTGTGTGTGTGTCTGTGTGTGTGTGTGTGTGTGTGTGTTTGTGTGTGTGTGTGTGTGAGTGTGTGTGTGTGTGTGTGAGAGTGTGTGTGTGTGTTTGTGTGTGAGTGTGTGTGTGTGTGTGTGTGTGTGTGTTTGTGTGTGAGTGTGTGTGTGTGAGTGTGTGTGTGTGTGTGTGTGTGTGTGTGTGTGTGTATATGTGTGTGTGAGTGTGTGTGTGTGTGTGAGTGTGTGTGTGTGTGTGTGTGTGTGTGTACATTAGCTATAGAGAGAGAGAGAGACAGAGATGCTCCACATGAACTCATTTTGGTGGGACCCAAATACACACAGGTGCAACACACACACACACACACACAGAGGAACTGTCCCTTTTTCTATTCGGTCAGTTCTGTCCTCATTTCACCGAGGTGGCACGTGCCTCATTGTCGAATGGCCTTGTCCTGTCCCCCTGCGCTTTTCAGCACAAAGCCAAGTCAAAGGCGATCATCGTCACCGGTAAATGCACAGGACTCATTTGCACAACGCCTCATGGCCACAGCAGAGAGCCACAGCATTAATATTGCATTGCCGTCCATCTGATGAACAGGGCTAAGACCTCCCACCGGGGTCAATATGGAGTGGCCTCGTTAAGAATGCACAACTTAGCCTCATGCAGGGCTGTTGCTTCAGGGAAGAAGGGAGAGAAAGGGAGACAGTGAGAGGGGGAGGGGGATAGAGAGAAGGGGGGGGGCAGATAGAAAGAGTGAGAGAGAAATCTAGAGAGAAGGGAGGACAGAGAAAGAGAAAGAGAGAGCATGAAAGAGATTTGTTTTCTCATCTCATTGGACATATGCTAGTCTTTTTTCTTAATCCTGTTTTTGTGTTGCATCCAAAAGGTAAATAAATAATTCATGGTCTCCCATACAGCAGCCCCTCTCCAGGGCAAGACAGGGAGGGAGCCCGCCAGGGTTATGGACCAGAAGGAACGACAGACTCTCTCTCTCTCTCTCTATCTCTCTCTATCTCTTTTGTTTTTCTTTCATTATTCTCTCCTCTCTTTCCTCAGTGTCTATTTAAATCTCGCTGTCTCTTGCTACTTTTTCTTCTGTCTAGTCCCATCTTCAACTTTGCTTTTTTTTATCGCTCTCAGTGTCTGTTTACTTATATCACAATTCCTGTGTCTGTATCTCTCTCTCTCTCTCTCTCTCTGTTTCTGTCAAACACATTCTACCATGTGCTAACAAAGGACTTAGACAGGTCGACTCCAAGAGAAAAACACCCGTCCTCTCAGGTGAAATGTTATGTCTCTCCCCATTCTCCTCTGGCCATACTGTAATTATACACGCGAGGCCTGATTACGTATTGGTGGGCTCTGTCCAGTTCCGTCCATCCTACGGTTATATTGACAACCAGGAATGCTATTGGGGGTTGAATTGACTGCACAGACCTATTGTCGATATGTGTACCGTACTTATGGATTAGATTTGTGTATAATGACCACCTGCAGCTCACTATACTATGCTCCTGAGGGTCTTAAGATTGTGGTGGAGAAGACTGTCAATGTCAGCTACTCTGGGAAGACTTTACGGAGTTTATGAAGAATGGCAGTTCTTCCATAATGTAATTACATCATTAAGAACTGTCAGGCCAACTCCCTTAGAATTATTGAAAGTCCACAAATATGAAAAATTGCACCCCGAAATAGAATTCTTTATGCGCTGTATAATCTCATTTAAATTGCTTCATTGAAATTGTTCAGCATTTGAAAATGTTTTGTCCAGGGAAGCAGCAACATTGGATTTTTTTAATAATATGAATTGATGAAAGTTTGCTGCTTAATCCTTTTTTCAACAAATTAAAACTGAAGGTGGTACTAAAGGAGTTTCTCTGACATGTTCAAACTGAAATACATGTCAAAACATAGATTTACTCTAGATGAAAGAAGCTTTCTATGCATACACTTGCAATGAAAGGAAGAACTACGAACATCTACTGACAAGAGACAAAGCTATAGCCTGACGAGCCAGACCCACATTAAAATGTAGGGTCTGGGCACTCACCGTTCGCAGTGCTCAGTCTGAGGGGCGGGATAATCGGTTGTCTTTCAAATTCTCTCTGCAATAGGACAGTGCTATGAGTCCCATGCGTTTCCCACCAGCGGAGCTAGCTGGCTAGTTCAAACTTTTGCCAACTTAATAAAAGCTTAACTCGTGTCACACTGTTCGCCAACAGCAACATTATCTTATTTGTTTTCAAGTAGCAGGGAATTCAAGCCAAACCGTTGCAACTCTGCCATCAATCATTATGTTAAGCCCGCCTAACGACTCTATACACAATTTGATTGGCCTGATAGAAGTTTAATTTTTCGAGCTCACAAGCCAACGGAGAGTTGCTAGACTAGCCCTGGCAGCAAATGTAATTTGCTGCCGCTAGGGTGCGTCTAGATTTCTAGGCTAACAAAGGAAGACCATTTCAACTAGTTCAAGCTACACATCTAAAGGGGACCAAAGGCTTTGCTAAAAAGAAATGTCTTAAGACCTTTTTTAAAACAGTCAGGGCCAGATGTACTAACGCTTTTGCGCCCACTTCAGGCGTATTTGTTTCGCAACGTGCGTGTAAAATCATTACGAGGTATGTACAAACAGGCCGCAATAATGTAAAAGCGCAAACTGCCTGTCGCGGGAGCTGAAAATGGCTAATTCCGTTTTTCGTGTCATGCATATGCATTCATGGGAGGATCCAGGGGAAAGTGGGAGTTTAGCGTAAAAAGATGGGAGGGGAAGCGTTAAGAGCGCCTAATTATGTATTCCGCGGTAAAGACTGCTCCTGAAAGTGCACGTCTATTCTGCGCCTAAATACTTTCGCCTTGTAAAAGCAGGTGTTAATCCAAATTGCAGTTCAATGTGTCAATAAGAGAACCTTTCAAAGACAACAGAATCGTTATTTAGA
The DNA here is from genome assembly GCF_046254945.1 of Alosa pseudoharengus. NCBI lineage: Eukaryota > Metazoa > Chordata > Actinopteri > Clupeiformes > Clupeidae > Alosa > Alosa pseudoharengus. Next base: position 47,099,694 of record NW_027468718.1, on the reverse strand, counting down.
GCACAGGTTTTGTAAGTATTTGTACTATCAAAAGCAACCTTAACTTTCGTTGGCCTTTCGAATGTCTTACTTTCACTTTCACGTCATTCACTTAAACTTTCCTACTTGCTAGATTTGACCAATTTTCCATAGCCTATACGTGCACAAGTAGTTTGAGTAAAACTATTGATCTTCATGATCTCCCTGCTTGTTGACATCTTATCATGTATGATATTATTATTATTTCATGATCGCTAAACGTTTTATTGTTTTTAATGTTGTCATCAGTTAACTTCATTCATCTGCGCTTGTATGTAGGCTCTTCCGTTCAGTTGTGGACGTTGGTAAATTGCGTTTATGGGCGGAGAAAGGCAGAGAAAGGTCCAGTTTACACTACTTTGATAAATACGACGGAAACTTGGGTCTGGCAGCATTCGCAATCTGCAGTTTGTCCATGACGCTGATAACGCTACGTTCGCAAATGTACGTACATCTGGCCCTCAGTGGATTGTGGTGCCCTCAAGGTGTCAGGGAGGGCATTCCACAGACGTGGGGCAGCAGCACAGAAGGCCCTATCTCCCATGGTCCTGAGTCTGGTTCTGGGTATGTGGAGGTGTGTGTGTGTGTGTGTGAAGGCCCTATCCCCCATGGTCCTGAGTCTGGTTCTGGGTATGTGGAGGTGTGTAGGTGTGTGTGTGTGTGTGTGTGTGAAGGCCCTATCCCCCATGGTCCTGAGTCTGGTTCTGGGTATGTGGAGGAGGTTTGAGTGAGTTGAGCGGAGGAAGCGTGTGGTGTTTTGTGGGTTGATAATTTCTTTGAGGTAGGGGGGGCATGTCCATGGATGCATTGGTGAGTGAGGAGGGAAACCTTGTACTCAATCCTGGTGGAGACGGGAAGCCAGTGGAGTGAGTGGAGAATGGGGGTAATGTGCTCATGTTTCCACACTCTCATCAGGATCCTAGCTGCAGAGTTTTGGATGTACTGAAGCCTCTGCAGACTCTTGCTAGGGATCCCAATGAGAAGTGCGTTACAGTAGTCCAGTCTGGAGGAGACAAAGGCATGAACCAGCTTTTCAGCATCTGAGAGGGAGAGAATGGGGCGGAGTTTGGAAATGTGGTGTGGTGGTAGAATGAGGTCTTGCAGAGGTGATTTATATGGGCTTCAAAAGTGAGTTAGGAGTCCATTTTTACACCAAGATTTGTGACTATTGATGAGAGGGGGATGCTGGTTATGGATGATGATTTGGTCTGGTGAGGAGTGCCAATCAGTATGGCTTCAGTTTTGGAGCTGTTGAGTTGGAGGAAGTTGTGCTCCATCCATACCTTTATCTCCTCCAGACAGGTGGTGAGTTTTGATGGGGATGACTGGGGATGACTGTGAGGATTTACTTGCAGCTGTGGCATTTACATAGAGCTGTGTGTCATCAGCATAGCAGTGGAATGACATTTTGTGACGGCTGATGATTTGGCCAAGGCGGGTGAGGTAGAGGATGAAGAGGAGGGGGCCAAGGACTGACCCCTGGGGGACACCGCAGGTGACTGTGTGTGGATTTGATTTGGAGTGGCCCAGGGAGATGTATTCTGTCCAGTTTGTGAGGTATGATTTGAACCAACTGAGAGCAGTGTCATTGAGTCCAGTGGTATGGTGGAGCCGGTTTAAAAGAATGCCATAGTCGACAGTATCAAATGCAGCAGAAAGGTCCAGGAGGATGAGGAGGGAGGGAGAGCCACCATCAGATGATGTAAGGAGACTCTGACGAGGGCAGTCTCTGTGCTGTGGATGGAGCGGAAACCGGACTGGAATTTTTCAAAGAGGTTATTATGTTTGAGGTCGTCCTGAAGGTGGGTGGCAACTGTTTTCTCAAGTACTTTCGATATGAAAGGGAAATTGGAGATGGGCCTGTAGTTGGATAGGACTTCCGGATCAAGAGTGGGTTTTTTGAGCAATGGTCTGATTATGGCATTTTTTAAGGCAGGGGGAATGTGACCAGTTTGGAGGGAATGGTTGATGACAGCGGTAATCAGGGGGGTTAGGACAGTGATATGGGTTTTCACCAGGGAGGTTGGGAGAGGGTCCAGGGGACAGGTGGAGGATTTCATCTTCCTGATGATGTTCTGCACCTCTTCTGATGAAACCTCAGGAAAGCAGTTTAGGGGTTGCGAGACCGTATACGTTGGAGAAACAGTTAGGCTGGGAAGACCAGAAAGGGCAGAGCGAATATGTGCAATTTTTGATGTGAAAAAGTCCATGAATTTATTGCACTGCTCTTCTGTAGTGGCAGTAAGTGGGGGGGGGGGGCTGTTTCTGATGGCATCAGAGTAAAACTGTGACCTTGTATCTTTGAGGGACTGTGCATATTTTTGTTGTTGCTCCTGGTAAATTTGTTTGTGGACAGTGAGGCCAGAGGCTTTATAGCACCGCTCAGGGATCCGCCCTGCTGCCTTCATCTTTCGAAGCCCATCTGTGAACCAGGGAGCTGAGCGGGTGAAGGTGACTGTTCTGGTTTTAACAGGGGCATGGAGGTCCAGGAGGCTGCTCAGATGGCTGTTGTAGTGGTCCACTGCTTCGTCGGCTGATGAAAAGTGTGTGGAAAGATGTTGAAAGTCTGCTGCCAAGAGTTTTGGGTTTATGTTTTATAGGTTTCTGAAACAGATATTCCGCTTAGGCTTGGAGAGGCTGGATGGGGATTGCAGATCCATAGAAATGGCCTTGTGATCAGACACACCTAGGTAATACACCTGCAGGTTGGTGAGAGGGGCAGAGTTTGTAATGACCAGGTCCAAGGTGTGTCCCCTGGTGTGCGTGGGGACATCAACAAATTGTTTTAAATTAAAACAGTCCAGTAGTTGAAGAAATTCAGCTGCAAAAGGGGCGGAGGGGACGTCAACATGGATGTTCATATCACCTAAAATGATAACATTGGCAGAGGATGTGCAGAAAGTTGTGAAAAGATTTGACATCTCAGTAATAAATGATGGGTTTGGTTTTGGTGGTTGGTAAATGAGAAGGAACAGCACAGGAGAAGGGGACTTCATAATGCAGGTAATGGTTGCAGAGATAGCTCCAGGGCTAGGGCTAGGGCTCCAGATCGCTACGATAGATACCTGACAGGCCGCCACCGCATTCTGTGCTGCGAGCTTTCTGGAGGTAGCTAAACAAGGATACAAGGAAGTTTATTGTCACATGCATATAGTTACTGGATGTAAGAAATGCAGTGAAATTATGTCTGGTGTCAGCCTATTTGTGCATTTATGGGGGGGGGGGGGGGGGTAAAAAGTGCAGTAGAAGAGGGGTTTAGTAGATTAAGTGGCAAGGGCTGCATAAGAAAGGTGGGGGAGGATTGGGATTGGGGGGGGGGGGGGGGGGCACCAACAAGGAGCACCCAAGAGCAACAGGGGGCAAGGGGCAAGGAAAAACTCCCTTACCAAGGAAGAAACCTTGGGCAGATCCACGGCTCAAGGAGCTAACCCAACTGCCAGGGGTCTTGGTGTGTGTGTTGGGGGGATGACAGGGGAGATGGGATAGTGTGCTGTGTATGTGGGGAGAGGGCAGTGTGCAATATGTGTGTTGGAGAAGCTTCCTCATGAGACAATGTGCTGTGTATGTAGGGGAGAGGGGGGGGGCAGTGTACTGCAAGTATGGTGAAGGGACTTACTATTGCAAGCAGAGTACTGTATGTATGATGTATGTGAGTGATGACAGATGTGTGTGTGGGCGGGAGGGGAATGGAGCAGTAACTGTGTGTGTGCAGTGTGTGTAGTGTGTGTGTGGGTAGATGGGGGCAGTGTGCTGTAAGTATGTAGAGGATGTGTGTTGGAGAAAATCCTGAAGACAATGTGCTGTGTATCTAGGGAGGGGGGGCAGTGTGCAGCAAGTATGTAGAGGAGGCTTACTGTAGCAAGCAGTGTGCTGTATGCAAGGGCGTAGGTTTGGTCTCAGCTTTGGTGGGGACACATCCACAACTCCTGTTGTCATGATACCAACATTATTGTTTCAATACCAACGGCAAGTGAAGAATCTCGATTTCGATACTATTGCAATTTTTTTTTAATTTGGTTTGTGTGATTTGTGAGATCATTCACATCAGTGGCAATCATAGAATTTGATTGACCCTCCACACACACACACACACACACACACATAGAAAGTGATGGTTGCCATAGGTTTCTTTTTCATACATAAACTATAAATGTATATTGATCATTATTTAGGCTAAGTATTTTATGATCTGCATGATTACGAATAGCTAAACATATTTAGTAATTTGATTACATCATATTGATATTTAAATTATTAGGCTACACTTGTCTATATCATCACATTTGGTGTGTAAATCTAATTGAGTGCCTGTCACTTTAAGAGGAACGTGAATGCTGAAAAATAGTTTCGCAAGTGCAAGGATATGTGGATTCAATTAATCATATTTGCTATGTCATTAGATAAAATAAATGTTCAAAAAACTAACAAATCAAAGAAAATCTTTCTGGGATGAGATCATAGAGCAGATAAGTGTTTCGCAATGTTCATTTCTAGGCTATGGAAATGCACCAGTTTATCTTTTATTTCTTTGCATTGTGCAGGCTACATTCACAAATACATTAGCCTACATAAACAGAATATAACAGGAAAATGTCTCGGATCCATTGTTTATTGCGACTGCAAGATTGGTAGGCCATTAAGCCTAACAGTCAGTGATGGTGACTTATAGCCTATGTGACTGTCCGTGCGGCAGCTAAAAAAACAGCTAATGCTATTTTACACAGTAAATTCCGCATTTGAAAGCCTGGTCACCAGTTGCCAGTTTGTATGGCTAATTATTTTGCCTAGACTGCAATGAAAAAGCTTCGTATTTTTGGGTGGCATAGCTGATCTACAAACCACAAAAAGGGACAAACATGTACAGGCTGAAGGGCAAAGAGAATATCACAATGTTTTACTCTGGCCTTTTTTGGGATAGGGTAGCCTATGTATTGGCAGACAGCCCTAACTTACCGTTGTCGTTGACACACCCGCTCGCTTGACTGCCGGTGCAAACAAGTACAGTAGTGTGCTTTGACACTCTCCGTGCCGTGCATGTAGGCCTACTGTAGCGTGCATGTCAGATAACCCTTCCCTCTCGTCCTGTTTTTCAGCAAATGATATGATGACGTTTCACTGTTGTGCTGGCTGTCGGAATGATCAGCAGCACAAATAAAATATTGGTGGGAACAATTTTGTCATCTTAAAATATTGATTAGGACTAGTCCTTAGCGTCCCACCCTAAATCTACGCCCATGGCTGTATGTATGTGAGGTGATGACAGTGATGATGTAAGTGTGTGTGTTTTTTTTGTGTGTGTGTTGGGGATGGGGGTGGGGGGGGGCAGAAAGGCTAGGCAATCAAGGACATGGGTAGATAGATGGAGGAGAAATCAAAAATAATAAATAAAAAGTTCTATGGAGATGTGCAAAAGTTTGAGAAAGTCAGATGTGTGTGTGTGTGTTTTGATGTGTGATGAAATAAGAAAATAAATAAAAGGTCTGTAGCATAGGGAGAGGGATGTAAAAGTGCTAAAAGTCATGTAGGTGTTTGTGTGTGTGTGTGTGTGGGGGGGGGTCATGAGTGCTGAGGAGTGAATGTGTGCAGTCAGTATAGTGTGAGTTCAGAGTTCGGATGGCCTGGGGATAAAAACTTCTCCTGAGTCTCTCAGTTCTGGCTTTGTGACTACATAGGCGTCTTCTTGATTTCAGCGGTAGGAATAATCCATTGTTAGGATGAGAAGAGTCCTTCAGGATCTTTTGGGCTCTTAGGAGTACTCTTCTGGAATAGATATCTTGTAGAGCAGGGAGTTGAGTTCTTATAGTACGTTCAGCTGAGCGCACTACTCTCTGCAGAGTACTACAATCTCTAACTGTGGAGTTCCCATACCAGGTGATGATGCTACCAGTTAGAACACTCTCAACCGCTGAAGTGTAGAAGGCCTTCATGATGGATGTAGAAACTTTGAATTTCCTTAGCTGACGAAGGAAGTAGAGTCGTTGTCTGGACTTCTTCAGAACATATTGAGTGTTAACAGTCCATGTTAAGTCTTCAGTAATGTGGACACCAAGGTATTTAAAACTTGTGACTCTCTCTACAGGTTGCCCGCTGATCATTAGTGGGGTGTAACTGTAGTTCTGCTGCTATATCCTTGGGGACAGCTCTCATTTAAAGAGGAAAACGTATTTGGTGGGTGCCAGGTCTATGTAATGCACATATAGTCCAGACGTTTATCCAGGATATGGTCATGAATGAGCCAGGATTTGTTTGTAATAGACTGTGCATTTAATAAGAGTTCAATTTTGCTACTTGATGATGCAACAAGTCTTTGCACTGGCCGTAGCAGACTGAAGTCCACTCCACGTTTCCCATTCAGCTCACTGAGAGGTGTTGCTATGGAGACGTCCAAACTACTTATCCGGTAGGAGACAGCGCTCTGATGACGTATGCGTGAAGCGACTTTCTGCGGGAACTTCTATGGATGTAGCGTGGGCGGCGAAGAAGTCCAAGTTGTTTAATCACTGCAGTGCATGGTGGAGGGAAAGAACTGTTAAGATTCATCAGCTGGTTGACGGTGTAACTCAACATAGTGGTGGTGCCGGCGGCAGTGGGGAAGAAGTTGGTTGTTTTTAGCCGCGTAGCCAGAATGCTAGCGACTTCCAACTCTGCGGCGGCGGCCATGGGTAGTTTCAGACTTCCAAGATGCACTTCACGATGGCAGGGACAAGCTGAGTCCAGGTTGTCCAGTGTCCACTTTTCCAACTGAGGTAGCAGCGGCAATGACCAATTCCAGGGAGTCTCCGAGCAGGTGTTTTGCTAGCAGCAACAGGTAGGCCACCGCTAGACTCGAAAGCTACCTGATACTATCCAGAAAGGTCCACTGTTTATAGTAAAAGGTTATAAAAAGTTAGCTTAAACAAACTTGACATTATTTTGGCTGGCTGACTAAAGAAGTGGCGAACAGACAGCGCCAGCGTCCTCTCCTCTCCTCTCTACCTGCCGAAGTTGCTGCATCGGCGTCACTCCGCTTGCAAGATGTGTTTGGTCAAGCTAGGAGCCAAGTCGCCGGTCGCGCAGATTGGCTTCCCCAGCGCCTTCTCGGGCATCCAATCGCTCGCCTGTTTCTAATAACATCGATAGCCGCCGCACGACCCGAAGAAGGAGAGCTACTCTGCGGACCATATCTTTGATTAGAGCAGAGCTGGATGTAGGATCGATTGCCCTCGTTTCGCAAGGAAAGCAGGCCTACGTCGCCTCCTCCAACAATCAGTTTATCTTTCCTCTCCTCCTATAGCCGATCAACCGAGCACCAGCGCCGCAGCGCAGAGCTCCGTTCCTCCGGCGTCTCCCCCTCTGTTCATGCAACACGTTTTTCAACTCGCAAGTTATGGCAGCCCGCGTGCAGCCCACTACCTTGCCCGCTACTGCGGCCTCTTTATCTATTCCAGCTAATCAACCCTCCCCACTTTTCTCTTTGCCTACCTAGGGTGCTGCGCAACCTCCTCCCCCTCCCCCGTAGCGACCTCCTCCCCCTTCCCCTTTTCCCATCCTCTCCCGCCAGCGTGAACCGTGTTCGAGCCCGCATTTTTTGAAATAAAATAAGTAGCCTAAAAGGCAACATTCGAAATGAGGAGAAATAAGTAAGGGATAATGTATAGAACGCCGGTCATTACTGGGAAAATAAGTCCCGACAGGGCGAACCGGACCCCGACGCGCAGCGGATAAGAGTAGCCTAATTGGGGAGAAAAACTGAGTAGCCTTGGCTATTTTTAAGATCTTAACATGAACTTAAAATAAATGTTGAGCTGGGACAAGGATGGATATTCCACAGCTGGTTCCTTGAACCCATTAATCAGCAAGTTGAATTTTTAGTTTTTTGTTTTTTTAGGTTGACTCGAAATCCTGGAAACCCAGGAATATCACGTTGTTGGGCAGTGAATGCATGTAGGCTTAACTAGATTGTGGTGGATCAATCATATTGCCTTCTTAAATCGTAAAATATTTTGTGGTCTCAGTTCACTGTTGAATGGGCCTAGCCTACCCTATGCTTGCTCAAAATATATGCTTTATCTAGTAGAGGTGCTTCAAATTGGCGCTTAAAATCGCCTGTCTCAGAATATATATAGAAGAGGTCCAGGGCAATTCCGCGCAAAACTGTCACATCATATTTAGTTGGCGTGACAGTTTTGCGTGGTATTGCCCCCGTATTGTTATATAAAGCTCTGTTCTCGCTGTCTAGCTTTCTCCTCTTTGAGCAATCGATGATTTGAAAATAACTTACTTATCGTTAACTTAGATATCCATCTGATTGTTTCTCGTCTCCTCTCCTCGCTCGTTTCAGGCTATCAGTCTCTTCTCCATAGTAGGCTACTTTACTCACTGACTCGACTTTATCAGAATTCACAGATTTCACTGGCTGAGTAGCAGCAAGCGAAATGATGGTTCCTGAAGCTCCTGAAGTAAATGCTGTTATCCTAACCAACGAAACATTTAGCGCAGCTTTGAAATCTTACGTGAAAATCTAAATTAGGCTATTATGGTCTGGGTCCGGATAGGATCACCTCACGGTCCGGACTCAGACCGCGGTCCGCCATTTGGTGATGGCTGGATTAGAGAGTTAAACTTCACAACCGCGTGTTTAGGCTGTCATTTTCAACATCTAGGCCTACTCTCTCCTGCAGCCCTATACAATTTGGCTAATTATTTTTTCCATCGCATGGAAAGATCCCCCCTCCAGACTACAGACGCTCCGTTACTCGCTTCTGGTTTCAAACGCAGCTCAACGCTGTTCTAACGCAAATCGGAATCCCAACAGGCCGTTACTACTCATTATTTTATGGTGCAGCCACCAACGCGGCAAATAACGGCCTGTCCGATCAATCGCTCAAAACTCTCGGCCCGTGGTCCTCCGACGCCTATCACTATTGTATCAGATCAAGTCTCTCTGATCTGAGGGAATTAGCGCACCTCGTGCTCTCCCGTTGAATTTGTTCGCGTGGTCCTAGGGGCTATAGGGTCCCTCATCTTTAACACATTTTTGGGGTGTATTGCGGAATCCTGCACGACTCCTGCCTGCGCAGTTGACTCCTGCACGATCCCGCAAATCACTTCAGGACCCTGGCCAGAGACTTTGCCAAACATGCTTTTCTATTATGCTATTATATCTGTTTGCTAATTACGGAATGTGAACTAGTTAATGGTTATTTTGGAAAATAATAATTTTTGGCAGCTCATTGAAAACCTTGATAAAGGCAGAGGAAACCAAAAAAATCAGTTTTGCAAAACAAGGGCCAAATTAAGTGATACTTAGTTTTTGGCTGAAGACTTTGAGCACCACCCTTTAATACTGAACATTTAAAGAATAAAAGAGCTTATTGCAGTCATATCACAGGTTATGCTAATGATTTTTATGGTTATTTATTATTAGACATTGGGCAGTGTGTTCCAACAATCCTTGATATGAGGCTTGCGCGAGATGAAAGGAACCAGCACAATAGGGTGACAACACATCCTCGTGGTCCAGGCGCAGTCCCTGTTATCAATGGCCTACACCTGGTCAAAATACATGAAAACCAGAACTGTCCCTCCTTTTTATAGATAAAAACAATAGATATATTAATGATATTGACTGCCGAACTGGGTTTTCAAGAAATGTCCCAGTTTTTATCTCAGAAATCTGGTGCAGAGAGATAACAGAAGAGACATAAATAGAGACGCGCAATCTCCATCTTCTGCGAGCGTCCCATATGCACTGAGACCGCCCGTCCATCTCTGCCAAGACGTAAATCTAATTACCTCCTCCTCTCCATCACGCTACATTTACATACAATCAGTGTGGCTTAGCACGGCGATCTGAAACGCATGGCAATAGCTCCCAATTACATGTCGCACCGAGTTGATTTGTAAACAAGCTGAGTTACGGGGGCCGAGCGCTGAGTGACAGCTCATTAAGATTGACCTGCCGTTGGCAGAGTGACGCGACTATGTGCCGCTCGACTATAAGAGTGAGCTGTCACCAGGTTCTTCTGTCTTCATTTGCTTGATGCCTACAGAGCATTGGTAAGGAAGTATTATTTCATCGATCAGTTCATCTGATCCAGTAAGACTCTCTGGCTCTGCGTTGTCAAACACTGGATTGGAATTTTGAACTTGGCTATCAACAAGAAATGTGTAATTTACTCCTAATAGTATGTGACCAGACTTTCTGGGAAACATTCTAAACAGTTTTTGTTTCAGAGTAAGCAATATTTTAGAGAGCATGGACAGTCATTTTGGAATTGTATTCCCAGTAGATTTTTTCTATTGCAGTCTCATCTCTCTCTTTGTCTGATCCCCTCCATCTCTATTTTTCTCTTTCTCTCTCTGTCTCTCTTCTCTCTCACACATACACACACACACACACAGAGAGGGAGAGAGAGAGAGAGAGAGAGGGAGAGAGAGAGAGAGAGAGAGAGACGGTGCCTGAAGGGAGGGTGGCAACTGCAGGCTTGGTGATTTAACTTTACATTAGCCGAAGGGGACCACAAATCGGTAAATTTTTCTGCAGATCTATTATTCATTAGAGGGACTTTTTTATGCATATGTATTAATATGAGATGACTGTCTGAAGAAGTGCATCTCTGTCCCAGCTTCTTATTCATTAATCTACTAGCACCTTACGGAAGCCTCAAGCTACTGCTTACACTATCGCTAGCTTGTTCAGTCAACCTCCCACACACACTCTTTCTTTCTTTCTCTCTCTCTCTCTCTCACTCTGTCTCTGTCCCTTTCAATGTGGCTATCTGAGCGGAGAGCTCTTTCTCTCACGAGTCTGTTCATATGCCAGCACCACTTCTCTCTCTCTTGGTTTATTTCACCAGCTCAGATGCTGTCATTCCTACTCTCTTTCGGTTATAGACTAGAACATCTCTCTATCTGTCTGTCTCTCCACCCCTTTTATCTCTTTTCCTCAAATACAGCTTTTACACAAAAACCTCAAAGAAATGGCCACTCTCTCTCTCTCCCTCCCTCTCTCTCTCTTTCTGTCTATTTTCTTTCTGTCTTCTACACACTTTTTCCCCCTCCAAGCCCTTCCTTGTTACATAACCATCATCCTCAATCACTTATACATACATGGCACCGATTTCTGATTGCACCATTTAGCTGCAGCAGTTATGAGAAGTCAAATTACCCCCTAGAATCAAGGCTGCCATCTTGGTAAGCAGGCAGAACTTCTATAACTCTTTTATTCCATCAGGTGTACTGTTCCGTCTGTCACACTGACAAGAGACAGGGCCCAAAGAGACTGTTCTGGTATATAAAGGCTCAGTAAACCAATGGACTAACATGTACTCTGTCTGGCCCACTGGTGCCTTGTCACACTGTCCATCCGGCTAATAATTAATGTCAGTCACTGACTGAAAGCCTCAAGGTGTGGGTGCAGTAAGACATTTGTCACTCTGACAACCTGTGTCTTAGAAAAGAAGAAGAACTGAATGAAAGGACATGTTGTTGTTGTTGTTGTTGTTGTTGCTGTTGTTGTTGTTGTTGTTGTGGTTGTTGTTGTTGATGTTGTTGTTGTTGGTGCTCTAACTTCATATTTCCTTTTTTGCCAAAAAGCTTTCTCTCTGCCTCTAAACTTGGCAGGCGTTTCTTTTTTATGCTTCCCCCCCCCCGTCTCTCTCTCTCTTTCTCTGTCTCTCTCTCTCTCTTTTTTCTCTCTCTCTTCATTCTCCTCCATTTTCTTTTCTCTTCTTCTTGCCTCTTCTTTATTCAGACATGCGAGTGAGTCACTTTTGTCTTGCACTCTTAAGTGGGTATTTTGTTTTGGAGAGTCCCTCTGGAACCCAGTGCATAATCAGCGGTTAGAATATGCCGGCTGCTGCTTACCTCCCTCCACCTCCAGCACCACCACCCCTCATCCACCCACTCCACCCACCCCACCCCACCCCACCCCTCATCCACCCACACCACACCACCCCACCCCACTCCACCTCACCCTCTCGGCCCCTTTCAGGTGAACCACCGCTTGCCTGGTCAGCTTTGAGAGCTGGAAATTGAGGCAAAGGGGTTTGCATGACTCATATTAAGACTTTTCTGGATGGAGTTTTTTTTTTCGTTTTTATTTTATTTTTAATACAGCCTCACTACTTCCTATTCACAGCACCACAATCTCGCTGAAATGCGATGAACTGATTTTTGCACAGGAAGTAGGATAATAATAGTGTATTTTAATAAAGTTCAGGATCATCGTGCCCCTTTTCATTACTTTTATCAACACCATCATTCAATATTATTGTTTGGCTGTCCATTGCTATGTTAATGTTGAGGAAAAGGAGCTGTAAGTAAGGACTGCAGTGCTATGGGTTCACCTTGAAGAGTCATATTGTATTGTGCTGAAATAGCATACGGATAATGCCAGTGCCTACACAATACCCGTAATACTTAATGTGGTGCTTGTGTTCAAATAGCAGTCAATAAATTGATGCATCAAGGATGAACAGATAGACGCTGAGTTTTGAGTACGCTGCCTCCAGGGGACATTTACATAGTGTATTTGAGGCACACACACACACACACACATCCCATTCCATCATAGAATTTTGACATAGAAAAGGGAGTGGGGGCGCCGTGAGCGCTGAGTGAGCAGGTAGGCCTACGAGTAGTGAGTTGCCGTCTATGGAAAAAGATGGATACAGCAAAAAAGCTGTCAGTGGCTAAAAATAGAAAAAGACAGAGGGAAAAGGAGATGGCATGTCAAGGGATGCAACAGCAGTTAAATAAGTGGATGGTAAAAGGCAACAGGTAGGATTTAAAGTGTGACGTCTGTGCTTGGAGGCTTGCAAATATTCACGTTAACACACTAGCGTTTGCTAAGCATATGCCGATTGAAACAGCTTATTCCATTCAGATAGCTAGGTGGCTACCATGCTCATACTGCACTTTTAATGGCAAACAAAAATGTCACGCTAGCAACAACTCATTACATGTTTCCATATCCCAACAATTAAGACTCCTTGTAATAACTTACTATTGTGTTGTCAATGGGCTCCAAACAAACAAGGCTAGAGTTGGATCAGCCTTATCCTTTGTGAGTAACAACTGGCAAAAGGACGTTATGAGAACCGTTTTGACTCTCTTAAAGTGACAATGCAACATTTATCAATACTTCATCAAGTTAAACATCAAATTGGCAGCATTTCTTAAAAAGAAATATATATATATAAAAAATAAACACTAATACACATTAATAGTGTAAATTATTGGCCTTTTGTTTACTTGTTGCTTAGTTGTGCCTAGTTTGTGTTTTTTTTTTTTATTATACAATATTGTTGTTGCATACCCTTCAAAAACTGGGTAGCTGTGCCCCTGACTGCAGTAAAAGCCTGCTGTGCACACTGTGCCCTGATAGAGGCTCCGTCGTCTGTCGACCTCAGATGGACACAGACAGAGGAGGGAGACTGGGAAGACGAGGAGGATGAGGATGAAGCAGAAGGGTGATGAAGAGAATAGAGATCTTGAATTTCCCCTTGTTGATCAATAAAGTATCTATCTATCTATCTATCTATCTATCTATCTATCTATCTATCTAGAACAGCCTCTGTGCTTCAATGATGAGCTCTCCACTTCTGCCACCCCCCTCACCATCTTCTTATCCCTCCCTCCCTCCCTCCACTGAAGATTCAACACTTGATTTGTCATTTGCTCTGGCAAAGGTGTATTAGAGGTTAAGGGTTTTAGAATTCTTGTGCGAAGTTTCAGGCTAAAGGAATAATATTAATAAAGATAGGCGAGGCTATGAATTTAGAGTGCACAATAGACTTTACTCATATGTGATCCAAGTCATCAGACCCGATCCCACTAGAAATTGGCATTAAGACAGGGTGCCCTTGGAGTGCAGTAAACTTTATACTGGCCATCAACAACTGGCTGAAGTGGCTAGAGCAGTGCGTGCCTGAAGGAGTGTGATCACCACCTCCAGTCCAAGGGTACGCAGATGATTGCGTTCAGAGATGAGCGCATAATTCATAAGATGCTTAACCGTACAGAGACATTCTTACAGTGGTTGAAACTGGAGGTGAAGCAGGCGAAATGTGCTGTCTTTTATGAAAGACGCAGCGGAGGAAACCGCTGGTACACATCAAAAACAGACAAATCATTTACAATGCTAGAGCAACCAATCTGAGTCAATTCATGCCATGACACATACACATACCTCGGCCATAAATTCAATGTAGCAGGTAACTGGGAAAATCAGATCACAGAGCTCACCAGAGACTACTCCAACAGACTGGATTTCATTGACTCCTGCCCCTTACCCATCATTATGAAAATTCACGCCATAAAAGAAATAGCCCTGGCTAAAATTCAGCATTTATTTGCAAATATCAATATTCCACAAAACACACTGACAGAACTAAACAATAAAACGGTGGGACTGGTAGGCTTAGGTGCAACACACACTCAACTGGACATTATCTTGCAGCTAAGGAAGGATGGAAGTCTGGCTGTCTCAAATATTGGATATACACTGCCACTAAAACCAGCCACCTGCTTAACATGCTTAACAACAGTGATCCAGCGGTGAAATCCAACATCTACAGAGGCGGAAAGTCCCGCCCGCTAAGGAGGATAATGCACAGTTCCTTGGCTTTAAGATGAAGGACAATGGCAAACTGGCCATCAAAGCGGTGGGATTTGATGTGAGGTCGGACTAACTTGACTTAAAGGGACACCAGGCAACGTTTTCGTGTTAATTACTCATCTTCGTACGTCGGTATATGGTTAAATGACTCATTACAGGGCGAATGAAGACTCTCTCGCCCGCCCCTACTGCCTAGGAAGAATATCCCGCTTGCAAGTTCAGTGTATCGTACCCGCCGACCGAAGCAGGATCAGTTTCCATCCTGCATCCCCAGCACAGAGGCAGGCTAACGAAACACTAGCGATTGTTGCAAACGTGTGTATAATGGCAGAGCCGGCGAAGAAGCCGCGAAAACCCTTGACGTAAGATGCAAAGAAGAGGAAAAGAGCTTCAGACCGAGCGAGGGGGAGTTTCGTAGAGAAAAAGCATCAGGCTTGCCTGGTGTCCCTTCTCTGCCATCGGATTGGAACACATCTGAAGTGGGCCAGACCGGACAGCGTAACAGTTAAACTGGACAACATCACTACCGTTCCGCTCATTTACCAGTGCGCAACCTACAAGCTGAGCGACATGCAGTGCGAGTTGTCAACAACAGGTGTGAGGGCAGCAATCTCTAAAATAAAACGCTCACACAGCGCACAACACCGGACAAGCCTCAGGCTGCAGGGAACTCTTGGCGAGGATATTCTCACGTTTACCACCAAAGTGGCCCTTCAAGTCCTCCCAACATGATCAAACCTGGCTACGTGGTACCCATCCAACCACAAACCAGACTGCATTCTTCACCCCACTAACCATGACAACGAGACCACCACACGTGTCCTGAATGGATGCAGCTTTTATAAAGGACTTTACATAGCAGGACATGATAGACTGGTGCACCAAAGAAGAGCAGGAGGGAATGACAAAAATATACAAACTCCACACTGTACAAATGGACTGGTTGATGAAAACACTAACAATATCTCTCTGTGTAATGTCCCAAACACCCCAGATTCATTATAGATGAAAATAGTAAGAATGTGACTAAATGAAATAGGATGTTTGATTTATACATGGACATTTGTTTTAATTCCAAACTGTTGAAATATCAGCCACTTGCTGACAATATCACAATTATGGGGTTTCAATGCAAACTCATCATTCTTGGGTTTGGGAGTTTGCATGTACACAAACTTGTTTTACGTGGATTGTAAACTGTCTGGACTAAGCAAGCCAATTTGCAAAAAAACTTGCAAAGAACTGCTCCATTTCTGCAATAATAGGTAGTATATCCATCTGGAAGCGACGATGCCATGTTTACCCATGATCATGCAGTGCAGAAAGAATAAAAATAACACAGTGCATTTTGTGTTTAATCAGACCTGCCTATGTGTGTAAAATACTTCCTTCAATGTTTGGATTGTGAATCTTCCCCTGTGTTAAGGTCCACATAAAAACATTACAGTGTGTGTGTGTGTGAGAGAGAGAAAGAGAGAGAGAGAGAGAGAGACTATCCTCACCTTTTCCTGCCAAAGGCCCCCTCCAGTCTTGGCAGGTGATATGAGCGTTCAAACCTCACTCGTGGTCATGTTTAGACTGACTCAATGATTTTCCTTGTCAGCGCTCCGCTCAGAGATAAGATGTAGACGTGATTTGAACACTCCTGCCTCCGAGGCTGGGTCCTGACCTCTAGAAGTTTCCAGGGTGCTGTTACTAACCCCCTGGAGATAGAGGAATGCAAGAGAAACAAGGTTTTTAATCTCGTGTTCTGCCTCACGTTCATCATCGTTAATACCTGCGCCAGACGAAAGGAAAATGAACATGTGGGTTGGGATACAGCTGTTGTCAAGACGATCAGGCAGGAGATGAGGAAGGCCGGTGATTTGTGTATGACTGGCTGCCATAACGATGTGGAGTTGAACAGAGAGAAAGAGGAGGAGGAGGAGAAGGATGATGAAGATTCATCCCTGCACATCACCACCCACGTTAGACACCCTGCGGGTGCGTGAAGAGACGCTTGTTAGGCTGCGCTGCGGATGCTGCAATCGTTAGCCGGGGGGACTGACTGAGCACACAAAGCAGAGGAGGAAAAAGCCCAGAGGTGCCCTGTCAAACATGTCATGAGAGAGGGTGCACACTGTACACTCCCTGCATTTACATTCATTCTCATCACACACACACACGCACGCACGCATGCACGCATGCACGCACACACACACACACACACTCACACACACACACACACACACACACACACACACACACACACACTCTTCCAAGGCAGCTTAGCGCAGGTGTAGATTTTCAAAAGCTCTGTGCCCATTGAGTATCGCACCCATTTGTATTGTTGTGAAGACCTTCGTCTTCCCGATGAGCAACAGAATTTTGTCCCTACTAAAAATGTGGGTATCAAAGAACTAAACAATAGAACCGATGTTGAAAAATCCCCAAACCCCCATTTAAAGGAAAAAGATATGATATGTGTTGTGGTGTCCTGTAAGTAGCTGTACTGCAGCAGGTGGCTGAGATAAAAGGCTGTGATTTTCACTCATGCAGGAAGGAAAAATTAGCAGGTTGGATTATTACTGGGTTAATTGTAGATTGGCAGTGCCTTCGGTGAACTCTTTGAGTCTTCTGGAAGATTCCGGTGCGCAAAGTGACTTCTGGTAGAAACTCTCCCACCACCTGCTGAGGTTGTGTCCTTGCTCTTGCTCTGCTCTCTCTCTCTCTCTCTCTCTCTCTCTCTCTCTCTCTCTCTCTCTCTCTCTCTGCTCTCTCTCTCTCTCTCTCTCTCTGCTCTCTCTCTCTCTCTCTCTCTCTCCCTCTCTCTCTCTCTCTCTCCCTCTCTGCTCTCTCTCTGCTCTCTCTCTCTCTCTCCCTCTCTCTCTCTCTCTCTCTCTCTCTCTGCTCTCTCTCTCTCTCTCTCTCTCTCTCTCTCT
>NW_027468718.1:47059653-47074653 GCF_046254945.1 Alosa pseudoharengus | reverse complement strand
TGCAGGTAGCCTCCTTTGGGAATGAGAGAGGGAGAGAGAGAGAGAGAGAGAGAGAGAGGGAGGGAGAGAGAGAGAGAGGCGCAACACAGCCATAACCAGAAGTGAAATTAAACTTAAATTTGTCTTACCAAATCATTTTAGAATTGCAGCAAACATCTTTCTTGTAAAATAAGGTTTTAAATACAGTTGTTTACTCAATTCCAAAGGAAATACATGTTGCTGGGTTTTTGATGATTCAGAAACGGGCGTCAATGGTGCTCCTTTCCAGACCAACGTGCAGAGCAAATTCAAATTTATTCAAAAGTAATCCTCACTTCTCTTCCTGGATTTAGAACACTATGCCAACTGTCCACTTCACACAGTCAGTGCAGTCTTTATTACATTTGAATATTAAGTTTTTTCGGGAGAAATGGTTCCATAGTCTGGGGGCTAATTACAGTAAAGCTCCTCTGCTGGGGGATGTGTCTATGTGCCTTTGTGTGCTGGTAGAGTGAAGCCATAAACTCTGTACGATATTGGTCTAGCTTTTGCCCCGATTTAATCAGAATGAATTGACAAACTTTAGAATTCGGTCACTCAAGACTGTGCCACAGCAACTAGTGTAGGGTACAGTCCTACCCAATAAGCCTACTCGAAGCAGATATCGTTGTCTGACGGTCGAGCGGGTTAATGCGCGTATTTCCAGAACAGGTCTGCAACTTTCAGGCAGTTCTGAGTTCAAATCTAGGCAGGAGCAGAGCCATATAAAGGCCTAGGCCTATTGTTATCATTTTTTGCAAGGTGTTGCTCTTGGTAATACTTGTTTGTAAGACGTTTGGTGATTAGTTGAGCTGTTTTTGGGACACGTTAAACGTTCTTTATAATGAGCGCATACGGGGAGTAAAACGACTGTTACGCGCTGTTACAACTGTAGGCTACAATGATTGCAATACAAAAATATGCGCGTGTTAGTTTAGTTAGTTTTGTGATGTTTTGCACTTTTGCCTCATGTGTTTTCAGGTTTGAGGGCTTTTTTGGCAAGATTGACCTTGGTTAGACTCTGCATATGTTATTTCTCCATATGGAAAATAAAGTCAGTTTTCGACACACGTCTGTTAGTTCAATAACGTTCGGTTACGGGTGTAACCTTTGTTCTCTGAGTGAAGAGACTATCTCTCCACCCATTACATATTCCATATGTATGGGGAATTGATCTACCGGATCGTGTAACGTGGATACTTCTTTAAGACACACCGGTGGCACCGGCCACGCCCTTGATTAGTGTTATTTAAAACACCTGTGCTGGCGTGAGGTTAGTGCTTAAATATTGATCGACACACGCCTCCGAGCGGCGTAGAGGTGGAGAGATAGTCTCTTCACTCAGAGAACAAAGGTTACACCTGTAACCGAACGTTCTCTATCGTATCGAGACTATCTCTCCACCCATTACATATTCCATATGTATGGGGAACCTCTGTAAGACACACCGTGAGGAGTCAGTGCAGATCAGGCACCCGCGTAAATAGATAGATAGATAGATAGATAGATAGATAGATAGATAAATGAATGAACTGCTCACAACCCCCAGGCTTGTGAGCACTGCCAGACGCAAGTGTTCCTACCTTCGACTCTGGGCCCGTCCACACGGAGACGCTTTTTAGGTTAAACGCAGAGGTTTTGCTTCGTCTTGGCCGAGCGTCCAAACGAATCCTGTAAACGCACTGCCCGAAACCGCACTTTTCTGAAACCTGGTCCCAGAGTGGAGAAATCTGAAACCGTAGCCCGTTTGAATTCGTTTAGACAGCGAAACCGCACATCCTGCTTGCGTATCGATGATGTCATCGCCACACCTCAGCTGCCCTGGACTTGCACTTATAGTATTGCCTAACAATACTAGTTTTCATACATGACATTACCTACGATTACACTCCGTAAGATAAATATCACAACTGGTGCTGCGCAGCGCCGATAGCTTATGACTTGGTGGACTGAACACTGTTTTTCCCCGGTGTTTTTTAATGCATTCTAGCTACTGTCAGTGACGCGAGAACTTAAGTTATTAGGAAAGTGCGGTGTAAGTTTAGGCTACATTAATTTGTGCGTAGTGCCAGTGTCATTCATTTATTTTACATGTCTTACAACATATATACATGCATTCACAGTCGAGTGAAATCAGATATAAGCATACAAAGACGCTTAGAACTCGTTAAGCCGATGGTAGCACACTGAATGCAAATGCGCGATTTGATTTTGATGCAGGAAACGTATTGACTGTTACTAACGAAGGTTTTATAGCAATATTATAAATGTGGCGACAGAATAGCCTAGAACTTGGGTAAGCCTTGCGTTTAGTAGCCTAATTGGGGTGATAGCCAAAACTAATGTGAATCACAGAGTCGGACTATCCTACAACCAAAGAAAGTAAAGGTGATTAGTAGGCCTACTTGCGTTAGCCAAATAAAGGACGGGACTGCACCCTTCACAAACCGTAAAATAAAGTTTATTAGTTTTACAGTTGACTACAGTTGACAGTTCACCATCAGTCCACACAAACAATTCTGGTTTCCTTGCACTAGCCATTTCATCATAGCCTATTCTGTCTGTTTGTAAAGCACAAACGTTGGTCAATTTCTGTAAAGAAACAGTGCCACCTATAGGCCTGGGGTATGAAGTAACGTGTTGAGTCGTGTTGAGATGGATCCGTTTGGACGCAAATATTCTTGATGCGGTTTCAGGGAAGACGGAGGAAAAAAAGATCGGTTTCGTACGTGTGGACTAGCCCTCAGTCGCAAGACGCTATCCTGGGCCTACCAGCCCTGCAAGATGCAAGGGCATAGTGGAGAGGTGAAGGTTGCTCAACCCCCCCGCCAGACGCAAAAGGGGTTGAGGTAACAAAAATGGACAGCCCCTAGGGCCATAGAAAGGAAAAGGAAGTTTAAACCCTAGGTGCTCCCAACACCCGCTCCCCAAAAGACGGGCTGGCTGCCACATTAAGGGAGTAATACTTTGCAAAAGTTGCTGGTGTTGACCATGTAGCAGCTGTACAAATGTCCTGCAAGGAGGCACCTCGCCATAACGCCCATGAGGCTGCCGTACCCCTAGTTGAGTGAGCACGGATCTCTGGTAGAGCCGGCCCTTCCGTCTCAGCATAGGCCCGTTGTATGGCTTCCACCACCCACCGGGAGAGTGTTGATTTGGAGGCTGGATCCCCCAATCGTTCCGGCTTAAAACATACAAACAGCTGATCTGTCTTGCGCACTGCATCTGTGCGCTTCAAGTAGGCTGATAGTGTCCTGACAGGACATAGAACCGAGGCCTGAAGCCCACTGTCGCCATCTGCTTGAGTGGGAGGCAATGAACGTAGGTTGATAACTTGGTTTAGGCTCATGTCACTACAAACCTTTGGGAGGAAGGCAGGCTTTGGCCGAAGAGTGACACCAGTACCACCTGGCGCAAACCTGCAGCAGTCCTGGTGGACAGATAGATCATGTAGCTCACCGACCCTCTTTGCGGAGCAAACTGCCAGAAGCAGAGTGATTTTAAGCGATAGCCACTTGAGTTCTACAGCATCGATTGGTTCAAAAGGGGGCCGTCGGAGTGCTGTCAGCACCCTATCCAGATCCCACTGGGGCACACCTGGAGATCTCTTTCGTGGCATACACCGTTGGGCCCCTTTCAGAAATTGAGAAATCAGTGCACAGCAGCGTTCAGGTAGACTACGGTTTCCTACTCTCGATGCCTTGATAGCAGCTACCATACCTCTGAGGGTAGCAGCAGACTGTCCTTTCTCCAACTGCCCCTGCAGAAACTGAAGAATATGCTGTGAAGTGGATTCAAGGGGGTCCACCTGATGGGTTTTGCACCAAGATGTGAATCTGCCCCAGCGAAAGGCGTAGGCTGCACGGGTCGATTGTGCCCTTGCCGAATCCAATGTTTGGATTACTGGATCTGAGAGGCCTAGGGCCTGAAACTCTGCCCTTTCAGGGGCCACGCCCACAACCTCAGGCCCCCGTGTGAATGGGTGAAACAGGGACCCCTGTGCCTGTGTCAACAGATCCCTCCGAATGGGGAGCTCCCAAGGGGTGCCATTCAGAAGCAGAACAATCTCTGAGAACCACAGCATGTGAGGCCAGTTCGGGGCTATCAGGATGACGTCCGCACTCCCGGTCCTGATCCTCCATAAAAGGGGCCAGAGCATCCATCCCTAGGGGTGGGTCGTCCCTCCTCAGAGAGAAGAACATGGCACAATGAGTCGTCTCCCTCGAGGCAAACAGATCTGCAAATATCTGCAAAGCGTCGCCATATCTGCGCAACCACCTCTGGATGGAGTCTCCACTCCCCTGGCTGAGGCCCTCCCCTAGACAACAAGTCTGCCGCAGTGTTCAGGGAGCCTGGTAAGTACGTGGCCCTAAGGGACAGAAACCGTGGGTAAGCCTAACTCCACAACTCGTGGGCCAGGCGTCCTAGGATGGGAGAGCCAAGCCCCCCCTGCCTGTTGACATAAGCAGCTGCCGCTGTGCTGTCGGTTTTGACTAACACATGGTGGCCCCTCAAGCGTCGGAGGAAACTTTGGAGTGCAAGGCGAATTGCTGTCAGTTCCAGTGCATTGATGTGTTGGCTCAACTGTTTGCCGGTCCAGACACCTCTGACCCCGAATCCCGCATGCACCGCCCCCCAACCTTCTTGTGAGGCATCCGTTGCCAGTAGTTGGCGATGCGTCACTGGGCCCAGCCTGCTGCCTCTCTCCAAGTTCCCTGGGTACCTCCACCATTGGAGAGCAGTGGAGAGACGCCACGTCACCCGAACTCTGGCTGACGAGGGGGACTGGGGGTTCAGACCCAGACTCAGAAAGCAACGCTGTACTGGCCGCATATGCAGCAAGCTGAGAGGAATCACATGAACAGTAGCCGCCATCAGACCCAACAGGCGGAGACATAGTCTCCAGCTCACCTTCCTGTGAGGGCGAAAGAGAGAGAGACAGGAACTGATGGTCTCCTTCCGCACCGGAGTCAGGGAGATCTGAGCAGCCCTGGAGTCCAGAGTCGTACCTAGGAACTTAATGACCTGTGATGGCTCCAGTTTGCTCTTTCTTACCTTCAGACGAAGCCCTAGGCTAAGAATATGTTGTATCAGCCTGGATATGTGTTCGCGGCACTGCTGCTGTGACTGTGCACATAGCAGCCAGTCGTCCAGATAATTCAAAATCCGGATGCCTTGCCGGCGGAGGGGACCAAGGATGGCGTCCATGCACCTCGTGAAAGTGCGGGGTGCCAGTGCAATTCCAAAAGGCAGGACCATGAACTCATAAGTCCTGCACCCGAGTCGGAACCGGAGGAAGCGCCAGTGCCCCCTCCAAATGGGAATTTGAAAATAGGCGTCCTGGAGGTCGATTGTAGCGAACCAATCGTCTTGGTTTATGGCCTGATGCACTCTTGGCATTCTTGGAATTGTCAGCATCCTGCATCGGAGGGGGCGCAGATATTTGTTTAGGCCTCTCAGGTCCAGCACTGGACGAAGACCGCCGTCCTTTTTTTGGGATGAGAAAGTTGTGTGAGAAGAACCCCACCTGCTGGTCGGTCTTCCCCACCTCCCTGATGGCACCTTTGAAGAGGAGTGTGGCCACTTCTTCCTCCAGTATCTGCCTGTGTCCCCCGTCTCGCACTGGTCGCTGAGGGCCGGGTGAAGAGAATAGAGGTGGGTGCAAAAATTGAAGTCGTTATCCTTCGGTCATGGTAGAAAGGACCCATGGGCTTGCCCCTAGTGCTGCCCAAGCTTTGGCTCGGCCCGACTGAAGGCCTGGGCAGCTGAGGCACTGCGCACCGTCAGGACTGAGGTGGCGGCCGTTGATGCCCTTGGCGACGGCCAGCCCCTCTCCGTCTACCCTGGCGCTGGGTGGTTTGCCCGCGATGGTATTCCAGCCTATGCCTAAGGTCTCCTGGGCCCCAGCCAGGTTGAGATGGTGGGGCCTGGGGCATCTGGGCTCGGGGGTATCGACCCCTCTGACGAAAGGCTGGTGAGCATGATAACTCATGGGCATAGCGCCTCGCTGCTTGGGCCTCCTGTAGCATCGTCACGAAAGCAGTCAGTGACTGATCAAGTGGCGGCGGACAATCGCAACCATCGCACCCAGCCCTGCTGAAATTGGCTAGCCGCCGGCTGACAGAGGACCATCGTCGTGGTGCTGCTGGTGAGCTGAACTGTGCCAAGATCACAGCCTCAAAGTCCGGCAGGAGGGGGACCCCAGCCGACACTGGCCGAGATGCATCCTCCTCCTCAAACCGAGATGGAGGGGGGTGCGTGTCCTCAGGCAACGTGAGCTCTAAGGCCATTGCTGCCCGGCCCAGAACCTCTCTGAGCTGGGAAACTGCTGGTAGCTCTGGCGGCTCTGGCCCGATTTCGGCCGATGGGCTTCCCTGACCTGCTGCCATCATACTCTGTCCATCAGAAGGAGACAGAGAGAGCACGTCAACAGAGTCCTCACCCATATGTGTTTCAAGGAGAGGCTCCTCCGCCGTGGGTGTACCCTGGGAGGAGAGCGCATTGCTCCGGTCAGAGGAGTCACTCCTCTGCCGCTTGCAAGCATCACCATCACCAGGCGGAGAGTGGGGTCGTTTACCCATAAAAAAATGGAAACGGGCCTCCCTTGTGCGGAAGGGGATTATAAAACAATCCATGCATGTCGCTGGGTTATTCCTTGCGGCCTCAGCATGTCGGAAACCCAAGCACCTAATACATTTGTCATGTCCATCTTCCATGGGCAATGTAACTGTACATGCCACACAAGCGTGAGTGGGAGGATTGGCCATAGCCAGATCCTTTCAGTGCACTGTTTAGAATACACTTACCTGTTTGATTGTCGTAAACAATATTTCCTTTTTTTTTATCCCAGTTTTACCCTTTAATACCAGGGATGCAAACAGAGGTATGGTCAAAAAGGAGTGAGATTATCGAAGCCCACGCCCCCGCAGGAAAAATCATATAATTACATTTTGCCACCACCTCTGCCACCAGTGCTCACCCTATTCACACAAAAATGTTCTTTATATGAAAATACACTGTCCCAGTTCCTTGGCAGTGATGCAAACACATGTGAGGTGAAAAAAGAGAGAAACATGACCAACCAACCCCCCCCCCCCACTCTCGTAAAAAAAACAAAAAAAAAACAGTCTAAGATAGTTCCAGAAATGCATCTTTATGGATATATAAAACCATTATCATTGTTATGGTCTTGTTGTTGCACAATTGAAACTAAAGCAGTAAGTGAAAACATGCACATCGGTGGACTGCTTTACTAATGCAAAATTGCAAACTATTACAATGGTTTCATTGCATTACTCAGCATGGTGGCACAGTGCTTGCATGAGAAATACTTCCCAAAAACCTTCCCTAATTGTAAGGATGCCATATAGGGGTGTAAATCACAAGTTTCATCACGATTCGATACAATATTGATTCTTTAAGCCAATGATTTGATTATTTTCGATCCTTCAAAATTTTTAGCAATTCCATGTGTTACTGGTGTCTATTGTTCATAGGAAATGATAGATTTTGATTAATTTTCATGGATTCAAAAATGGCAAATATTATAGGTTTAATTATAGGCCAAATACTGAACATTGACTGTGGAATCAGGTAACACACTTTTTTCTCTTTTCCTCCCCTAAAACCTCCTGTCACTTGCCAGATGCGTTTGAATTTAACATGGTTTAACTCATATGTGAAAGGAAACTAGCCTATTTTGAATATTCTGTAGGCCTGCTGTTCCTTTTATGAGAGCAATTTAACTGACTGAACAAGTTTTCACCAGGCTATTGAATGCTTTATATGTGAATGCTATATACTTAATTTACCATTAGCTAGATTAGAATGGTTCTATATGCAGTTGTCATATAAATGCTTGTTTTTTTTGCGTGTTTTGTAGTAGCTATTCAAAGCATTTCACGTTCATCACTCGTGGTGTAGGCTTATGTCTTGAGTGATCGCTGTCCCTTTAAATGTCTGGGACTTTACATTACGTTTTGACTCTGTGCTGTTTTTGTTGATGGACGGCGCCGTCTTTCATTCAGTTTTCCTACCGTTTTAATTAATGACACACGCAATTCCGTGGTTGAAGTAAGGGATTGTTTTTACCCGTATTCTTGCAATTCCCACATAACATTAAATACTAGGCCTAGGTCACTGACAGGAATAATTTTATTATTGTACGGTTCCGGATGATCAGTCAGATGGCAGCGTGTTGCGTGTTGAAACTTCCACCTGAAGTAGCTATACTGCGGAGGTAAGAGCGCGAACTGAGAGAGTTGCCTCCTAACGAAACCTATATTTTCTTAGCTGCTATCAGAACGATAGACTACAGCTCCTTTGCTACATGATCAAAGATGAGTGGAGGTTATCAGAAGCACATTAACCAGCAGGCCCATATGAGAAACGCTCTGGTTTCTCTTGTAGCCTGCGGTAGATGGCGTGAAAAAAGCTAGAGTCGCCAGAAAGCATCCTTGAGGATCAAACACCCCCCCCCCCCCCCCCATTGGAGATCAAAAAAGCACTAACCTCACGCCAGCACAGGTGTTTTAAACAACACTAATCGAGGGCGTGGCCGGTGCCACCGGTGTGTCTTAAAGAAGTATCCACGTTACACGATCCGGTAGATCAATTCCCCATACATATGGAATATGTAATGGGTGGAGAGATAGTCTCGATACGATAGAGAACAAGTGTTCCTTGTTAAAACATGTGACTAGTGAAACTCAAATGATTTTAGAAATTCGTTCGTTAGTCAAAAACATCGACACATCGAAATGTGAATAGTTTAATAATGTTCTGCACCTTTTACTAAAGAATAAATAAAATTAAGAAGACATCTGAGCTGCACCGGCGTCTCTCCTTCTCTCTAAAATATCTGTCCTGGCCTGGTTGCACCGGATTGTCGCCAAACGACAGAAGCGCGGAGAACCCTCCTTTGTCTACCAAAAAGTGTTACTTTGTGCCCCGCGCTCCCCCACTGCTTGTGAAAGAAGGGGGTGGGGGAGGGGGGCTTAACGTGAAAAAGCTTAATGTCCCAAAATGGCAACAAGTCATAATGGTATGCTACAGGAAGTGGGGGGATGGTATGGGATGACCAGAGCCATCTTCGCTGTGCTATTCAGAAAGCATCTTCTATTGTCTTTCCAGGCGCACACAGCTCGTTACCATATAGCCTATCGAGTGCCTTAACAGATAGGCTCTGCTCTTGGGTTTGGCCTCACAGCGAACTCAACCCTCTTGTTGCTTGCAGTTTGTTAAATAAAGCGATGCAGATTACATTATTTATTTCTGATTAATTGCGTCTTTTGATGTCTTTTGCAACATTTGCTTGTTAGGCTGGGCTACTGTCAATGTCCTGTACAGTAGGCCTAAATGTTCAACAATTGCTGGTGTAGGCCTACAGGCTATAATCAATTAGGGACTGTTTGTTATTTATTTAAGGGGTTACCGGAGGAGTTTTGGGAGCGTTAGTCAAAAAAGACGTGACCTCCCTCGCCAGCAAGAAATGTTTCTATGACCCTCCAAAGTGATTGAGAAAAAACGCATGATCCCCAGTCCCAACAATTTATTGATGCCTTCTGTAGGCTACTGGGTCAATTTGGGAGCTTGCATACTACGACACCTTCCTTGAAATGCCTTGAAAAGGCTGTCGTTTGCACAATTTCACAAATAATCACTGGGACCGAACCTGACAAACCTGTCAACTTTTCCCAGGTTTATCGCGTATTTTAACTTTTTCCTCGCTGTCTTAGGTGGAGCTGCAGGGCCGTCGCAAGGGGATGCGAGGCCCTGTGCGAACTTGACAGATGCAAGGCCTTTTTCACTTACGTGCATGAAATCATGCGATAGCTT
The DNA here is from genome assembly GCF_046254945.1 of Alosa pseudoharengus. Classification (NCBI taxonomy): domain Eukaryota; kingdom Metazoa; phylum Chordata; class Actinopteri; order Clupeiformes; family Clupeidae; genus Alosa; species Alosa pseudoharengus. The sequence goes on along the minus strand of NW_027468718.1, from coordinate 47,064,798 downwards.
ACTTTACACATAGCCAAGGCTACCGTCGGTGTATTTTAATAGTAGCCTAGTCTAATAAGCTACACCAGCTTGCCTTTAAGAGGGGAAATTCAATTGTATAGCCTATAACATTAGCTGAATCACATATTTGGCCATATGGTGTTTATCATAGGCTACATTACGAAACCAAATAGTGTAACAAAGGCGAACACTTTAACAGGGGGAATTAATTGGGCATGAATCATTGTGCTGAACGGTATTTGTCAATGAGCAGAAACACACACGACATTCAAACTATTGATAAGATGTGCACTATGGAAACTGGTCTGTAGGCTAACATTGGACAAATAAATGACACTGACTCGCCATATCCTGACTCTGAAAAAACATTGTCTTGCTTTGCCGCAAACTCAGCAATGAAATCATAGGCCAGTTTGCAGGTAGCATAACGTCTTTTTCAATTCATAGAAGGGAGAGCCCAGTCTCTCCTGTGACATTGAGGTGCGCAAATAGTTTTTAATAGCCTGTTCAACTTCGAAAAGCTTCACCCGATGCCAGTCACTGATCGCAATTTCAAATTTCGGGAAGCTTCGTTCAATCTTTTTAAGTTTTAAGTGCAGTAGACCCCTATCTGCCCCCTTTGGAATTATATCTCGAGCCTATTATAAGGTCCAGTGCGTTATGTCCTGGGATTCGGACGTGCTCAAAAAGAAAAGAAAAAACACTTTTTTTATAGATGGTTATGAGGAGCAATATGAGTCTGAACTCTGTGTCATTCAGACTCAACCCGTTGTCGTTTGAACGTCGGCAAGCAGGCATGTTGCGGTTGCAATTTAAGTGAAATTTCTACAGTAGGCCTACAACATGCAACATGCTTGTTAGGCTGGGCTACTGTCTTGTACAGGTAAATGTTCAACAATTGCTGGTGTACAGGCTATAATCAATTAGCTAAATCATTTGTCCAGCTGTTTAAAAACAATTTCGTGCTACATTCAAACGCAAAAGGTGCTTTGATATCTTTTTCGTTTGAACGTCGGCAAGCAGGCATGCTGGGTTGCAATGAATGAAGATAATTGGATTTATTTTTTGCATTATTTTGAATATGACTCGCTCCAGTCTCAACAGCACGTCTACTTTTTCCACACGCATCTAAGCTCTAACACACATCCCCTGTCGCTTTCTCTCATCCATCCCTGCGCACAGGGCTTTCTTAAAGGAGCTGCACCATTTTACAACAATTGCATCTACATTTTTATATTAGAATGTTTTGTCTGTGTAGGCCTAAGCTTAAACTATCGTGATCAATTTAAGTTCCCGTGCCCCGCTGAAAGTCTCATGCGCTTATCGTTACACTATCAAATCTATAAGTAACCGTGACAAATAGGGTATAAGATATATAAACTCACGCTATTGTATTATCATATATGTTTGGTAATGGCTCACTGCGTCATGGAAGCAGTTAAGTCAAGTCGCATCAAAAATAGTAGTGGCAGAACTCCCAAGTGACACCTTGTGGTTGTTTGTGTCAACTGCAGTTTGTGCCATTTCTGCTGAGAAAATGGGGTGCGTGATTCCTGAAGGAACCCGTCCAAACTTAACTGGGACCCACTGTACAAACACACACACACACACACACGTGCATATACACACATACACAAACCGTCCAAACTTAACTGGGACCCACTGTATGTGTGGAACACAGTGAGGCAGTGGGAGTGAGGCAAGAGGGCAGAGAGTGATGAGCAGTTCGTGTGACTCATGGGAGCAGGAAGGGGTGCATCGTGGGAAAGACTGAGCTGTATCGTACCATATCAGGTGGCAAGCTTCCTGTATATGCCAGTGTGGTCAGTGATGCGGGACATCGAGTAAACAGAGTGGGAAAGGATCAGGCAAATGTGTGTGTGTATGTGTGTGTGAGAGAGAGAGAGAGAGAGAGAGAGAGATAAAGAGAGAGAAGAAGAATATTTTAGACACAAATGAGACTTTAGGGCGTGTGAATGCATTGATTGAACATGAGCTGTTATGTGTGAGTAAGAGGGGATTGATCATGGTTAAGGAAGTCATGATTCTGTGTGGGTTTATTTCACAAATGGATTTTTAGAGTGAAATTGTGAGGCTGATGTGGGAGATGGCACTCTTGGTCACCATGGTGATTTAGAATTTGTCTGTATCTAAACCAGTGAATGTTGTGGTGCCTACCTACAAGCGTATACACACACTCATACACACGCACATGCACACACACTCACACACACACACACACACACACACACACTCTCTCTCTTTATCTATATCTCTCTCTCTTTTTTAGGCTTTTGAATGGCCAGTGAATGTTGTGGTGCCTACCTACAAGCGTATTTACACACACACACACACACACACAAACACACACACACACACACACACACAAACACACACACACACACACACACACACACACACACACACACACAGAGTGCTTATCTGCTCTGGGTGGACTGCTGCAGGGCTGTGCTTCGTACCGACGTCCCTGGCGAAGCTCAGGGCAGTGGAGAGAGTGAGGTCAGGCAGATGTTATCTCCTCAGCCCCTGCAGATCACTCTGAATGGAGATGTTTACTCTGGGTCTCAACCACATATTTACAACTCTACAACACACACACACACATCCCACACACACACACACATCCCACACACACCACACACACACACACACACACACCTTCTATTTGGGAAAATGTATCTCATTATCTCCCTTTCTCCAACATCTGCCAGGGTATTGTCACACCAACACGCCTATCTCTCTTACCCTCCTCTATTCTCTCTGTCTCTGTGTTTTTCTCTTCCTATGCTTTGCTATCTTTTCTCTTCCTCGTATGCTTTTGCTATCTTTCCCCCTCATTTTCTTTAGCAAAATTGTTTCTCTGTCTTCCTTTCTCGGTTGCTCAGTGTTATTCTTTCTCGCGGTCTTTGCACAGCTGATCGTGTGGAGGCACGCAAAGCCATTCTGACAGGCTGTGTCAAACAACCATCGCCACCCCCCTCTTTTACACACTTCACTGTCAAAGCAGAGCTGTGGGCATGTGTGTGTGTGTGTGTGTAGTGTAGTGTGTGTGTGTAAGAGAGTCAAGATGAGAGAGATTGAGAGAGAAAACCAGAGAAAGTGAGAGTGAGTTAGAGAGACACAGAGAGAAATGTTGAGAGAGAAAAATAGAGACCGAGAGAGAGAGAGAGAGCAAGCAGGCATCTTCATAAACCCTGAGTTTAAATGCCTGAAATGCATTCATCAGAATTTCACTTGGCCCTCACATACAGGCACAAAGGCTCACTGACCTCAGCGCCACAGCCTGTTAAGCAATACAAGGACACTGCAAATGGATTTTCCCCCTTTTTTCAATCACCACATACAAACTTGTTCCCAGGCTGTCTCATGCTGAATCACCGAGCGCTGTCTGTTGTGTTTATTGCCCAATCCTCAGAATGCTGATGCAGTTTTACTGTGTCTGTAAAATGAAAAACACGTTGTGCACCACAACAAATCATTCTACCTGATCGTCTGATAATGGATTCAAATGACGAGAGCGTAGAATAATGTTATGAAAAAAAAGTACTTGACTTGCCTGAACTTGACAACACTGCTTAGGGACCGTTCGTTATTTATAAACGGGGTCACCGGAGGGATTTTGAGTGCTTCAATCAAAAGTTACATGACCCTCCCCTGCCTGCTAGAAAAATTTCAACGACCCTCCAGCAGTGTTTTCAAAAAAGACATGACCCTCCCCGTACAATTGTCGATACTTTCCACCCATGTTATTAAGCGCTATGAAAACACATCGACGTAAGCTATCGTTCTAAACTAACCCTCTGCTTTCTGATCTTACACATCACACTTCACCAAGATGGTGGCCATTTCAGTAGATTTATTCACTAACATTGTTGTGGAAACACAATAAGCATGGAAACTAAATGCACACTTCCTCCTTGAAATAAGTTACTCCTCTAGTAAGTAGCCTATTCACATGAAATAAAACAATAAAACATTGAGACCATTCAACAAAGCACACTGGGTAATAACAAATCCAACACATGAACTTGTTGCTAGGACTCGTCTCTAGGCTTCCTCAGTCATTGTAAAGCTGCCGAAGCTGAACATTATCCAAAACTCAATTTCTCAGACGAGCGTCAATTTGGGAGCATGCTACACTCCTTCCTTCTCAAATGACTTGAAAAGGCCGTTTGCACAATTTCACAAATAATCACAGGGACCGAAAAATACCTAACATGCCAACTTTTTCCGGTTTAGGCCTATCATTTTAACTTTTCCCCGCTGTCTTGCCGTTTTAATATTTTCTCGTAGAATATCCCATATTACCGTAATACTCTCATAACATTAGTCCTGCATTCTGGCCTGACTCTGTGTTGTCCTGTTGTTACCCCTTGCCCTTCCAGAGAAACAGATGTATTCAAATCATCGTTTTGCTTGCTTGAATGCGAACTCACAGTGATGTTAACCTACAGTAGGCCTATTTAAGTTAACGACGTGGTTGTCGTGAGAGCACGATTCATTGGAGCTTGCAGTGTTCGGCCGTAGGCTATGTCTACGTGCGCACCTGCCAGGCTACTCAGCTAGACAAAGAATTCCCCCTGTATATTCACTCCAAGTTGGCCTACCATAACTTACCAACTACACTGTAGACCATAAACTGGCTATTTATATGACCAATGTATTTGTTCAACTTTATGAAGCAGAATTACGCACTGCTACTTGGAACGTAACACATTTTTGTTGGAGAGAGAATGACAGCGATTAACAAATTGCACTTGTTGCTGGTTACCAATAAATAGGGCCTACTATATTTATTTTTGCAAACAACAAAAACAGAAAGGATGGAGCTCAGCAAAGCTAGAGATGGGCAGGAACAAGGTCAATTGGTAGAAATGCTAGTCAAAACGTTAGGAGCTGGATGTGTGGATGAATGAAGCACAAGTATGCTTTATACGCATGCACACTGTTTAAAGTTAGGCTAGGCTACACGGTAAACTACAGGTAAACCAAAGTTAAATGTAGCTTTAGGGCTGGATAAAGTTGACCAAATGGATATAGGCTGTTAGGCGTGAATAAAGTAGGCTACTTTGTTGCTCCAACCTTCCAACGTTAATGGGGAGGGATGTTGACATTTTCCGTATT
>NW_027468718.1:46977153-47054653 GCF_046254945.1 Alosa pseudoharengus | reverse complement strand
CAGAGAGAGCCGCAGAGTACACAGGAAAAGGAAGTGGGTCTTCTTCTGCTTCTGGCTCCTGGCTGCTCCCTGTCTGCTAGTGAATGATCTCCTCCGGCCTCATAGCTCTGTGAAGGAAGCGCTGACCATGCACTTCTGCCGAGGGGGAGACGAGGAGGGTGAGTGTGTGTGGGGGGTGATGGGACATGTGGTTGTGGGATGAGATAGGAGGAATGAGTGTGTGTGTGTGGGGGGGGGGTGACGTCCGCTGTGTCAGAGGAAGTGTGGGGGAATGAAGAGGCGATTGGTGGTAATCACGACTGGGGGAATGTTATCTGATGTTAGTGGAGGGATGAATCATTGCTGTGGGGATGGAGTGAAGGGCAGGCTGGGAGGAAGAGGAGAGGAGGGATGGAGTCAGAGAAGGAGGAGGGGGGCAGATGACGAAGGAAGGATAAGCGAAGGAAAGGGGGAGAGAGGGGGGGTGAGAGGGATTTAAACGTGGGAAGGAGATGGAAAAGAGTAATGGAGAGGGAATCAGAGAGAGAGAGAGAGAGAGAGAGAGAGAGAGAAAATGGATAAAACAGTGACAGGACCTGCCACTGCAAAACCATTGACAGACATGCACTACAATAGCATTTACATACACTCCATTTGCCAAAGTTTTCATGTCCCATAAAGCAATGGGCACAGAAAGCACATTTGTTTACGCCCAAATGACAGTGCATATTAACAAAGGGAACAGAAAAAAAGACAAGTGATCATAATAACACACTCCAGGGGGAAAAGGAAAGAGGCAGAGACGTCTTGATTGACACATGGCACATTTACTTTCACAGAACATACAGTCCCTTATCTAAACTGACAAGCTTCACAAGTCAGTGCTATGAGCAGTGTTGGGGAGTAACGGAATACATGTACCGGCGTCACGTATTCAGAATACAAATTATGAGTAACTGTATTCCGTTACAGTTACAATTTAAATAGTTGGTATTTAGAATAGTTACATTGTTGAAATCAATGGATTACATGACAATACTTCTCTGTTTCATAAGTTTATTCACTCTCTAAATAAATTAAGCTTGTGAAAGCAATCTATGATGAAATTGTTTCCATGTTTAAATCCAAGCCCCGCCGTCTTGCACTAGCCTCACATTGCACCTGTCAAAACGCAGCCAGTGCGCATTATGGACGCGTCAAATGACCCTGAAATGACTGTTTGCACAGCAAATTAGGAGTAAAGTAAGTGGAGGTAACTCCTGTTCCTCACTGATCGTGGTTCCTGATGTCTGTTCAAAGGATATTTTCCCAAGTATTAATAGCTCAGGCTACTTCACCCAATCGGTTACACAGTTTGCTAATCAATAAACAAAGCCTAGTTCACGTGTTGATTTAGACCTACAGTAAAACCCATCTCTAAAATAGGCACTTCATTCTAAGTTTTTTTTAAGCTCTTCAAGCAAAACATTGAAATAAATGATTTCTAAAAGTTTTTCATTTTCAATAAGGATCCTCTCAGAACACCATTTGCTTACAGAATTCTGGGGTGGAATGTGACCATGTAAACCATTCTGCAACTCAAGCAGAAGATCCGTTGAGGGTGCTCAGTAGCGGAAGAGAGAGATCCAGTGGGCATTCCCATGAAGATGAATACGTTAGCTAGAGCCGTGTGTATAATTAGAGACACGTGTAGTGCACTGCATGTACATACCAGTTGGTTAAAATGGCCGGTCAGCATCTTTGTGTCCTCAACTCTCTCCGTGCTCATGCTAAATGGGGCATCTTTGAGGTCACTGGCGGGGCGGGATGGAATGAGCTCGTCCCGTGTCGTGTCTCGGACTGCTGACTAGACTACATGGGCAGCTAATGGGTATGAAGATGGAGAGTCCAACTGATCCACACAGAGAGGATGACTGGCCCTCAGCTGGCCCGCTAACTGCTAGTGTGTGTAGGTATGGCTCTGCTAACTGCTAGTGTGTGTAGGTATGGCTCTGCTAACTGCTAGTGTGTGTAGGTATGGCGGTACCTTCGGCCCAGATAGCCTCTTCCTTTGAGGCTGTTGTTAAGTGAACGTGTATGGTGCAATTGCGTCTCTCCTGAGAGTTATTTCAGCACAGGAGAGGGGTGGATGATAAAGACATCGGCTTTATTCTCCTCGACGCCCACATCTCAGCCTCCCGCCAACACACACCCTACTCTGTGTACGCTCTCCATGAAGGATGGTGGTGCGCGCAAAACGCCGAGCACCACTGGAAACACTCGGAGACAGATTTCTTAAAAGCGCTATGAAGCTAAAATCACCCCACTGATGGAAGATCATTTTGCCTGTACATTCTGTGTTATAGTCTCTTTTTCTATTAAGTCCACATTATGTTCAGAACGGGGCTTATATCTGTGAGATAAATTGTTCATTTCTGATTGGATTTGCTTAAGCAATTGTGAGGTTACTATCATAATTTGATAGGGGACCATTTCAAATCCCTCTCCCTCTTTCTGGTCCTTTCAGAGAGGGCAGCATTGAGGGTTTATGGTTCCCTGCTGATGATTAGTTCCATTCAGTAAACCTGACCTGAGAAATTGTGGGCCAATGACCATTATTAATGTGATACATTAAATGATAGTGTCACATTTTACCCCCTGCCTCCAATTTCGTCTGGCCATATGGAGGAGTAATAGATTGGACAGTGAAGGGCAAAGTGTGAAGTGAGTGCACATATGCCTATTTCTCTTCCTCTCACTCAATTACATAATTTCTCACTTTCCAGCTCTCTCTCTTACGCAATGTATGCACACACGAAGCCCAAACACACACACACACACAAAGCCCAAACACACACACACACACAAAGCCCAAACACACACACACACACACACAGTCTCATTTCCCTATCCCCAAAACAGCCTGCTTGAATACCTCCACTCCCCTCATCTTTCAGGCGACAATCATCTTCGTCTCAAAGACCCCCCCCCCCCCCCCGCACACACACACACACCCCACCCCCCAGAGACCCCCATTACCTCTCCTTCCCACGGCTGCCAATCCCTGAAGCCAGCCAGGCGACCAGCCAGCTGCCTCGCCGGGGTCTAATGATCCGCACAGATGTTGTCGCGCCGTCATCTCTGCCGCCTCATTATAGCTTAATAGACTTTAATAGACGTTATCACGCAGACACAGCGGCTTACAGGGATCCCTCCTCTCTGCGTCACTCTCCACTAGCATGATATGGATGTGTACGGCCCTGCACTGATGAGCCTAGAGTGGAGGTGAGCCACTTAGAGGGGCGAGCCCTTGGCACAATAAATGGACACGCCATCGATGGCGGGTTACCCTGAGTGGCGTGTCCATTTATTGTACGAACACTTGATTTCACTTGGAGAGGGCGAGTTTACTTCTTTGTTGTAGGCCTACAGTAAGTTCTTGTGTATTAACCACATTGTACCGCAGGACAGTGTTTTATGCAAGTAAAAAAAAAAAAAAAAACTATATTAATCCCATATTAACTGCCCCCGTTTATTAGTTTATTAACCTCTTAGCTAAAGAAATATAATAATAAATAATAATAATAATACATTTTATTTGTTACATAGCGCCTTTCAAAGCACCCAAGGTCGCTTTACACACTAGACATTTACGCGTAAGACAAAATGCCAGACGGAGCGGCGTAGTCGCCAGCGTTCCCGTGACATCAAGACAAACAAACAAATTTACAAAAGATGCCTGATGGAGCGGCGTAGTCGCCAGCGTACCCGAGACACCTAACGGTAGACATACAAGACAGACAACAAACAAAAATAAAATAAATAAATAAATAAATAAATAAGAAAAGAAAATAAAGAAATGTTTGTGTTAACTTAACGTTAGTCCCACTCAGTCCAATGGCAATGATATGGCGTAGCTACAGCTGTATCTTCAGACAAAGTCAAATATTGCAAAATCAATGTATAAACCGTGGCTAATAGTTGGGGAATTGTGGTACACAAATTTAGCCTGTGCTCTCTTGGCATCTACAGTAAAGTTGTTGAAATAGAGACAGGATTGTTTGTCTATCCATCCATCCATCTATCCATTCATTCACAACATAGGCTACATGCTAAGGTAGCATGGATGAATTGAGGTAGGATGCTCTGTCTCAGTACCTTCATAGCTGAAAAGATTAAGAAACAGCACTGCTGAAAATAAACCTGCTGACTATTTGTGTCATTGTGAAAGACAGGTACAGTTATCCCTGTCTGACTGGAACACTTGCAGCTGAGCATAGAAGATATTAGTGTCATGTGTTGGAAGGTACTAATGAGGAGATGGCATCGGGGAATAAAAGTGTAATTGCCTAAATATGACACCTCATGGTTATTAATCCAGAGTGACAGCTCTTTGATAACACATGGCTAACAAGAAGAACTCATGAATACTGAACATTAAACTTTAAAGTACCAGTAATAACAAGCTTACAACCTAAAGTACCAGTAATAACAAGCTTACAACCTAAAGTACCAGTAATAACAAGCTTACAACCTACACTATTCATTATTACACAGATAGTATGTATAGTATTCCATCAATTCCATCCTCACTATGCGCAAATGGCCCACAATAATCTATAGAAAACATCAGTGAATCAATAAATCCATCTATCCATCCATCCATCTCTACGAATATGACCATATTACACACTGACGCCAGTGCAGGTCATTACATTGACACATGATCATATCTAAGCATATGTTTATAGCCATCATTTAGCACCAGACAGTCATAAACCAGAGGGGCTCTACTGTTACTCCAGACTGTAATGCTGGTGCCAGACCATGTCGTGTTTCCCTGGATGTCTGATGGCTTATGACAGGGCGCCCAAGCCACGTCCGGACTAAATGTCACCCAGATGTCTGGCCAAGGCGACGACACAAGCACCAGATGTCCCCACTCCAGACTTATCAGTGGGTCAGTGATGGCGACACCTCAGGACATGCCTGTCAGACTGAAGAGAGTGCAAGAGAGTGAGTGTGTTTGAGATGGGGGAGAGAGAGAGAGAGATGAGAGGTAGAGAGGGAGAAAGAGGGAGAGAGGGAGAGAGAGAGGATGAGGGAGAGAGAAAGACAGGGGGAGAGGAGGGAGAAAAAGGAGAGAATGAATGAAAAGGTGTGTGTGTGAAAGAGAGAGAGAGAGAGAGAGTGAGCGAGTGAGTGAGAGAGATTAATGAGAGCATATCTATAATAACAGAGGCATACTTTCAGATGCATGGAAGGATTCTATATTTACATAGCATGATAGGATGGAGATAGATAACACTGTTTTGGAAGATACCATAAAACAAATACACGTATAGAAATAGATATGCACTGTAAAGAAAGAAAACAGGGATAGGATAGATATAGTGAAAGACTGAGAGAAAGATAGAGCGGGGGATGAACTGACTAAGAAGGGGTGGAGAGTGTGGGCGTTTGCAAGAGATGGAGAGCTAAGCACTGAAAATAGATATAGAAGATGGACTGACTGTGGTGAACAAATAAAACAAATATATTCATGTCATGAAGGCCCAGATTTTATTTTAAGATTTTTATCCATTTACGCAGGAAATTTAGATTAGCCAGAGATCATAAAGGAAACACAAATGATGAAAATAATGAGATTTGAATAGTGCAAAACATTAGGTGGAAATTGGATTCAGAAGCTGCACAAAGCCTGCAGAAGGGGCCCACAATAACCCTGACTCTTCTCTGGAGACATTTCACTTAAGTGGAAATATGTGTGAATGGAGGGATTAAAATATGAAACGACCAACCTTTCACCAAACGTGATCTAGATGCTAGTGAGAGTTGACGCAATACTGGCTATGGCAAGGGCTCCTCGTGCTCTGTTTGTCCCTTTTGCTTTCCTGGTGCTCTGCCCGGGTTATACTTGTCGGGTCCAGTCTTCTATGAGGTGGCCTTGGTTATACTCGTTCGGTCCAGTCTTCTATGAGGTGGCCTTGGTTATACTCGTTCGGTCCAGTCTTCTATGAGGTGGCCTTGGGATTTCTTTTTCACAGGAGAGGCTTCGATTACTGGGGAGTTGAGGTGAGGTTCATGGTTTATTCAGGTAACTTTGGGAGTAACCCTCAAAGTCTAAAATGACACTGCATCGAACATCTACAGTATTGTTTCAAACTTGGCACATTATTTTGGGTCCAGTGGATAAGCCAAGTAACCTTGCTTCATAGTATACGATGTGGCAAGTGCTGCACTATATGTGTCAAAATGCAGAACAAGAATGAATGTCTGAACAAAAAGAATCTCTTTAAACTGGTGGCAACTGGCACAGCTCATCAGCAATTAATGTGAAGAATGGCAGGCAATGAAAGACAAGCAGAAGGCCTAGCGGGCCTATACAATACTAAGAAATGGGGAACACTGATGAGGATCATGTTGACCAAAAACTAAATTATTTCTGACTAACTAAACTATTTCTGAATGGAACCAGTTGGTCAAAATATGCTCTGAGATGATGGCTTTATATGCAGCAGTGTGCAAGGCTTTGCCGGATTTGCGTGGTTCCACGGATTTGCGTGGTTGCTTGATGTTTTACACATGGATGGAAGGCAGAGAGAAAGGTTAGCGGAGCAAAAGCATTGACGTTATTGCTAGGCAGAAACTAGCACAAGCTAGTCTTATGTTGATATGTAGCCTAGGCCTAGACTATGACTAATTAATGGGCCACTCAGGCTGATAAATGGTTTGTGGAACTCGTTGGAACTGTCTATATGTAAGCCTATATAGGCCTACTTTAATCGTTCTCTACAAACCTATTCAAAGTGCCTGTTTTTTTTCAATTATTTAATTACCTGTGTTATTAGGTTAGATAGATAGATAGATAGCAGTGTTGTAATGTAACGTTGTACAAATACTTCGTTACTGTACTTAAGTAGAAATTGTACGTATCTGTACTTTACTTCGCTATTTAAATTTATGTCAACTTCCACTTTTACTCCACTACATTTCCTAGATAAAATGTATACTTTTACTCCGTTATATTTCCACTAAGCATCTTCGTTACTCGTTACTAAAACATAAAATTAGAAGAAATGTGTGCGACTGCAATAAGGGAGGTTTGGCGAATCACTGCTCCTAGATTGCATTACGCACGCTCCGCACGCTCTATTTCAGCGCTTGTTTGTTGCTAAAGGAGGACGCACAACTGAAACCGCCATGGAAGCACGAGCACCTACTGGAGGACCTTCCGTTATCATAGACGACCACCCCGACGATAGTGGTGAACTCGGTGAACAGGGTAGTGGTGAATATAACGTCATACACCCGTGGCCGTATTTGCAAGAAATGTTTCTGTACATCGGCTACCTGCCCTAGCCCTAGTGAAAGGCTATTTATCCATAGCATCGCAGGAGTTGTCTTCAGTCCAAGAAGAGTAAGACTGAATCAGGCCCGGGGTGGGTAATCGGGAGAATTCCCGGTGGGCCGCTTCACTTTTGGCCCGGTCGAGGAAACAAATATTGACATTTGTCACGTTAGTCTATCTTTTCTTAAAGTAGGACACGTTCTGCATTCTGTGCATGACACCAATGCAATGCCTCTGCATGGGTTGTAGCCTACGTGAGGGAGTTCTCCCCTCCAAAAAAGAGTTGGTTGGGTCCATATAACCCGTCTTTTCCAAAAAGGTTTCTCAGATACGGATAGCTGAGCCGGCCCTACAGTAGACACAAGCGTCAGGAAGGATGGAGGGTAGAAAGAGGCCAGAAGAGACTGAGCAGCAGATCAAGCAGTCGACCACTGAAAATGATGAGCCCGAAATTAGTGATGAGGAGGCCATGACTACAGGGACAAGTAGAGAGGATAAATTAAAGTTATTTAATGTAAGAAAGAGCAATTACCCTACATGATAAACCTATGCCTTGTTTGCTCAGAAGAGGGTGTAGTAAAGGTGTAGGCTAAATCACCAAACAACAATATAGCCTACCCATGCAAAAAACATGTAGCCTAAACATTAGTTCAATATGCCTCTTTGTGGAAGCGTGGGATAGGCTACATTTCAAAGGCTTTCTTTCTTTCTTTCTTTCTTTCTGTTTTGGTAACTTGTGGAATAGTGGAATATTTTTTGTTAACTTCTCAGTTGAAGTGAATTATGATATAACCTTTACACATGTGTTGAACCATGGTACTAATAAAAACTACAGGATAGTAAGAGCTGAAATGTTGCTTAATTTATCCAATTTCCACCACTATGGTCGGTCTTGGGCCTGAAACTCCCGGGCACTGAATTCTGGCAACTTTGAAAACCAGCTTCTTTTGAAGATGAACAGACACCTTTTCAGTTTCAACTAATGACTGGCATATTAGTAGCTGCTGGACATAGGTGGCCTGTGTGTGTGTGTGTGAGTGACGGTGACCTGGGGAGTAATCCATAGAAATGCTCATGCCACATGACCAAAATGTTCTCCCTACAAGCAGGTCATTTTTTTTTGTGAAATAAATAAGTTATTTATTTTTCATTTCAGAGAATTGTGCCTAAAAAGTCCTAGAAAAGAATGTGATTTGATTTGATGAGTGAGATTAAGAAGATATGGGAACCCTGAATATGCTTTATGCTTTACTATAAGAAAGCCAAAATAAAGTTTACAATAAAAGTTCAAAATAAAACCGCTTGCTTTTTACTTTTTACTTTTACTTCAAATACTTAAGTACATTAAATATCAGAAAATGACTTTTGATACTTAAGTACAGTATATATCAGATACTTTAAGACTTTTACTTAAGTAATATTCTAAAAGGCAACTTTCACTTCTACCAAAAGTCTTTTTCTAGTACGATACTTGTACTTTTACTCAAGTATTGCTTTCTAGTACTTAATACAACACTGATAGATAGATACTTTATTGATCCCCAAGGGGAAATTCAAGGGTCTCAGTAGCATACAGACATAACACACAACATGCACTTACAGCAGAAATGGTAAACATAAGTATAAGTATAAACATATAACTAAACTCCACTGTACAATAAAGACAGTAGAAGATAAGAAAACTAACAAAACTAAATACTAAATACACTATATAAATTCAATTAAGAAAGTCCAATGTGCTTGAGGGTGATCAAGCATAAGACGCTTGTAGTGACAGGGCCGGGACTGGTAAGGTGCTAAAGGGAGTGAGTGTCATGGTGAAGGTGCAAACAGTAGTCCAACCATAGTCCTTTAGTTATGTGTGCATGGCAAGGTGCTCAAGAGAGTGAGTGTCATGGTGAAGGTGCAAAAAGTAGTCCAACATTAGTCCAACAGTGCAACAGTGCAAGAGTAAGGTCTAGAGACCAGCATAAATAATATGGACAAATAGGAGAGTAAAGTATAATGTAGACAAGGTAAAATAAAAAACTATTTCAGTGCAAGAACAGGTTGAGGTAATAGGGTTATTGGGTGAGGTAATAGGGTTATAGGGACATTGTCTGTAGGCTAGGCCTTTTTAAAATTTATACAGGCAACTATTGGAGTGCTATGATACCCAGATATGTCCTTGCATGATGCTTGAAATTTAACACTGACTCTCGCCAGATGAATTTCGTTCCGCTTAGCTCCGCCTAGCTTCACTCACATCCATCTGGGACCTCTTCCATTGAGAGTGATTTCTGCAACCGATTTTATGGTACAGCCAATCAGGACGCAGGGCGGGAGTTTCATAGATGTGACATAGCGTAGAAGCGACTGTGAGACTGTTATCAGCGTCACGGTTTGGCTCCGATGTGAGTGGTTGAAGTAGCATGTCAATAGATGACGGACAAGTGGCTTATTCAATCATATGCAAGCATTTTTTGATAAGGCCCAGCCTTCTGAAGCAACACTCCAATGGATTGGTCCCAGATGGATGAGTGGAGCTAGGCGGAACGAAATTCATCTGGCGAGAGTCAGGTTACTTGAAATTTTCATCCACCCACAAAGCTGTTTCTTATACTGCACTTAAATATCTAGTTCCTTACACATTTATTGAAAGTGCCTGGTTTGTGGTTGATTGGTTTGTTGTATTGCATTAGCACTATCCATAGTTCCTTTTTCCAAATATAGCCTATATGTAGCCTATTAGTATTTTAAATTGACATATATTTTGTTTGTGCTATTAATGTGTGTGCGTGTTGGGGAGGGGGGGGCGGTGCCGTCAGAAATTTCCCGGTGGATTTTAGTGCCCCACTCGGCCCTGCCTACAACACTCATTAGCGAAATCTAAGAGATACGTACTAGGGTAGGCTATTTGGAAAAAAACTGATAGCCTATATCCCCTCCGTTTTTAAAAATAATAAGGGAAAGGCTGTCGCAAATCCCTCGAACAGGTGGTCAATCAGAGATTTCAAATGAACGAGGGAACATGTCGCAATGCAACAGCGCTGTTTTCCCTTGATGAAAGTGAAACCATGAGTTTTCCCACATCTCAAACCTCATAAAATAATATGCATTTTCCATATGGGGTCTTAAAAGCCATGTATCCTTCTAGCAACAGCGTTTTTGTTTCAAACATAAGCTTAATCTAAGCGTGCTCAGATGACGTGATAGACCAGGCGCTGTTGCTCACCTGTCTATCATCGTAAAGCCCGATTTGATTGGTCCGCCCAATCTAGGGCGAGCATACTTGCTCCACAATGGAGCAATGCCAGACCGAACTTCCCGACCTCAAATGTTGTGGGCGGGACTAAGTTCGGAATGGCACCCAGGCTAGTCTACTGCATTATTGCATTTAAAGAATCACTTCAAGGGCCCTATCGTGCACATTAGCGCAATTGACTTTGTATACTCGCGCTTTTGTCTTTCCTATTTTGCTGTCAGCGCATATTGGAATTTTCCCTCCACAGCGCCCCCGGGGACGGTTCAGCGAAAAGAGGGGGCGTGTTCCAGCGCAAACGTTCCCTGTTGATATTTTGCAGTTTCAGAAAGCAATTTCGCCACAAACGGACAAAGGTGGTCTAAAGTCAGTGGCACAAATTCAGATGATATTTTAAGAGCGCAGGCTTTGCCATAATGTAGCGTGTGCACAACATGCATACACTTTGCTTCTCTCATTTACATGGAAGCAGTTCACATTTTTGCAAACCATACATAATTATAAGGAGATATATTAGGCCTTCCACATGAGGGAAATCAATGTGGTGTCTATGAAAATGTGAAAAAATAATATGCATAGCCTACATTTGGCTAGTTTCGCAAATTATTCAGTCTAATTGTAGTATTGACGGATCAAACTAACCTGTTTGACCAATAGTGGCAAGACACATAAGTATATAAGGACACCTGACAAAATAGGTTGTCCGTCAAGAACCAGGAAACAAAATTCTGAAGACTACAAAATCATCTTTACTATCATGTACGTTAAGTAAAAACCTTACTCTTCAACTTACCAGTTAAGTTACCAGTTGCGCTGGGTCATATTTTTTTCTATTGCACAGTGAGATGGAGTACGTCTTAGGACAAAGAATTAGATGTGGGAGGGAGAGGATCTACCGGCCTAGACATACCTATCTTTCCCTCAGTGAGGTGGAATGTAGGCGTAAGCTACGCCTGACCCGTCAGGCTGTGACAGATGTCTGCCATCTCCTGGCAGATGAGCTGGGGACTGATGCACCCTGTCCCTATGCCCTCCCAGTTGCCGTGAAAGTTACAGCGGCACTGTATTTCTATGCGTCTGGGTCGTTCCAGCCCCCCCTTAGTTCCATTGGAGGCATTTCGCAATCTGCCATAAGTTCGGCTATACATGCAGTTACATCAGGTCTAGTCCGACATGCTGGGGAATACATCCAATTCCCCATCACACCTGACAGCCAGGAAAGAACGAAGCGGGCGTTTTGGGAGAAGTGTGGGTTCCCTGGTGTCCTTGGTGCTAAAGACTGCACCCATGTGCAACTCCGTGCCCCAACAGAAAACGCACTGATTTACATCAATCGTAAGGGAACCCATTCCATCAACATACAAGTGATTTGCGATGCAACTTGTAAGATAACTCACGTATTTGCAAATTACCCTGGCTCAAGCCACGATTCATTCATACTGGCAAACTCTGCCATTCCTGCCATCTTTGAGGGCAATCCCCCCTTGGATGGGTGGCTGTTAGGGGACAACGGCTATCCGTTAAAGACATGGCTGATGACACCATTTATTATGCCAGCAACAGTGCGTGAAACGGTATATAACCGAAAACACACCGCAACACGCAGTGTGATTGAACGAACATTCGGCATACTGAAAATGTGCTTCAGGTTTTTGGATAAGTCAGGAGGCACTTTACAGTACAGTCCTCAAAAAGTCGCAGCATTCTTTGTGGCATGTTGTGTTTTACACAACATTTCCATGGATCGTGGATGTGTTGGTGACATAACTGAGGAAATATTAGAGGACTTAGGAGACGTGATGTTGAACTGCATGTGCCGATGCCATTTAATCCAAATACCCCAGCAGCAGCACGGGAGAGGAGAGCTTATCTGACAGAAGAGCTGCATCGTCTATAGTGAGGTAAGCAAAGTAATCTCGGTTTAATGTTACACTACATTGCAGAAATATCAACATGCATTTATAACTTCCTGATTCAGTGAAAGTGAGCCCAAAACATCAGAAAGTATATCGTTGACACTTCTTTATTTTTTATAGTATATCTTTGATACTTCTTTATTTCAAAAAGAAAAATCAACAGCAAGCTGTTCGTAACTGAATTAAAAAAAAATACAAACGGAAAATGAAAAGATGTAAACAGAGCTAATTCTTTTTCCCTCTTATAGGCGTGCGACGTGCACTACGGCGGGATTGGACTCCTGAGGGTCCGGGAGTGGCAATGCGTGATGTACTCCTGGTGGGGGGAGGAGGAGGAATGTTTGCAACAGGAGGAGGAAGGGGCACATCAGGAGCAGCTGGTGTGTTTGGAGACCCACGCTCCATGGCTGCAGCAATCCTCTCTAGACTGGATGGGATGCGCCTGAGAGGCCGCAGCAACATCGCCACCCGGTCAAGACGGGCATTGATACCTCACTGCAACCCAGACAGCTCCCGCTCCAGCATGTCAAATCCGGTTTGCTGGAGCTGCAGGAACGGGTGGTCCCCCGGTCTGACGATGCTGCTACGTCGTCAGACCGGGGGACGTCCTCAGCTGGCCCTTGCGCACTGCCGGTCCGTGCGTACTGCTCCCGAGGCCCGTGTGCACTGCTCGGCCCGTGCGTACTGCTCCCAAGGCCAGGGTCTTCTTCCTGCGAAGCTGCGTTACGTTGTTTTGATTTATTGTATGGCTGTGTTACATTTATTTCATGTCAATAAAGATGAAAGATTTTCATGACGCATGTGAACTTCATTAGTAAGTGAACCTTGGGGTTGAACAACTACTGTATCGGGTTGGGTGCCGACGTCCAAGCCCCCAAATCCCTCAATGCTCCGACGTCCAAGCCCCCAAATCCCTCAACGCTCCGACGTCCAAGCCCCCAAATCCCTCAACGCTCCGACGTCCAAGCCCCCAAATCCCTCAACGATCCTACGTCCAAGCCCCTAAATCCCTCAACGCTCCGACGTCCAAGCCCCTAAATCCCTCAACGCTCCGACGTCCAAGCCCCCAAATCCCTCAACGCTTTCAGCGGTAAGGTGGACGCAGCGATGTCCTCTGTTGGCGTCAGCTCTTGAGTGGAGGCAGATCCACCTCCAGTTACACGCCGTGTACGAGTGTTGGCAGCAAGCTTGGACTTCCCCCGTCTTCGGACGTTATTGTATCGTTTGCGACATTGGTGCGATGTCCGAGGAATGCCAGCAGTAGAAACGATGAAACAATGGCGGCAATTTCCTCCCACGCCTGTTTAACTATAGCTAATTTGGGTGGGTTTCTCCCATCCCCATACAATGCTACTTCTCGGTCTTTTACAGCCCTGACAAGAACGTCGGTTTCTTCTGCTGTGAAGCACTCCTGGCGTGCACCTGGCAAATCCGCCCTCATAATAGCAATCCGCCATGGAACAAGTGCCCTGCTTTTAAAGGGAATGCGAGATAACGATCTGATTGGTTTATTGCACGTTACGCCCAAACCACACCCATGATTAATGCAGCTACTACAGACCACTCCATTTTAGCGTCAGGCGCAACAGTCATAAACCCGCCGGTAGAAACAGCGCCCAAGATCCGCCCACAAAGCGATTTGCGCAAAGTCAATTCCGCTAAAGTGCAAGATAGAGGCCCAAATGTCCAAAAGTACAGTATTTGCCTTTAAAATGTATTGGAGTAAAAGTCACAAGTTTCCAAAAATATTACTAAAGTAAAGTACAGATACCTGAAAATCATATTTATGTACAATAACCAAGTAAATATTCTTAGTTACTGTCCAACCCTGTCAGCAAAGTTAGGCAGACACTGTGTGGTTTGTAAATATTAATATGTTTGATATTTCTCTGTCTGTCATAACGTCGTGAATATCATATTGTTTCCACTAGCTTTATTGTATGTTATAGTCTATGTCATGAGTGTTTTATCTATTATCACTGATTGCCTAGTAACCGGTGTGCTGGCGTCTTTTACCGCTCCGTCTGGCATGCTGTGTGAGCGCTTTGAGGTGCACACTCAAGGGGCGGAAATACTGGTTAGCTGATTGGATAAACCATCTGTCTATCCCCACCTGTGTTGGTGATAGACGGGCCAAATCAAGCAATCAGATCAACAAAGCGTGTGACGTACTAACAATAGTGTCGACAAAAATACAACCACAAGCCCGCCTCAAAACCAACGCTGATTGGCCGTTCGTTTGGGGAACGGCTCCAAATGTGGTCTCATGAGGCTACGAAAAATGTGCTATCAAAATAAATACCTAGCTACTTACTTACTTTCTCAATTGTGTACATGGTAGCTCACCTAACTCTACACCAGCGATTCCCAAACTGTGGTACGTGTCGTCTACCACCAGTAGTACGCAAAGCTTCCACTAGGGGGTGCGTGAGAAAAAGGCAATGTCGGTGTTAAAAATATTCTCTTTGTTCTTTGTGTTTCATAATGCTGTTCTCCACAATGTTTTTTTTTTAGTATGGGAGCTCATAGACCAGTTGCACATTCTGATTTTGTTATTTTCTATCATATAGGACGGCTAATTAAACATGATGCCTGGAATGTGTCAATAGAATGTGTTACGTTTTTATGTGTCGGATGGTGGGGGTACGCGAGTCGAGTTAGGATGTAGGTGGTGGTAAGCGCGAAAAAAGTTTAGGAACCTATGGCAAGCCGATTGAGCATTTATTCTGATATCTTGATATCAGGCATAATTGTCATGTACATGTAAGCCATTTTTGTCAACTAGTTAACAAGTGAGCCATGTTTGTGTGAACTAGTTAACTAGTGAGGGCCAAAATATACACACTAGTTAACTAGTGGGAGCCAAAAGGCTCACTAGTTAACTAGTGAACACATTTTAGCTTCTCTAGTTAACTAGTGAGAGCCAGAAATGTCTACTAGTTAACTAGTAAAGGCCAAAATGCATACCAGTCAGCTAGTTGAAGGCTTTTGGGTCTCAATAGTTAACTAGTGACAGCCAAAAATGTGCACATGTTTATTAGTGAAGGCAAAACACCTCACTAGTTAACTAGTTGCAGTGCGTCAATGTCACTAGTTAACTAGTGAACCATAAATGGCTTACTAGCTAGGTAGGTGATGGCAGTAGGCTCACTAGTTAACTAGTTGATGCATCATTTGTCCAAACTAGTTAACTAGTGAGGTCATAAATGTATACTAGTAAACTAGTTCAAGACAAAATTCACACTAGTCAACTAGTGGCGCAGAATTCAAATTAGGAGGCGGAGAATTCTGGAAATTGAGGCTTTCTATAGGCTCCCTATGTCCAAATAGAACATGACAACCAATCACGAAATCCCACCCACAACATTTGCATGTGGCACACAAGTTAACATGCTGGCCAAAGGTACTCTAGCTAGTAAACTAGTGGCTTCAGTGTGACACTTACATGTAAACTAGTGAAGGCAGAACTGCTCACTAGTTAACTAGTGAAGACACAAATGCCCACTAGTTAACTAGTGAGGTCTAAAAAGTGTCACTAGTTTACTAGTGTGCACCAAAACACCCACTAATGAACTAGTGATGGCAATTTCCATTCGACTAGTTAACTAGTGAGGTGCAAAAAGTGTCACTAGTTTACTAGTGTGCCCCAAAATGCCCACTAGTTAACTAGTGAAGGCCATTTCAGCCCCACTAGTTAACTAGTGAGGGTGTTGTGGGCCTTACTAGTTAACTAGTGGCATGCATATTTCATTCACTAGTTAACTAGTTACACCTAAAAACACAAACAAGCTGACCGTTTTTGTCTACTAGTTAACTACTGGAACAATTTAAGTCTCACTAGTTTGCATGTGTGGCAGTGAAGCAGCTCACTAGTTAACTAGTTCGCACAAGACACACACTAGTGGCTGTTTGGAGCTATCTAGTTCACTAGTAATGCAAAAGCTCTCTTACTAGTTAACTAGTGACAAATTGGCCTTCACTAGTTAACTAGTTGACATGTTTGGCCTTACTAGTTCACTAGTAATGGAACCGGACATGCTCACTAGTTAACTAGTGAGCATATCTGCAATATAATGCCTTTCACTAGCTTATAGTGGGCATTTTGAGCCTTACATGTTAGCTAGTGAGGACAAAACACTGTCCATAATGAACTAGCAGGAGAAAAATGCCCCTCACACTAGTAAACTAGTGGAATTTGAATAAATACACAAACGGCTGGCATTTTGTGCAACTAGTTAACTAGTGGGACGTAACATTGGACACTAGTTAACTAGTGCGCAATGTCGCACTTGCATGCAAATGAAGAAGGCGGAACAAGGATTTTGATTGGTCCATTTAGGACTCAGAAACCTAGAAAACATGGCTGACTAAGAGCAAACTTTTATAAACTAAGATCGTTTGAGCATAAAAATATGTTTTTATAACATGTCTAGTGACAAAGTTGTGGTGTATTATGGAAAGCCGATTGAGCATTTATTCTGATATCTTGATATCAGGCATAATTGTCATGTACATGTAAGCCATTTTTGTCAACTAGTTAACTAGTGAGCCATGTTTCTGTGAACTAGTTAACTAGTGACAGCCAAAATGCTCACTAGTTAACTAGTAAGGCCCAAATTCTCTCTAGTTAACTAGTTCATATGTTTCATATCTTACTAGTTAACTAGTAATGCTCAGCATGTTCACTAGTTAACTAGTGGACATTGCAATGTGCACTAGTTAACTAGTTTAAAGACTTCTATATATTACTAGTCAACTAGTAAGGTACAAAAATGTTTACTAGCTGACTACTGAATGTCAAATTCCCACTTGTTAACTTCTATGTAATTTGGCCAGCCGCTTAAGCATTTATTCTGATATCTTGATATCAGGCCAACATGCAAGCCATTTTTGTCAACTAGTTAACTAGTGAGCCATGTTTGTGCACAGTAGTTAACTACTGACAGCATAAATGCCCACTAGTTAACTAGTGAACACATTTCAGCTTCACTAGTTAACTAGTGAGAGCCAGAAATGTCCACTAGTTAACTAGTAAAGGCCAAAATGCATACCAGTCAGCTAGTTGAAGGCTTTTGGGTCTCACTAGTTAACTAGTGACTGCCAAAAATGTGCACATGTTTACTAGTGAAGGCAAAACACCTCACTAGTTAACTAGCGCAACTAGTTAACTAGTGAACCATAAATGGCTTACTAGCTAGCTAGGTGATGGCAGTAGTCTCACTAGTTAACTAGTTGATGCATCCTTTGTCCAAACTAGTTAACTAGTGAGGTCATAAATGTATACTAGTAAACTAGTTCAAGACAAAATTCACACTAGTCAACTAGTGGCGCAGAATTCAAATTAGGAGGCGGAGAATTCTGGAAATTGAGGCTTTCTATTGGCTCCCTATGTCCAAATAGAACATGACAACCAATCACAGCGCAGAATTTCACAAAATCCCACCCACAACATTTGCATGTGGCACACAAGTTAACATGCTGGCCAAAGGAACTTTAACTAGTAAACTAGTGGCCTCAATGTGACACTTACATGTAAACTAGTGAAGGCAGAACTGCTCACTAGTTAATTAGTGAAGACACAAATGCCCACTAGTTAACTAGTGAGGTCTAAAAAGTGTCACTAGTTTACTAGTGTGCACCAAAACACCCACTAGTGAACTAGTGAGGGCAATTTCCATTCGACTAGTTAACTAGTGAGGTGCAAAAATGCCCCCAAATGCCCACTAGTTAACTAGTGAAGGCCATTTCAGCCCCACTAGTTAACTAGTGAGATGCCATAATGGTCACTTGTTAACATGTAAAGGCCAAAATACCCACTAGTTTACTAGTGAGGGTGTTGTGGGCCTTACTAGTTAACTAGTGGCATGTTTATTTTGTTCACTAGTTAACTAGTTACACCTAAAAACACAAACAAGCTGACCGTTTTTGTCCACTAGTTAACTAGTGGAACAATTGAAGTCTCACTAGTTTGCATGTGTGGCAGTGAAGCAGCTCACTAGTTAACTAGTGCCTGAAACGGCTATTATGCAAATTCTAATGAGAGGGTGGGTAGAAGACTCCTATTGGATATTATGTAAGAATCCCACCAGTCTAAATGTAAATTTACTGTTCATAGCCTCGCGATCAGGTCCTGATGGGTGCCCCTAGTGGCTAAAGTGACACACTGCTCTGCAACGGTACTTCAGTATAGATAGTAAAGCAGAGCCTGCAGTATGCAGTATCTCATATTCTGTCAAAATGTTTTTTAATAATAACAGGGAAACCCCATGCTTTAACAAGTGAGCTCTTAGTGATCCACACCAAAGATTCAAGGGATCGATTTTAATATTAGGCCCAGGGTAGGAATTTCATGGTGGCCACGACGGCCATGGCCGTCGTAGCCCCTTGCATTGGCCGTGAGGCCCCTTTGAAAATCAGAAGTTTACAGGCCACGGTGGCCTTGGTGCCCCCTTCTTTCAATATTCTGCTTTGCGTCCTACTAATAGCGATTTTTATTTAGCCTGTGGTCTGTCAAAATAATCTTAGCATTCACAGCGCAAATTAATTTAGTCTTTTACGCAGTGGAGACAGTGACAGCGCAAGAAAGAAAGTGCGTCCAAATTCACCCATTCTCAGTTGAACTATTCGCGAAGTAGCCTATTCATCACACAGACATCACAAGTATCACATGAAAGAGCTTTTTCTCAGCTTTTAAACGATGTTCGCCGACAATTGCTGTGTTGAACGGTTCGCGAGAAAAGTAAATAATATAATTCAATTTAATCATACATTCTACTGAAGGTTTTGCGTCCCATGATCTCCCTACCCATTCATCTCGGTGGAATACTTTACGAACCCTTCTTTTAACACATGACAAACCATATATCAGAATAAACAGGAGACCTTACCTAACACAAAGGTGTAAAGCAGTCCCCTGTACAGTTAGCCGTTCCAGAGTAATCCAGTTTTGAATTTGCAGTAAAGTTCGACATACATGGATGTCTCCAAATTTGGGCTTTAAGTTTTACAATGTGTTTAAATTGTTCCACATCATTTCATAACGGGCCAAATACAAAATAAATGTTACAAATATCGCCTAGATATTGGTAAATCAGAGGACAGCTGACTACGAGTTTGTGAAAGTAGCCTTAATGATCACAAAATGCTAAGTATGCATCTAAAGCTGAGCTGTGCTTAAATTGTTCAATTCATGATTTCATAACAGGCCAAATATAAAATAAATGTTATATATAGCATAGATATCTGTAAATATTAGATGATCAGATGATTTACAGTTCTATGTAATATGTCATGTTTCATGTTTTTGTAATGTTTCATACAGTGATGCAGGTCTACTGCAGTGAATACCTAAATACAACTTTGATCATTTTTATAGCCTATAGTTAACTTTGGCCTTGGTGCCCTGACATGTGGCCTTTGTGCCCCCCACCAAATATGCCCAACTGAAGGCCAAGTGGCCTTGCCCCCAGAATGGTGAAATTCCAAGCCTGATTAGGCCTATTCTTTGTTTATTGTTGCTAGGCAACCACAGACATAAATGTATCCATTCAGTCACGCTTTTCTGATTAATAATTGAAAAACAAAAGATTGTACACATTAACTGCACATAGTTTCAAAAGTAACTAGAAAATGCAATTCCAGGGAATTACCATTGCATGTAAATGCAAAAAAACTGCTGTGTATAACATTATATTACTTACAGTATGATTATTCAGATTACACAGTTTTACAGTATTCTTGAAAACCACTTACTTGGTTAGATGTTAGCTTAGAGTATATGACAGTCAGTAAAAATAAATGGTCAATTCAATATTGATCAACATTCTTTGTTTTAATACAGCAGAATGATACTCAGAATACACTTATGAACACTTACCAATGTAAGCTTGAAGTAAAAATCACAGTTGTGTGTATATATATATGTATATATATATATACACAGAACTTGATAATGCCAATCATATTATCCTAAGACAGATCTCTTTATCAGTGGTAACTCTGAACTGGCAGCAACAGCTAGAGGCCTCAGTTAATGGTATTAGGTCAAATTTGATGGTGATATATACACTGAAGAATAAAAGAGTCAGCCCTTCAGATGATCAGTTTTAGACAGAACTTAGGTTAGAATCTTATTTTTCACACAGCACAGCTCAGGTCTAAAAAGAGAGGTCTAACAGCACAGCTATGTTTCACAGATGTTACAGCACAGGAATGATTCAAAGGTATGAATGGTTGACATATGATTCACAGGTATACATGTTCCATATAGTTAGTGAGTATAGTCCTTCGTATAGTTCTCAGAATGTCTCAGTGTAGATCTCAGATAAGTCTCAGTATGGTTAAATGGTATGTGCACAGATTACATGTTTGTAAGAATGTATGTTAGTATGTTGCTAGCAACATTGTCAGAGATGTATGGTTGACAGGTGTGCACACAGACAGGCACACACGTACTGTAATGTCATACATGGTCATCATCACTGGTCTGGAACCTAAAAGACAAAAGCAAACAAGTTTAACAGTTATGCCAAAACAATACAAGGAATGTCTGCAATTGTCCTAACAGTAGCCTATTGGCTTTCATAAGGTCCCTTTCCACAGGAGTATAATCAAGCACCAAATGCATTCATAATCTAGGTGCTTGATTCTATACACCTGTGGAAAGGGACCTGATGAAACCCATCAATAGACGAACTGGCATACCGTGATAGTGTTTACTTAGGCTACGTAAGAATCAGGAGCATAGAATGAAAAAGTAGTCATGGCCTATTTGATACACAATCAAGCGGTGTACAACGTTAAAAATTTGGTAAAATAAAAACAGTAACATAGGCTATTTGTTAGCTTTAACTAAATGTGAACGGTAGAAGCTATAACGTTATGACCATCAACGTGCCATGAATGAAACACATGATGGGTTTCATCAGGTCCCTTCACACAGTATAGCCTAATCAAGCACCAAGTAGTCTGCATTCATAATCTATTCTAGGTGCTTGATTCTATAAACCTGTGGAAAGTGACCTGATGTTGAATAGAACCAGAGCCATTAGTAGGCTACGTTAACGTTCTAGCAGAGAAGACAGACGGGCTCTGGTTATAGTTAAAACGCTGCTGGTTAGCCTAATAACAAATGTAACGTTAGTGCGTTACGTTTGATTGTCGTTAGCTATCGAAACCTACAGCTAACCGGTCACTGTAAAGTTGACGACATATTTGCGTTGATTAACAGTGGGTTTCCTTAAATAACATCAACGTAGCAAGGTGCGAACGTTAACTATTTCACTAACGTTAACGTTACCTAACGTTATAACGTTAACGTGACCTAACGTTATAACGTTAGTTTAGCTATTTGTGACCCATCATTTCATACAACTTAACGTTACATAACATAATATTTGGCGACATAAATGACTCCAATACCAAAAACCAGAACACTTACCTTGTCTGTAATTAGAGAAATGTGCCTCTGAATGAGAGTTTTACGAGCAAATAAAGTGACCACGGCACAGAAGGCGAAGACGTTCAGAAGCTCCACAGCTCCAGTGGTAGTAGGCCTAGCTCGCGTTCAGCTGTTGATTATCTTCAGCTGCAGGTCACGTCATAATGCTAAAAGTTGCTGCCACGGCGGTCAATGTTAACTCTTTTATCATAAATATCTAAAAAAGTATAAAGTTCACAAATGTGAAAAAACATAGAACAAATCTCCGTTTCAAGACCTTTGTAGGAGTGGTTGAATGACGTCGAATGTTTCAATGGTTTTAGAGCCTTTGAACGTCAAATTTGGTCGGAAGAAGAATAACAATAATACTAGAAAATGCAATTCCAGGGAATTACCATTGCATGTAAATGCAAAAAAGTTGCTGTGTATAACATTATATTACTTACAGTATGATCTTCAGTCTTACAGTATTGTTGAAAACCATTTGGTTAAGACTAGATGTTAGCTTAGAGTATATGACAGCCAGTAAAAATAAATGGTCAATTCAATATTGATCAACATTCTTTGTTTTAATACAGCAGAATGATACTCAGAATACACTAATGAACACTTACCAATGTAAGCTTGAAGTAAAAATCACAATTGTGTATATATATACACAGTATATATACACACAGAACTTGATAATGCCAATCATATTATCCTAAAACAGATTTATTTATCAGTGGTAACTCTGAACTGGCAGCAACAGCTAGAGGCCTCAGTTAATGGTATTAGGTCAAATTTGATGGTGATATATACTGTGCACTGAAGAATAAAAGAGTCAGCCCTTCAGATGATCAGTTTTAGACAGAACTTAGGTTAGAATCTTATTTTTCACACAGCACAGCTCAGGTCTAAAAAGAGAGGTCTAACAGCACAGCTATGTTTCACAGATGTTACAGCACAGGAATGATTCAAAGGTATTGGTTGACAAATATGATTCACAGGTATACATGTTCCATATAGTTAGTGAGTATAGTCCTCACACAACAATATAGTTCTCAGAATGTCTCAGTGTAGATCTCAGATAAGTCTCAGTATGGTTAAATGGTATGTGCACAGATATGGTTACATGTTTGTAAGAATATATGTTAGTAGGTATGTTGCTAGCAACATTGTCAGAGATGTATGGTTGACAGGTGTGCACAGACAGTCACACACGTAATGTCATACATGGTCATCACCACTGGTCTGGTCTGGAACCTAAAAGACAAAAGCAAACAAGTTTAACAGTTATGCCAAAACAATACAAGGAATGTCTGCAATTGTCCTAACAGTAGCCTATTCATGGCTTTCATAAGGTCCCTTTCCACAGGAGTATAATCAAGCACCAAATGCATTCATAAGGTGCTTGATTGTATACACCAGTGGAAAGGGACCTCATGAAACCCATCAACTTTACTTAGGCTACGTAAGAATCAGGAGCATAGAATGAAAATGTAGCCATGGCCTATTTGATACACAAACAAGCGGTGAACAACGTTACAAATTTGGTAAAAATAAAAACAGGAGCATATTTGTTAGCTTTAACTAAAATGTGAACGGTGGAAGATATAACGTTATGACCATCAACAATGAGTCACGTTATTCATGCCCTTCATGACACCCATGATGGGTTTCATCAGGTTCCTTCACACAGTATAATCAAGCACCAGTCTGTATTCATAATCTATTCTAGGTGCTTGATTCTATACACCCGTGTAAAGTGACCTGATGTCGAATAAAATCAGAGCCATATTAGGCCTATCTGTAGGCCTACTTCTCTGGTTTACGTTAACGTTCTAGTTAAAACGCTGCTGGTTAGTAGGCCTAATGAACAAATGTAACGTTAGTGCAGGCCTACGGTTGATTGTCGTTATCTATCGAAACCTACAGCTAACCGGTCAATGTAAAGTTGACGACATATTAACGTTGATTAACAGTGGGTTTCCTTACATAATCAACGTAGCAAGGTGCTAACGTCAAATAATTAACTAATGTTATCACCCGGAGAGAAGAAATACTCTTTTCTGATTGGCTGGCGGGTGGCCTTTAATTCTGAATAACAGGACACCGTTCCATATCAATGCTTATGAATGGTAACTATAACAACCATAGTAGGACGACGGTTGCAGCGCTCTAGAATCTTTTGGTTGCAGGCTTCCCAACAATGGAATCAACTGTAAACAAGCTAACTGTCCATGCTAAAGTTGTACAACAAGCTGAACTAGTGAGCTTCTTTTTAAACAGAACCGCGTGTTTACAGTGGCAACCGGGTGATAAGCGGGATAACGGCCTTCGAGGTGTGTCCAGTTATACGGAATTAATGGACTTGGGCGGAGGCAACTCCCCTCCGCTGCGCGTCGGGGAGTTTTTGCCCCTCGCCCTCGTCCATTAATTCCGTATAACAGGACACCTCGGCGGCCGTTATCCCTTACTTAAAACGTTACCTAACGTTATAACGTTAGTGAAGTTTATTTGTTTCATACGCTAACGTTACATCATGTTTGACGACATAATGACTCAAATACCAAAAACCGGAACACTTACCTTGTCTGTAATTAGAGAAATGTGCCTCTGAATGAGTTTCACGAGCAAATAAACCATGGCACAGCAGGCCAAGACGTTCAGCAGATTCCCAGCTCCTGGTATAGCTCTGCTCAGCTGTTGATTGCTTTCAGCTGGAGATCACGTCATAATGCTAAAAGTTGCCGCCACGGCCGACAATGTTAACTCTATGAGAATTTCTTGCTCTTTTATCATAAATATCTCAAAAAGTATAAAGTTCACAAATGTAAAAAGACATTGTACAATTGTCCGTTACAAGACCTTTGTAGGAGTGTTTGAATGATGTCAAACGGTTCAGTGGTTTTAGAGCCTTTGAACGTCAAATTTGGTCGGAAGCAGAATAATAATTATAAGAAGAACAGCGATAATAGACCATTGCATTTACATGCAATGCAATTAAGAAGAACAGCGATAATAGTCCATTGCATTTACATGCAATGCAATTAAAAGCTCAAAGATCAAGAAAAAAACTCAATGCACTTGTAAGGAATTGAACACTGGTCTCCCACATGAAGTCCGGCTACTTAACCACTTGAGCTAGTCTTGCCACATCAGCAATGCTATCATCAATGTTCATGTTACTGAAACGTTTTGTTGCTAGGCAACCATATACAAATGCCTCCAGTTTTATCGCGATTTTCAGACTAATAACTGAAAAACTAAAGATTGTAGACATTAACTGAACGAAGATTACAGCAATACACCACAACTTTGTCACTAGACGTGTTATCAAAACATATTTTTATGCTCAAACATATGGATGGATAATGAGCGGTTGTTTAAGATTAAATTACAATGCCAGACACCTTCAGATATGAGAGACCCCCTCAGGTTTTTGACTTTGTTGCTTCCATGGGAGCCAGTCGTCACTCTATGGGAGCTCGGCTCCCTCTGGCTCCCACGTAGCCTAATTCGAGCCCTGGCCGGACAAATAAAGGCAGGTTCCCATATTTGCCTATACCAGCAATTGCCATCAGTCCACCAGCACTAGAAGACATTGCTTCGATTTAAGTCAATGAAATAACACCTCTTCTTAATATTTTATTATATTGTTGGTTGGATTAATAAAGTCGCTTTCCTATCATGGGTCTCCAACACACGTTCTCAAGCTTAATTAAACAATAACTCAATTTAGGCTACTTGGCTACGCAAAAAGGTTTCTATTACAGCACAACCCCTATTCAATGAATGGCTGCCTTGTCTCGCAAGAAACAGCGGTGGAAATCCCGACACTTTTTCAACTGCATGAAACATAACAGTGAACCATCAAATATCTCCCAGAGTTCAGTGCCCATCAGTCCCAACATTTAGCAATATAATCAAACAGTCCAAAAGTAAATTAGATCCCAAACCAAACCGAAAATGTTATGCTTTTGATGGCCTACCAGTATGCCGCTCCAAACGAAAAGCATCTCTAATGATGGTTGTTAGTAGACAAACTGGCTTCAGATATCCAACAGAGTGAATATGAGATTGTGCAGTCTTACAGTACTGTAGATGGCTGTGGTTAGTAATGTGATGCTGTTAATGGGGAGTTTTACATAGTTAGCGCAAACCCTATAGGTTATTATTTATTTAGCGTATATAAGGCTTTTTTTCCTTATCAAAAGTGAGGGGGACGACGGCCGTCTCTTCAGCACTGCGTGGGACACATCCCCCACGTCCCCGTGCCTCCTGCGCGCCTGCCTTTTGCATTACTAGTAAACTAGATAGCTCCAAAAACAGCCACTAGTGTGTGTCTTGTGCGCACTAGTTAACTAGTGAGCTGCTTTACTGCCACACATGCAAACTAGTGAGACTTAAATTGTTCCACTAGTTAACTAGTGGACAAAAACGGTCAGCTTGTTTGTGTTTTTGGTTGTAAATAGTTAACTAGTGAACAAAATATGCATGCCACTATTTAACTAGTAAGGCCCACAACACCCTCACTAGTAAACTAGTGGGCATTTTGGCCTTTACATGTTAACATGTGAGCGTTTTGGCATCTCACTAGTTAACTAGTGGGGCTGCAATGGCCTTCACTAGTTAACTAGTGGGCATTTTGGGGCACACTAGTAAACTAGTGACACCTCACTAGTTAACTAGTCGAATGGAAATTGCCATGACTAGTTCACTAGTGGGTGTTTACACTTTTTAGACCTCACTAGTTAACTAGTGGGGCTAGAATGGCCTTCACTAGTTAACTAGTGGGCATTTTGGGGCACACTAGTAAACTAGTGACACTTTTTGCACCTCACTAGTTAGCTAGTCGAATGGAAATTGCCATCACTAGTTCACTAGTGGGTGTTTTGGTGCACACTAGTAAACTAGTGACACTTTTTAGACCTCACTAGTTAACTAGTGGGCATTTGTGTCTTCACTAGTTAACTAGTGAGCAGTTCTGCCTTCACTAGTTTACATGTAAGTGTCACACTGAAGCCACTAGTTTACTAGCTAGAGTACCTTTGGCCAGCATGTTAACTTGTGTGCCACATGCAAATGTTGTGGGTGGGATTTCGTGAAATTCTGCACTGTGATTGGTTGTCATGTTCTATTTGGACATAGGGAGCCAATAGAAAGCCTCAATTTCCAGAATTCTCCGCCTCCTAATTTGAATTCTGTGCCACTAGTTGACTAGTGTGAATTTTGTCTTGAACTAGTTTACTAGTATACATTTATGACCTCACTAGTTAACTAGTTTGAACAAATGATGCATCAACTAGTTAACTAGTGAGCCTGCTGCCATCACCTAGCTAGCTAGTAAGCCATTTATGGTTCACTAGTTAACTAGTGACATTGACCTACTGCAACTAGTTAACTAGTGAGGTTTTTTGCCTTCACTAGTAAACATGTGCACATTTTTGGCTGTCACTAGTTAACTAGTGAGACCCAAAAGCCTTCAACTAGCTGACTGGTATGCATTTTGGCCTTTACTAGTTAACTAGTAGACATTTCTGGCTCTCACTAGTTAACTAGTGAAGCTAAAATGTGTTCACTAGTTAACTAGTGAGCCTTTTGGCTCCCACTAGTTAACTAGTGTGCATATTTTGGCCCTCACTAGTTAACTAGTTCACACAAACATGGCTCACTAGTTAACTAGTTGACAAAAATGGCTTACATGTACATGACAATTATGCCTGATATCAAGATATCAGAATAAATGCTCAATCGGCTTTCCATATGTTCAAGCGGCTGGCCAAATTACATAGAAGTTGGGACATTTGTGTGGGAATTTGTCATTCAGTATTTTTGTACCTTACTAGTTGACTAGTAAAATATAGAAGTCTTTAAACTAGTTAACTAGTGCACATTTCAGTGTCCACTAGTTAACTAGTGAACATGCTGAGCATTACTAGTTAACTAGTAAGATATGAAACATATGAACTAGTTAACTAGAGAGAATTTGGGCCTTACTAGTTAACTAGTGAGCATTTTGGCTGTCACTAGTTAACTAGTTCACAGAAAAATGGCTCACTAGTTAACTAGTGGACAGAAATTGCTTGCATGTACATGACAATTATGCCTGATATCAAGATATCTGAATAAATGCTCAATCGGCTTGCCATAGAAACCGCTGCTCTACAAGATTCAATCAGTCCAGGTCATGGGTAACCTGACCCTAGCCAGAGGAATTTCGCTCCGCCTAGCTCCACTCATCCATCTGGAACCAATCCATTGAAGTGTTGCTTCAGAAGGCTGGGCCTAATCAAAAAATGCTTGCATATGATTGAATAAGCCACTTGTCCGTCATCTATTGACGTGCTACTTCAACCACTCACATCGAAGCCAACCCGTGACGCTAATAACAGTGTCACAGTCGCTTCTACGCTATGTCACATCTATGAAACTCCTGCCCTGCGTCCTGATTGGCTGAACCATAAAGTCGGTTGCAGGAACCACTCTCAATTGAAGAGGTCCCAGATGGATGTCAGTAAAGCTAGGCGGAGCTAAGCGGAACGAAATTCATCTGGCTAGGGTCAGGTTAGGTCAGGGGCGTCATGCAAGCCAAAATTCAGGGGGGGGGCACAATCAGCCAATTTTTTTCGGGGGGGGGGGGGGATTTTAAAATTCTGGCTGCTAAACATACCATTTCAATGCAGTTTGGGAGGGACAGAAATACCAGCAGCAAGCAAGCAGCAACCCTCCTCTATCTGAGGACTAAGCTAAAGTAGGCTATCTAGTAACGTAAAACACATAGGTTGGTCAAAGAACTGTAAGCTCAAATTCAGCTCATTAAAGTGTAAGCTCATTAAAGCATGTTTAGACACACATATTTACACTTAGGCCTACTACACATGATTTTAAAAACAGTAGGCCTACCATTGCAGTTGTTATGATTTGATTGATAGCCTGTGACCTAAGAACAATCTTACATTAAAAAAAGGTGCTGAGGTCTGACTTTGTGGTGCTCAGAAATTAAATTATTTTAATCTTGATTCATGTGATGAAGGACTTTGAAAGACGTTTGACAGGTTTCAGTGCTGAGTAAGGTTAACACTAAATATTTGAATATTTTACTCGTAGTAATATATTTTTTCATTACAATTATGGCAAGCAAATTGAAGCAATAGGCTACCTCATTTGTAAGTTACCTGCAAATCATGAGCAAGTGACCTGATAATAACCTAAGTTATGAGCACATGAGAGAGACTATTATACATTCTTGCCCTCTACATCAGGGTCATAGCGATGCTATTTATATAAAACAACTTTAGGCCTCCTTTTGAACGGTAGCCTATCCCTTTTCACTACATGGATTAGCTGCCTGATACGTGAAGAGAACAAGTGGAGAAACATCCAACGCGATGCCTTAGTAGGCCTAATGTTATAGGTTTGATTTTGTAGTCACTGCAAATTTAACACCCCTCGTTTCTATGAAACTGGAAACAATTGAACCAGGAGACTCTGCCAAATATTTGTAAGAGTAGCCTAACCTAGGCTACGTTACACTGACACCATGTAGGCTAATGTTAATGTAATGTTTTGAATTTGCGGCCAACATCAAATCCATAGTTTTAACTTTGTGATCACTGATTGCATTTTCATATCCACAATACAATCAGTTATGTGTTTGCATAATTAGGCTATGTAATTTCAACATAGCTTTCTTGGCACGAGAAAAATGTAATTTGTATTGGCGAAGCATTTATACATACTGTAGATAAGTACATAAAAAACATCACATATTCTCAATCTACTGTATCTCTCTCATTTCTCTCTCTCTCTTATGAAGAGGTATATTGGGTGCAAAAGTGGCGAGCACATTTAACTGCAGATTTTGCATGTGCACACTAAAGTCGTAAATGTGTAACAGTAAAGTTGAAGTTGTACATATTTTTTTATATCTTGTTAACACAAAATAGGGGCTACGGGTTCACAAATCCTTTTTACAGGTACACAAATCCTTTTTACAGGTACACAAATCCTATCCTGTGAGTCACAACTTTCAAGAGTCACGCACTCGACACTTTTGCTCCAATCGTTGCAGCGCAGTAGGTGCGAAACACATTTGCACATCCGTGTTTCATAATCTGAGAACATGCACAACATTCGTGCATTTGTAAACCCAAATGTGAACTAATGCATCCGAAGTTGTGCATCTGTGAAATCATTTCTCATTAATAAAATTCTACAGATCGCTTTGATTTTCTTGCACGACTATAAGTCAATTGATACAAGTGCTCGAATCTGCTTCTACGAGTGACGAGTGACTTTTGCTCCTAGCTAGGTGATATAATAGGTGCAAAAAGATTTGTATGTGTGCACGTCGAGCAATCGATCGAGAAAACAAGGCGGCCGGATCTGGATCCTGGATCACGCTCAGACTACCATTGCCTGCTCATAAAGTAAGTAACCTCAGCATGTTTCCTTATCAATGAAGGACACACGATTTATAGTTTTTCTTTGCACAAAGCGAGGAAAAAAATGTTGCGGTGTGCGGTGTTAAGTTCTACGACCTTATTATTCATAATGTCTGCACAGCAAACAATTGCTAACTTGCCTTGCACTATCCAATAGTCTTCGTGCAAGATACAAGTCAGCTGTTCGAAAATTGCAGAACGATTGTGTCAGATTGTGTGTCCTAACGATTTTGGACGGGCAGTGTTATATTTCTGTACTTCTAAACTAGTTATTTATCTAGCGATAGCTAGCTTGATCTGGCACTGGAGGATTTAGCAAGCAGGTAAACTAAGCTAAACATAGCTGTCATGATAATGTAAACCAACAAACAAGATAACTTTCTTCATATTATTATCATGTTACTTACCTTATGAGCAGGCAATGGTAGTCTGAGCACGATCCAGATCCGGCCGCCTTGTTTTCTCGATCGATTCGCTCGACGTGCACACATACAAATCGTTTTGCTCCTATTATATCACCTAGCCAGGAGCAAAAGTATCGTCACTCGTAGAAGCAGATTCGAGCACTTGTATCAATTGACTTGTAGTCGTGCAAGAAAATCAAAGCGATCTGTAGAATTTTATTAATGAGAAATTATTTCACAGATGCACAACTTCGGATGCATTAGTTCACATTTGGGTTTACAAATGCACGAATGTTGTGCATGTTCTCAGATTATGAAACACGGATGTGCAAATGTGTTTCGCACCTACTGCGCTGCAACGATTGGAGCAAAAGTGTCGAGTGCGTGACTCTTGAAAGTTGTGACTCACAGGATAGGATTTGTGAACCCGTAGCCCCTATTTTGTGTTAACAAGATATAAAAAAATATGTACAACTTCAACTTTACTGTTACACATTTACGACTTTAGTGTGCACATGCAAAATCTGCAGTTAAATGTGCTCGCCACTTTTGCACCCAATATACCTTCATACTCTCTCGCTGTGTTTGTTTCTTCACATGGTTGCTTTACTGATGGAGTCCCTTTCTCTATGGCACGCATCAAGCTCTGATAGATGCCTGATATATTAGACAATTTCCCCCTTCATCACCCGCACCAACCCACCAAGCTTGTGTCATGAAATCTGGTGTTCAAGCCAGATCCCCTGCACTCTCCAGCCAATACCTGCCCGGGTATGGGCCAAGCAGCGCCATTACAGCCTTTGCCCCCTGTCAGAGCCTCTGAGTGTGGTCACTAATTCACCACTGCATGCACCATCAACATATTCTCTCTCTCTCTCTCTCTCTCTGGTTAACACAGCTATGAGTAGGCTTCTGACAAGTGCCGGTGACACATTCTTGCACGCTGACGGCTTCATCTAAATCACTTAGAGCCCCATCCCTGTGCCTGTCGCCACGGCGATCCGAGCTGAGCCGAGCGAGGCTCATCCATAGCCATCTCCATGGTGCCGCCGTGCCAATGAGTTCCTCTCTGTTCGCTCCTGATGCGCTGCACTCTCCCAGCGCCAGCGTCTCCCGTTTGCCACTTACTAATTAGCTGACAAACACACTCAATTTCTACTCACTCACTTGCACACACTTCTCTCTCTCCCTTGCTCCCCCTTTTACTTCCTCTCACTGACTCTTTTTTCTCTCTTTCCTCTTTTCTATCTTTTTCACCCTGTTCCCTTCTTCTCTCCTTGTCACCTCTCTCTTCCACTGGCTTTTTCTTTATGATTCTGATTCTCTCTCTCCTTTCTTCTTTACATTCTCTTTGCTCTCTCTCTCTATATACAGTATATTTTTTATCTCTCTCCATTTTTCTTCCTCCCTCTCTCCCTCTTGTTGTCTTTTTCAGCGCAGCCGCCAATCTTAATTAGGGCCTTTTAAGTGTACATCCAGTGATGCAGAGAGTGATGTCCAAATCAAAGCCATTTCCCTGGGTACACTTGACATGGACTCCATTCCACATGACAGTCGTGGATCGACTCTCGCTGGTCTAGATTAAGAGCTGTAGGACCAGCTACAAGCCACCCGGATGGCAGACAGCCACTCAGAGAGAGGAGAAGAAGAAGCAAGAAGGGTAAACGACAAAGGTGAGTCATGCTTGTAGATGGACAAACAAACAGCGCCGTCATCGCCGTCTGTCCTGTTGATGCTGACGACTGACCGAAATGGCACGAGTGTTTTGTCATTAGTGGCCTGATAGCGCAGTGTCTCCAGGACTGCCTGCTCCCCGCCACCAGCCTTGTCCCCGCCACCAGCCTGGTCTAGGAAAAGGCCACAGCAAAGGTGACATGTCCATTCTCTTCCCCTGTCCCCAGTCCTCCTCTGAAGGTGGGTCATTTTTTTGGTTATTGTTGTTGGTAAATATATTTAGCGGTGGAGTGATGGCAGTGTTATTTGATAAAACTTCAGCTTCCTGAGAGAGACTGAGAGAAAGAAAGAGACAGAGAGAGAGATCAGATTAAGGCCTTTACTTGATAAATATAAAACTGGATGTTTTATTGTGTGTGAGAAATAATGGCACTATTTGAGATGAGATGCTTTTTAGCTTAGCAGAGCGTAGCCTAAGGCTAGCTCATTCTAGCCTGAGGGCTGTTTGTAGGGAGACATTTTCTATGCTTCTGCATTTGTTTCACCAGAAAGACATGGTTGTCAGCTGATAAAAGCCAGCCAGACTTCCCTTACTTCCTCAATTTCTCATTACTGCAATGAATTCATTAGTTCCTAGAAATGCCAACTGGGCTAAACAAGCCTTAGCCCCACAAATTAAAAACTCACACAAGACAACTTCACCATTCATTACAGCATTGTTTAATCCAGCAGCACTGTGCTCAGCTGAGTAATACTGTGGTGTGGAAAAAGGCACAGGGCAGCTTTACTCAGACGCTCGGTTTATTAAAGCGGAAAACACAGACAACAATGTAGGGAAACACAAGGGTGGTCACTTCCATACACACACAACAAGGTATAACCAACACGGAGACAACACATTAGCTACAACCGAAGAGTGACTAGACCTGGTAACACATACCATACATATAGTTGCTAGGTTACGGGGACGCTGGCGAGACACGCCGCTCCGTCTGGCATCATGTTTTTGTTTGTATTTATGTAATGTTAGTAATTTTATGTAATGTTCTGTTAATTTTTTGTATTTATTTTTCAAGTTAAATGTAATCACTCTTTATTTATGTTATTTTCGATCGTTTTTGTATTATTCTTAGTCCTTTTTTCTGATTAACAAACTCGGCTGACACCATCAACGTCAAGTTAACGTTAACCAGCTTCCATTGGGCTGATGAGCGCCTTGGCTAGCCTGCCTTATGTCTCTGAAGTCCCTCATCCATCCGTGACGCTGCACATCCAATGTCTGGACGGAGGGATTGCTCAGCAAGGGTGCCTAACGTTAATCTGCAAGAGATCTGCAGCTGCCACAACCACCGAGCGTGCTCTCCAGACTGCCAGTGGATTCTCCGGGTTGGTCAGTTATTAAGAACTTTTGGTGTTGCATCGTGAAGACAGCTGTGCGCAGTTGTCACGCGGGTCATCTTTGCCACTTGGACATTTTCAGCCGTTTGGAAATTGGACTAATTTTATTTTTAATTTGTATTTATTTTATTTATTAATTTGTTTCTTATATGTCTTGTATGTCTTGGTGTCACGGGTACGCTGGCGACTACGCCGCTCCGTTCGGCATCTATTGTCTTTGTCTGTGTCAATGACAATGTCTTATATGTGAAGCGCTTTGGGTTGCACTCTGTGCATGTTAAATGCGCTATACAAATAAATCTGACTTGACTTGACTTCACATACACATACATGGTAAACGCAAATACAAGTACAATATCCGACATTACACCTTCACGCGCTCCCTGCATCCTGGGCACTCATACCAACAACAGACACATACCTTACCGACTCCACAATACATAGAATACATAATTATGACCCTGGCTGTAATGTGTTATATCGATTGAAACATTTATGATTTTGTGTATTTCGTTTATCACATGTGGTTTATGTAAGATAGGTACCTGAGGAGAGGCTGTGTGTGACTGTGCTATCTCACACTCATCTCCTGTAACCCATGCTCAAGCATGACCGAGGCATGAAACGCTGCTTGATGACGCTTCCTCGGGCGCTATGCAGCAATGGTGCTCAGCTGCTCCCATCTGTGCCATCTATAGCACATGATCTCTCTCTCTCTCTTTCCTTCAGTATCCCTATCTTTTTCTCTCTCTCTCCCTTTGTCTACCTCTTCAACTTTCTACCACCTTTATTTTCCTCTCTCTCTCTTTCCCTCCCTAACCTCATCACCCTCCTTCTCTCTCCTCTCCCTCTCTCCCCCATCTCTCTCTCTCCTCTCTCTACATCCCTCTCTCCCCCATCTCTCTCCGCTCTCTCTCTCCCCCCCCTCTCTCTCTCTCTCTCTCTGAGTAAATGATATGCCGGGGAAAGTCCCAGTACCACATGTCTCTTCATCATTTATTTATCCCCAGCCCATGTAGCTGTCGCTGTTATTTGTTTGATATGGATGCCAAATGATTTATTGAAGGCACATTTTGAATAATTCCTATATGAATTAGGATGGTGATAATAATAATAATGACGATAACAGCTGTGAAAACTGAATGGAGTTGTGTTGTGTGGTTGTTTTGGGGGTTGTATGGGTTATGTGGGGCGAGCTCAACTACGCTTGAGAGGAGACGCCTCTGAAAATGCTTTGAGCAAAGTTAGACGTAAACAACAACATGTTTGTTATTGACCTGAGAAAACAGGAGACGTTTTGTTACAAAATGGGGTACACAACAAAAGTGAGACGCTTTCTTGATGCTGGGTCTCAGGGATGTATCCATGGAGACTTTGTTGAACATTAACATTAACAGGGAGGCGAAGGAAAAAGGAAGCAAAACTCTGAAGTCCCTTGGCCAGATAGCCTCGTGAGACCATCCTGATCTCGCGAGCTTCAGGGTTTCACTCGCAGATCAGTCTGGATACTTTCCGTTAAAGAAAATTTGGAGCAGTTCACCAAACGAACGTCCAATCAGCGTTGGCTTTGAGGCGGGTTGAGGTGTGACGCAACGAACAACATGACGGCATCCACAGAGATGAGCATAGCTATCGCGCAAGTTTTATTCAAATTAGAAAGTATTCCTGGGTAAACTGTGAAGCTATGAGTCTCAGCCATGCAGCTGGGAGGAATGAACGACACAGACATCCTCCACGGCTGATTCCAGTTCATAATGGAGGAATATACTATCTTCAGAAGTGTAGGGCCTACCGTGAAAACTTGATGGGAATTGTCGTTGATTAGGTTCATAAATGGTAAGTTAAAACATCTTAACGTTTGTCACGTTACCTAACTTAATTGTATGTTAAACGGCATTAGAAGAATACTTTGTTCATCTAATTGGTTGATTTGGCCCGTCGATAACCAACAAAGGTGGTGATAGACAGATGGTTTATCCAATCAGCTAACCATTATGTCCGCCCCTTCCCAAAAGTTCTTCTATGAAAAGTTCCCAGATGGATATGCGGAGCAAATCCATCTGGCGGAGTCAGGTTATTGGCCAGAGACAACAAGGCCAAAACTGACCCAGTCCCGCACAGCCTTCCACATCAAACAGTACACTGCTATCTTGACCCAGTCCAGCACAGCCTTCCACATCATACAGTACACTGCTATCTTGACCCAGTCCAGCACAGCCTTCCACATCATACAGTACACTGCTATCTTGATCGTACAGTACACTGCTATCTTGATCGTTTCGGAACATTCTCCTTTTTCTCCTTTTCTTCTCTTCTCCCCATTCCTTTTTGTTTGTTTGTTATTTCTTGTTGTCACTGCTGCTGTTGCTGCTGCGTGTGTGTGTGTGCAAGAAAGAGAGAGAGGAAGAGAAAAGGTCACAAGAATTTTTGATGTGGAGTATGTACGAAGTCCGTTGACAACAAGTGAGAAAACCAAGAGCCAGAGCGATGGGTGAAAAGTTGGTAAGAAGCTCTGTGTGGGAGGTACACAGGACCATTCTGCCTGATGAGCTGGTCTTTACTTGGGGCATTTTATCTTCAGGGGTTTGCTTGTGAGTTATGCTTCAAATAAAATGTCCTGATTCCTCAAACAGAAGGGGGGGAAAAAAGTAATTACATTTTCCTCACTGTTACTCAATATGCACAGGATGAAGCTGTCACAGTGGATGAGTTAGGTGTTATGAAGCGGAACGGCCACAGCTCTACGTTGTCTAAGGATTAACTAACACAACATCAAACACAAACATAGAAAGCACGTACTGGCTCCCTACACGCTAGCCTTACGCATGGTGCACAACTTGGTAGTAGATCCCAACCTTGTGTGAACGCAATGTGTGTGAGTCAGCTTGGCAGAGTGCTCAACATACCTGTGGCGTGCTGGCACTCCCTGCCCGGTACTCCTGGTAAAAGGTGCAACAGCGCAATTGGTTATTTTTCTTTGGAGTTCAAGTGGTGTAAAGTCTAAACAGAAATCCAACATTGTTGTCCAATTGCCACGGGATACACCTGATTGAGAGGACAGCCAAATGCCACGGGATACACCTGATTGAGAGGACAGGTGATTGCCACGGGATACACCTGAGTGAGAGGACAGGTGTAATTGACCAATAGATAGAGTGGACTGAAAGGTTTGCTGCTAACAGCACATAATGGGATTGGGTGAAATCGCTAGATAAATCAAACATTTCCCCCCATGGGGGCATTTCAGCCACATTATCCACGGCAACTGGGGGCGGTAACCATGATTATGACTAGATGCCGACTGTGTAGACCCCTTCAACGTCCAGAGCCTAGGTTGGGTGCGGATGGGGTCAGAAAAATGGTGCAGTTTATAAACCTGTCAATGTATTCACTGCCATTGTCACCCCAGGACCATGAACCTTAATAAATTAGTCTTAGCTAATAGCGATTGTCTGCCTGATCCTGAGCTGATAACAGAATGGGTAGATGACGTTAGCAAGTGGCCAGAGATTCATTGGCCCGCCATATACGGCTATCTGGTTGACAAGATCATGTATACACACGAAAAAGTAGTACAATTGGGCTTTTTTTTACATTTCCTTGACGTTTCAGTCAATTCACACACACACTCTAAAAAATACTGGGTTATTTTCTCAACCCAAACGCTGGGTTGAGGCTGTCAGGGCATTTTGTGGGGTTGTTTTTACTCATGTTGGGTTATTTTCTGTAACCCAGCTTGTTGGGTTGATAGTTTAGGACAGCGCCCCTCCTCTCTCCCACCTGACGTGGACTACACTACCCAGCACCTGGGTGACTTTAACACAGCTGCATAGTTATTTGAGAGTTCGAAAAAACATCGTTATTCTTCCAACCGTCCAGTCCACCAGCTGTCAGCATGCAATGGAAATCAGGCGATTTCGTAAGGTATGTATCTTTAACTTTTTTTAAAATGTTTTATCCAGACGGATTTTTAAAGTCCACCCAGAGATGTAGAAGCTACCCTTCATGATATGAATGGATATTCTGCCTGCCAATTTCGTTCAGCCTCAAACAGGTTAACAATAGTGTCATTCATGCTAACTAACGTTAGCTAACATTAACTTACAATTACTGTTCATGTTAAATATACACAAAGACAGACTCATAAAAACATAGTTCTTTGTTCACTGGGTATGAACTGCTGACAGAAACAAAACAAACTTTTACAACGAACTAAAATGAGCATACCAAGCTGGTTAACATTAGCAGACCATATAGCTAGCATCAATGCTAATTGAATATGCTTCGTGGTGGTTGTAGCTTAGACTGGTTGCAGCTAACGTTTGTCAGCTAATATTAGCCAACACAGTTGAAGTAATGTTAGTCTCTTCACAAGCCACACGTACGGTAATAATAATGGCAAACAACATCTTATTAATTCATTCAGGGTAGCTTCATATTATAGCCATGTAACTTAACGTTACTGGGTGTTTTTGGTTGTAGCAGAGAAGACGGGCTCTGGTTGTAGCATAGACATATACACTAGATGTCGCCTTCTGCTTCTCAGCATGCGTCAACACCGCCGCCATCTTTGTACAGGGATCTGAATCGCTAAACTAGTTCTCCTGTATTGTCAGCGTTACCTATTTAGCGACGTTTGGCCATCCCCAGCGATAGAAAACCTTTTTAGCGATTAGCGACAAATTTGGGAACTTCTCACAATGATAGCAGATCGGCTTCTTTGTTGTTGAAACGTAAGAAAATCACCTTTCTCATGGCTTTGTCATTTATGAATTCAGCTACATCTCGTTTGCCCATGGCACTGACCCATGATTATAAAAGTAACGACTGGCGTAGCCTATGTAGTAGCAGAGGTAAATGTTCTACAGATCTACAGCAACTTCTGGTGAGATTACAACTTACATGAGTAAACGAGACGAGGGGTATGTGGCCTCAACCAGAGCCTGTCTACGAAGAGCCTGTTTACTTTCATTGTATCGAACCTGGTTGCAGTTTACTCATTGTTCCTCTAGGGGCCGCCGCTAGCTAGTGCAGAATGAATGGGAGTCTATGGGGCTAGACGGGTAAAATGTATCTTTATTATCGTCTTAAGCTTAGTTTTCTGTAGACTCAACCATAAATACATGCCTGTCAGTTGGAACAACTCAAAAAATTAGATAATTGCTTGAGATTTTGACGATTTATGGTGATTTTATTTTCGCTAGATCTTTGCCCAGATTGACGCTAATGCATTATAGAGGAGTGGATCACTGAAGCAAGATGGCGTCTCGATTGACGCATTCGTTCCAATGAACAGCAGTAGTCAAGGCGACATCTAGTGTATATATCTATGTGGTTGTAGTATCAGACAGAACTAGAAGCTATTGGTCATGGTTTCCATTGGTCATGGCTTCCGAGTGTGTTGCGCTAATATTTTGTCTCCTGGTGGATTTTTAATGTTTGTCAACATCATTCAATGATAATGGTTCATGGAAATCTTGATATAAAGTTCTGTAAATAACAGTGATTAATGCCCTCTTTTTTTTTTCTTTGATTCACAGGGGTGATCCCCAAAACGGACGGTGGAATCTGCCTGCCTTCATGGAAGTATCACAAGCTTTTTCTAGCTATCTGTTCAAAAAATAAACTGCCAAATAAATAAATGTTGAACTGTTTTATTTCATTGCATGGCTATTGTTGCCTATTGGATGGATTTTAAAACATTATA
The DNA here is from genome assembly GCF_046254945.1 of Alosa pseudoharengus. Taxonomy (NCBI): domain Eukaryota; kingdom Metazoa; phylum Chordata; class Actinopteri; order Clupeiformes; family Clupeidae; genus Alosa; species Alosa pseudoharengus. Next base: position 47,015,136 of record NW_027468718.1, on the reverse strand, counting down.
TTGTAACATTAATGATTTGCAAACATTTATTTGAATTATTATCAATTAATAGTGATTGGATTAAGGAGAAAAATAAGATACTTAGAATAACCCATAAATTAGGTCAGCATAACCCAGAAATGACAGTGAAAATAATATAAATCCTGGGTTGTATAAGATAGCCTACCCAACAATTATGTAGGTTTAACCTAACAGTTTTGTTACGATAACCCAATGTTTGGGTTAGACGATCAACCCAACTCATTGGGTTGACCGAACAACCCAATTTTCGGGGCTAATATAACTCAGTGCTGGGCTCGACCACTATTTACCCAGTGGATGGGTTGAAATTGGGTTGTTTTTAACCCAATGTTTTTTAGAGTGCACCCAACTCAATGGAATGGAAAGCTTTCTGACCCCGATATGCACACACATTTTCCTGTGACGTGGACCATGAGGGGTCAATCTATTAGCCACAGGTAGTGATATCACTGAAACCCGCCTGTCAGTCAATACTTTCCCTACCATGTGACCTAACCTATCCTAACACAGACACTTGAATAGTTTTTTCATCTTTTTAATCAATTTAGCCCTTTGAACATTGTGCTCCCTACCCCCCCCCCCCCCCCCCCCCCACACACACACACACACACAATTGATAATTCGCCAATCCACACATATGTGTGTGCAAAAATGTACACTTGCACTCACATAAGGAATCATTTACTGTAATACAGAACGAAAAGAGAATGCAGACTTTACTCCATTACATTTTGTGAGGCAGTGGAGAGGAGGATGTGTTCGGTCTATGTAAACAAAGGCTGCTTACACTTCCCTATACTGACATTGACACTGCAGCCAATGAATGCTTAGAGAGACACCAGGCAAGCCTAATGCTTTTTCTCTACGAGGCTCCCCCTAGCGTCTGTACGTGTCGATACGTGTGCGAGCCCTTGCTCGGTCTGAAGCTCTTTTCCTTTTCTTTGCATCTTCCATCAAAGGTTTTCGCTGCTTCTTCGCTGGCTCTGCTATTATACACACGTTTGCAACAATCGCTAGTAGCGTTTCGTTAGCCTGCCTCTGTGCTGGGGATGCAGGATGGAAACTGATCCTGCTTCTCGCGATGTCTGAGACTTTGTGAGTCTGAAGGTCGGCGGGTCGGATACACCGAACTTGCAAGCGGGATATTCTTCCTACAGGCAGTAGGGGCGGGCGAGAGAGTCTTCATTCGCCCTGTAATGAGTCATTTAACCATATACCGACTTACGAAGATGATAAATTAACACGAAAACGTTGCCTGGTGTGCCTTTAAGCAGTATTGGCTTTTGTGGACAGAATGCATTCTACAGTATAATCTGTCAAACTGTGTGGGACCAAAGACACTTTTTACAGTATGCACATCAAACCCTTTGGAATATAACCTGGCTAAAATGAATTTAGTCTTTTAGTTTAGTCTGCCAACCATACATCGCTGACATTAACACTTACATTCATTCCTAAAAACATGTGACCATATCTCAACATATCTGCACATACCCTTGAACTATACTGAGACGTAGATCTGAGATCTACACTGAGACATTCTGAGTATTATATTGTTACAGGAGGACTATGCCGACAACTATATGAAGCATGCATACATTTGAATCATACAATTTGCTGTGACATCTGTGAAACTTAGCTGTGCTGTTAGACCTCTGTTGTTAGACCTGAGCTGTGTGAAAATTAAGATTCGAACCTAAGTTCTGTCTAAAACTGATCTGAAGAGCTGTCTCTTATGCTTCAGTCTATATCACCATCAAATGTGACCTATTACTATTAACTGAGACCTCTAGCTCTTGCTGCCAGTTCAGAATTACCACTGATAAATAGATCTGTCTTAGGATAATATACTTTTTGAGAAATAGGGGATTAAAAATGTTAAAAAGCTAATTTTCCCCCATAGACTTGAATGGCTGTGATGTCATAATAGCCTAAAGCCAGCTGCGCTCGTTAAGCTCCCAGAGTAGTTCCCGGGCTAATCAGAACACTGGCACAGGTGTCACCTGTGAATCCAACTGTCTCAGCTTCTAATGCATACAATCTGGTGCTCCCTAAAACTACACATCCTGTTTAAGTGTTTCCCGTGTGTCAAAATAAAAGTCACAGCCATATCTCATTCTTTGTGCATTATATCTCCAGAACGGCTTGACGCATATGCTTCAAATTTGGTACAAGTGTTTGTATAAACTCAAAGATGAAGTGAGTTGATGTTGGAAGTCAAAGGTCAAATGTCAAGGTCAAAAACACCACCAGCGCATGGCGTAATACTCGTTATTCACCCGCGGAAAGTTGAATTCGGTATTTTGCACATTTATTTTTTAAGCATTGCGCCCAGGGGTGTGGCAATTAACAACCTAGGGAGGGACCTAGCGCGTTGTCTAAAAAACGCTATCATACACCACCTAAACCTGGTCAGAAGTCAATGGCGAGTTGTTCATATGCTATTTTAAGAGCGCATGTCAACAGTCATATTGGCAGGTGCACGCACCATCCTTCTATCATTCATGAACGCACACCAGCGCACGTCCATGCAAAGCATTACAAATTGCACGATTACAATGGGAAACATAATTAGAATAAAGATATTACGAAATACTGTACATCTCATAATGAGTAGTTATTCACCATCATTTGCAAATTGGTAATGACGTTTAAAAGTGATTAGGGGAGAGGCGAGAGACACGTATGGAGCACAGCTGAAGACGCACTGTCACGAGACATAAGCAACTCCTCTGCAGGATAAATGTTGTTTTATTCAGTCATTTGAGCAACATTAGGGTAAGTGTTGCTTTTTCCAGCCTATGTTTTCGATGGTAACCCATTGTCAGTCAATAGTGAAAGTAACTGCATATAACTGTCTTGTCGTTGACTGACTCCTTGGTGAAGTTAGTTTCACTTTGCCAATGAGTTCAAATAATAGACGAGTGCAAATGCGTGAAGGCTATGCTAGATTTTAGTAAAGCATGGTTTAAGAATGACTATTCCATACGGTCTTGCAAGCATCCTCCTTCAAATGCGCCGTTGAATGCCAAAATACCGATGCATTTATTTGACATATCGCGCGTTGCGCCGTTAAAGGGAATGACAGATGTCATTCTCATTGGTTTAAAATGATGTTACGCCCCAAACACACCCATATGACTGATTAAAAGACCTAGGAACACCTTGTTACGCCATGCGCTCCACTTTTGAGAACGAAACCCCTCCCAATGTGAACTGGACATCCTACTAAATTTGAATAGACTTTTGACGAGTGAAAAGTCACTTTAGAATGTCATGATAGGGCCCCTTGAGTGTTATATCTCAAGAAAGCCTTGACACACAAGGTTTTTTGGTTTGAGGGTTTGTATGAACTCAAAGATTAAGTGATTCAATGTTTTTTTCCAGGAATCTCCCCACCAACATTAAGCCAGCAGCTTTCCATCCACTACTGTAATTCCTCTGGCATTACATTTCTAGTTTATTTTTTATTTTTTTTACTTTACCAAAACATTATCAATAATATAAATTCAAGTACCATTTGCTTTTGGGGATGTCTTGTCCCTTTTGTTTACATTATACTGTATGTTGTATATATATATTGTATGCAGAACAGTTATATGGACAGAATGGACGTTTCATGGCATGGAATGGGTAGTGTTGTGCATTATGCATTCCATGCCACAAAAGTATAAATGTTCTCCGCATGGCTAGTATTATTTTAGCTGTAAAACTTTGTCCACAAAGCAAGAATTGAATTCACTCTTTAGCCCCCCCCCCCCCCCATTTTACTTTCTGTGCACAAAACAATGTGTTATTTTGAATATGCGGACTGCAGACACAAGTGGGGAAAAGACAGAGCTCATTCTGCCAACAAAAAAGTTTGTTTCAGTTCCCTTAGTGTAGACATCTTTGCTCGGTCTCAACCATCCAGCTTAAATGGCATACTATCTGTGGTGCTCAAGGCAACATAGTGCTGTCAAGACAGATAATTCTCCATGTCATGTAGAATCTAACAAAAAAGCACTTCCTATATGCACTGATTGAGGGAAAATGCATTTAGCTTGACATTTTAACAAGCCTCTCAAAAAGCAATTACCCCGTTCCATAGTGCTGTCTCTCTATGAGTTTAAATTTAGCATATAAAACACACAGCATGTGGTATGTGGACAACATACAAAAATCCTATTCTCGCTATCAGACTTGCATACACACACACACACACACAGACAAAACACACACACACAAATACACAAACACACACACACAAATACACAAACACACACGCACACACACATACTGTACATCTCTCTCTGACTACGTTTACACGAAGCAGGGTATTTTCCTAAACGAATATCTGGCCATCTACGTTTGCAAATAAAACTGAATTTACACGAGACCGTTTATTTTTAAAATGTGTTTACACGAACCCGTGTACATACATGTTGTCATGAGCACGCCAAACCACAGTGGCAGTCTAAAGATAAGCTCAAGCTCACATTAACCAATCAGAACCCTGAAAAGTCGCACGTGAGAACATGTAAATGTAAACATTGGTCGCACATTTGGTATACTTCTGTCGCATACTGTGCGCGTTGGCTGCCCAGAACTCCGTTTACCACAGTTTAGAACCAAACGCATAAACGGAGTTTTCAAAAAAAAAAACTTTTTTGGCCAGAGTTTTTTTGGATAACCGTTTTACGGGGCGAATTCTCCGTTTGCGTCTAAATGAAAGGCTCAAACGTAGGGAAATGTCTTCGTTTATAAAAATACACATGCTGGTGTAAACGGGGTCTCTGTCTGTCTTACTCTCTCTCCCACCCTCTTACACACAAGCACACACACACACACACACACACACACAAGCACCCACACACACACACACACACACACACACACACACACACACAAGACTGTCCTGAATCGCAAACAAAAACCACCACCACTAGTATTACTGAAAGCCTGAATGCCTGCAACCACATCTTGCCCAAACCCAAACCTCATGTCCTCTGTACATCGTGACACCCTCACCACCAGCTTACCCCCCCCCCCCCCACAAACTCAAGCTATGCTGAATAATTCAACATGGGAAGCCGCAGGGAAACAGACCAAATTTGTCAGTGTTAGTTATTCATTAGCACGCGGCACACACACTGCTCCTGCTGCGCTTACCCAGCATGCACCGGGGCCAGGCTAGGAGCAGAGGGCACTGACGGCTTAATTCAAGACGTCAGAGGCTGTTTGAAATGGTCTGTACTCCTGGCCATGTCAAGATGCCCCCAATGGCATGCTGTGTCCCAGCCTGAAACCCTGCTGACACGTTGGCGTGTTAACTGGTAAAATATCACCCCAGCAGGCAGTGTTAACAGCCAGTGTTAGCAGTACGTGTTAGCCATCAGTGTTGGAGTTTCTAGAGCTGAACAGTCGGCAGTTTCTGAAAAAAAAGAAAAATATTATCCTGATTGACACTTACAGCTTTATATAAATTGTGTACATAGGCGTTTTCGAATGTCTCCCATGGATGGCAATTGTTTTCGAATGTCTCCCATTCTGTCTAATACAATCAAACGATCATACTTTTTTTGTCTTTCCTTAATTAATTCAGTATAGATTTTTTTTAGCCATGTCGGGGTCATCCCTATGTTCCCCGGGTCCTATGTTCCCCGCTGCTTCCAAGACTGCAGCCGCACGGCAAGGCGCGGGTTGGTAAAGTGCTGTCGTGCGCGGGTTGGTAAAGTGCTGTCGTGCGCGGGTTGGTAAAGTGCTGTCGCGCGTGTTTGAGCTCCGAGTCGCCTCTTCTTGGAGGAAGAGCGCATGTTTGAATCTGCAAGCACGTTCACTAAATTTCTTGACGAAGCTGGCCTATCTTAGCGATATATTTGATATATCTTAGCGATACATTTGAGCTAAATGTCCAGTTACAAGGCAAAGACAAGCACCTCACCTAGCAAATAAGATTACTGCATTCACCAAAAAAACTTGAGTAAGACAGGCGCCTCGATCGCGACAGTATTATGCCTTTGAGATTTCTGAGCGAAATCGCTGAAACGTCTGATTGGGCGTCTCTTGTGATCTCATGTATTAAACAGTAGGCCTACATCACATCCCTGCAAAGTTTATTTCAAAAATATTTCCCAACCAGCAGTGCTCAGTATGACTGGATTATGGATCCATTTAATGCAGCATGTTGGCATTTCATTGAATATATTGTACAATGCTGTATAATGGCCAATGCTTCCTAATATGTTGCTGGAAAACAGAAATATGTGTGTTATGTAGGCTATTTATTTATTATTATATCTGCAGCAGCAGCTGATTTTAACTGTTGAAGAGGATATATTTAGAACTTGTCATAATTTCAATAAATTTGACAATTTTAAGCTTGACCTACCACTTTCTTAGAGCGATGAGGGACAGGTGGGGCTCGAGAATGCCCCCTCAAAGTGGGGAATGAAAGAAAAAGTTTGAGAACCACTGATCTAGTTTGTTAAAGCAACACCAAAGAACTTTTCATCTGTCGCACGCACTATTTGTTTATCGAGCACCGGCTTTGCAAATAACAATGTCCACAGACAAGGTAGAATAAGTTGCATGATTTTATGAAAGTACGATGTATTGCGACATCAGATGCAAGTCAAATTTGTAGTTTCTCATGTCTCATTCCATCGAACTACAGATCCGCTACCCGATGCAGCAAACTTACATAGTGCGGTAATAGCCGATAGAGGGCCGCGAAGCGAATGCAGAAAGTGCCGTTCACCCTGTTACGAGTTGATGAACCACTGAAACGATTTTGGAAACATTATTTTAAGGTACAAAAAACTCTTTGGTGTTGCTTTAACTACCACAGTCACGAGTTAGGTCGCGATAGTCTGTCATTTTTAAAAAGTGGGTCCCCAGAAAAAAAGTTTGAGAAACACTGTTAAATCTAGCCGAGTCTGGCTTCAGTCCCAAGCTTGTCATTGTCTTTGCACTTGGCATGTCATTGTTGATTCTTACTGTACAAGAGGTAAGGGAGGTGATCTATAGCCTTTGGTTGAGCTGTCGGAAGAATGGGATTAATTTTAATGGAACAAAGAGATATCAAACTATAGGCTACTGGGCTGTAGACCCAAAGGGACATTTTTGGATTATTGACGAGTCAGACCAAAGGGGCTTCGGAGCAACGCGCAGTCCCCCCTGCAGCGTGCCAGCGAACGGAAAAATGAACAAAACAAACCAATTAAATATCAACAAAAGGCATGTAGTTGTAGCGCGTTTCTTCTGTGAGAGGTGCAGCTCGTGTACGTTGCTGTCCTCAATTTAGTGCTGAAGCGGACAATGCGAAGTTACCTAGAATGTTAACTTTGAACTCGTTATATTCAGTAAAGAAGCACAAGTAAAACCATTGTAGGCCTATGTTATAAAAAATGTTCTTCATCTATTCTTTTACTCCGCTATACTCAACGTGGAAGTTAGGAAAATCGCCCTTCTGGCTTGTGTCAATATTGCACCTTGCGCGTATGTGTGGTCTACCTGGTGTGCTATACGGCAAGCAATAGGGCTGGGACAACGCGTCGACGTAATCGATGACGTCGATGCAAAAAATACGTCGACGCAAAATATGAGCGTCGATTCGTCGAGCATAACGTGTGCTGCTAAATATTTTTAATTTTACACCTTCAGTGTTTTCCATACGTTGACTAATCTGTGGCTGGGCACCACGAAATCAAAACCGGCCACCACACATTGATGTTCTATGTTGTAGGCCTGCTATTTAAATTAAAGATAAGATAAAATAATTTCATTGAGCTGCACTTGCCACTTACTCACACAGCCTTTCCTCGCCCCGCCCGCTCTCTCTCGTAACGAGCCCGCTGCTCCTCCTCTGCATGTGCATTTAACAAAATATTCACGATTGTTGAAGGATTGTTGTTGCCACATAGAAGCACTGCATAGAACACAGTGGGCTACATTGCTATTAAATCCGCTTAGCATCGTGACCATGCTGCGCAAATTTGTTCAAAACCGCTGCATTTAAGTTAAAGTAAACTCTGCTAAGGTCTTATCACAACATAGTACATTGAGGAGACTAAACGAAGTTAAGTTACAGTATGCAATCAAGCAGTAGCCTTATCTCAAAGCTAACGTTAGAATACTGTTTGGATGTCAAGTTTAGCATGCTTACTTGCAGCTGCTTGTATTCATGCAGGGCTCATTTTATTGACTCTGTTTGCAAAATCCAGATGGAAATGGAAAAGTGTTTTCCAAGACTCAAAAGTGCTTGTCCAAAAGAGAAGTACGAACTGTTATTTGAACTACGTTATGAATTGCATCCACACATGATTCCCACACGAACGTCTTAAAATGACTAACTGAAACCTTATTGAATGCTACCTCTGACTAAGAATACATTACTTTGCACTTGTAGTTACTTGCACTTCAGTCTTTTATTTTGGAATCTTAAGAGCAATAAACATATATTGCAATGTTAAATAATTCATGTTTTTTCATTCAGATATGTAAATAAACATGTATAAGTTGCTATTAGTGAATTAATGAGGAGATAATCGATAATCGAATCGAAATCGAATCGGACTGAAAAAATGAATCGTTAGATTAATCGATGCATCGAAAAAATAATCGCTAGATTAATCGTTTAAAAAATAATAGTTTATCCCAGCCCTAGCAAGCAACATTGATAGAAAAATACACTTTGCTACCGTTTGTGCACGAAATGTGCACTCGCAAGCATATCTCATGCAATTTCCGTGGTCAGATACAAGGCGGGGAACATAGGACCCTTTTCTACAAAAAGGGTCCTATGTTCCCCGGTCCCATACAAATAGCGGGGAACATAGGACCCGGGGAACATAGGTACGCTCCCGTCCAGTCCACCAGCTGTCAGCATGCAATGGAAATCAGGCGATTTCGTAAGGTATGTATCTTTAACTTTTTTAAAAATGTTTTATCCAGACTGATTTTAAAAGTCCACCCAGAGATGTAGAAGCTACCCTTCATGATATGAATGGATATTCTGCCTGCCAATTTCGTTCAGCCTCAAAACAGGTTAACAATTGTGTCATTCATGCTAACTAACGTTAGCTAACATTAACTTACAATTACTTAATTACAAGTTCATGTTAAATATACACAAAGACAGACTCATAAAAACATAGTTCTTTGTTCACTGGGTATGAACTGCTGACAGAAACAAAACGAACTTTTACAACGAACTAAAATGAGCATACCAAGCTGGTTGACATTAGCAGACCATATAGCTAGCATCAATGCTAATTAAATATGCTTTGTGGTGGTTGTAGCCTAGACTATGGTTGCAGCTAACGTTTGTCAGCTAATATTAGCCAACACAGTTGAAGTAATGTTAGTCTCTTCACAAGCCACACATACGGTAATAATAATGGCATACAACATCTTATTAATTCATTCAGGGTAGCTTCATATTATAGCCATGTAACTTAACGTTACTGGGTGTTTTTGGTTGTAGCAGAGAAGACGGGCTCTGGTTGTAGTAGCACTATCAGACAGTCATTTAGATAACGTTAGCTGCTACCCGGTAATGTTAGCATTTAGAACTAGAAGCTACAAGTTATTATGACTGTGTCTCAAATCGCGTACTTCTGCACTTACAATACTTAATTTGAGTACGTGAGGGTGTTCACACTGAAAAATCCAACGACACGAAGTGCGCTGCAAGTACCCGGATGGTGTACTCATAACGGTCAAAAGGCTGAGTGTGCAACGCTGGACACTTTTCGCCCTCAACGGTAGCCATCTTGGCTACGAAGCGGAAGGGGAGGGACTATCAACCCAATTCAAACTTGCGATAATGGCGGCGATAATGGCGGCTGATATGCTGGAAGCGGTGGTGGAGCAGGACCTTATGTAAGTTATAATATGACATTTAATGTAAATGATCTATATTGCTGTTTTACACGCAGTACTATTATATTGTTGCCCGATATACGCCATAACTATGTTTATTTAGTTAAATCAGCGATTAGTTTTAACTCGGTACAGTGAACGAACTCGCAAAAGCTAGCTATGAAGCATGATCAAAATGGTCATATTTAAGATGTTTGAAGTGTTGCAAGTCTATATTTAGAGGTTACTTCACTATTTTGGCAGTCTGTGCTTTAATGGTAAGATACTTTACTGTAGTTCAGGTAACGTTGCTTGATGTCAACGCGATACACGAATAGCGATTGACTCACAAAAAGCTAGCTAGCTAGGAAGCATGATCAAAATGGTCAAGTAGAAGTGTTGCTTGTCTACATTATTGGAAGCTAAAGTGGTGCATGTGTGTATTTAGAGGTTATTGTTCGTCGTTCTGTAATTGAATGACCTGTAGCACGAGTGTAGGTAGGTCAGGGTTTTTAAAAGTGGGAAACGACGTAGCTTCTAGGCTGATGTGAACGCGATAACGCGAATGCTGGCAGTCACGTAAAAACATATGATAGAGCCCGTTCATGGCAGTCTTAACTGTACATTGGTGATATTATTATAGATTTGAGAGTCCGTTGTCGGTATATTTTGTTCTTAGGGACGGACGAGGACACCAGGGCCCTCATACTATGGCGTGCTGCCAATGTCTCCCTGTTTACAGGGAGACGAAACGCAGCCATCAATGGATACGAGTAAGTAAACAAAAATTAGTCATTAAATCAAGTAAGCATACGTTTATGAACTATTAGTAAGTAACTTAACCTTTTTAAGCCACAAACTATTTTATGAAAGTGTAACTATTCATTTACATTATATTATTAACTGTTTTCTGCATTTGCTATGTCCACATTTGTTTTCTTTAGAAACTTCATATCTGAGAAAAGGCTGGGAGGGAAGGTGACCCCAGCCTTCTGCAAAAAGAAGTGGGAGAATTTGAAACAAAAGTTCAAGGTTAGTTGATTATTAGTTTTACATGTCACTTGTCACTTTGCCTGTGAGGTAAGATGTCACAAAATATGTTGAGTTGTGAATTATATAGTTTGCAATAAGTTTTCATAAAAAGGACTAATTTGATGTAATTAATAACGTCCATGTTTAGTCAATATGGCTGTGGTGAAAACAACTCTATACCTACTAGACTGTCTGATAATGCCACCTCCTGACAACATTGCGTTGGGGTGTTTTTTTTGTTATCCTGTCATTTAATAACAGGATCTGAAGTGCCCCAAAACTGGAGTCAGCACAGAGGGGGGTGAGGCCACTGCCGCTTCTTGGAAGTGGTACACGTTGATGGATGAGGCAATTGGGGGCAGGCCATCAGTGACACCGCCTGTCCTCATTGCCTCATCCACCCGGGATGTGGCAGTGGCTTCACCCCCCTCTGTGGTGACCCCTGAACAGGCCAGTACCTCCATGGCATCCACCCCAAAGAGGCGGAGGGTGGATGTCATGGAGATTTTTGCAGACATGGAGAGGAAGGAGTAACAGTTGGAGTCGGTGCTGCTAGACATGCAGCGAGAGGAAAAGGAGAGGGAGGAGGCCAGGCTCAGAGAGGCCAGGGAGGCTGCAGAAAGGGAGGAGAGGAGGATGCAGCTGATGATGGAGAGGGAGGACAGGCTCATCAGAGAGATGAGAGAGAGTGGGGAGAGGAGGGATAGGGAGGCGGCTGCCAGGGAGGAACGCTTCCTGGCAGTCCTAGAGAGGCTAGCCAACCGACTGTAATTAATTAATTAAATAAATAAATAAATGGTATAATTAGGAAAACGTTACGCGGCATTCTTTCTGTTTTTGTTACTCTACATCTTCAAGGGGAACTTGGCAACTATTTCAACGTAATAAACCCGTTTAGAAATCATTTGGATGGTTAAATGACCTGTTCCGGTGAAAATGGTGTCCCGCAAAGAGAAGTGAGAAACAAGAAACTCGTTTTAAATTGTGTTTCTTACCTTGTAACATCCACATAGTTCTGCCAAACTTACGCTAACCGTTCACGAGCTTGTAAACAAATCCATGTGCTTTATCGTTACCTTTTCCCAGTTTGAAATAGCATAATGCACAATTTCTCCAGAAGAGGGGGAAATCCTGCCAAGTTTCCCTTTAAGACAATATCAAGTGAATATCAAGTGAATGTCTACACACACATGCACACACACAAGTTCTTCTAATTAGCCAAATTATTTATTCAATTAAATATAGTCGTGGTCAGGATTGTAACAACGAGCTGCCATCCTGTTTCTCTCCTCTGCTCCACAGACGGCACCACGGCTGGTCTCCTGCTGCACCCTCCCGGTTGACCTCTGGCTCATCTGGCTCCAGCAGGTCCCCATGGCTTAGGCAGATGTTATGGAGGATCGTGCAGCAGGTGATGACCTCCGGTACAAACTTCACATCCACCTCCAGGGTCTTCTGGAAAATGGACCTCCATCTGGTCTTCATGATCCCGAAGGACCTCTCCACAACACACCTCGCATCTGTCAGGTGGCTGTTGAAGCGAGCCTGGAGGTGGTTGCGGACAGGCTGCCTGTACGGGGTCATGAGGCGGATTGGGTGGCTCAGGCAGGGGTAGCCACCATCCCCGATGATGCAGTACCCAGGTGGAGGATAGGCTTGGGCATAGTACACAGGGCTATTCTTCAGGACCCTGGCGTCGTGTACTGACCCAGGATAACCAACAAACACATCCACAAATTTGGCAGTGTGATCACAGATGGCCTGCAGCTGGATTGAATAACACAGCTTACGGTTGAAATAGCAGGCTGCATCATCAGATGGTGGCTTCACCCGTACGTGGCAGCCATCAATGCTTCCAACCACCCGGTTGAAGGCTGCCGAACCTGCCATACGGGCAAAGCCTGCCCCTATGCGAGGGAGTTCTCCCTCTGTAGGGTGCCGGACGACCTGACTCAGCAGCTGCAAGATTCTCCCGCTGGTCTTGTGGACAAGCCGGTGAACCGTGGGGCGGGGGATGGCAAATGCCCTGCACACCACACGGTAAGAGGTACCACAGGCCAACCAGAATAGAAAGACCAGGGTCTCAATAACTGGCCCCCAGCCATGGTCAGAAGTGGTGCCCAGGACTCCCAATAGGGCGTGGAAGGTCGCTCTAGAGAGCCGAAAGTCGACCTTGAGGTCACTCTCCCAATCAAAATACATTGCCAGCACAGGCACTGTATTGTTTAGACGGCAATACTTTGTAGGACTATGAGGCTGCTGTGTGTGGGGGGGGGGGGGGCAGGGGAGAAAAGAGACAGACATTCATTTTTCAATAAAATTCTATTTGTTATTATCAATGTGTGGTTTCCTTTTTTCATGTCATGAATACTATCTATACTAATAACATGCTGCTGTATCTTTGGTGCATACATTATTGTATTTTAAAAATGATGTTTGCATATGAAACTAGTATATCCATTAATAGAAGATAATGCTGCATAACTTTATAAGCTGTTTAACTTGTACACGCATTACTACAAGCAATATCAGTTCATATTATCAGTTGGTATATTAATTAAATATATGTACACAATATTAATATGTGTTTTTAATTGATGATCAAGTTAAAGCAGACAACTATGGATTCTGAAAGTAAGCTAGAAGTAAGACTGCTGTGTATTGCTGCATAACATTAGTCTAATGTAGGAATACAATACAAATACCATAAAAAAGCAATAGATGCATCTACATACCAGAAGATGCTCTTGTTCAGCCAATACAAGCAGAGCTCTGCGTCGACGTCGACGCCGAAGTAGACCCCACGTCGCGATGAAAGTCTCCATTTTTAAAGGTCTTGCAATGACAACAAAAGCCGGCTAAAATCTTGGCGCGCTCGCAGTCAAAATCAAAATACGACGTTCGACGTTCGTCATTTCCGGTAAGTGTATAGGCGTAGCACCCGATTTGAGACGATACTACTTTGTTGAAAATTACGCTCTACGGACGTAAGTGCATAGTGCTCATAGTGCGTGATATCGATGTGTACTGACGGAAGTACGGCATTTGAGACAGACTCTATAACTGCATAGGTGGTCATGGTTTCCGAGTGTGTTGCGCTAATATTTTGTCTCCTGGTGGATTTTTAATGTTTGTCAACATCATTTAATGATAATGGTTCATGAAAATCTTGAGATAAAGTTCTGTAAATAACAGTGATTAATGCACTCTTAATAAACTGCCAAATAAATAAATGTCGAACTGTTTTATTTCATTGCATGGCTATTGTTGCCCATTGGATGGATTTTAAAACATTATATTGTAACATTAATGATTTGCAAACATTTATTTGAATTATTATCAATTAATAGTGATTGGATTAAGGAGAAAAATAAGATACTTAGAATAACCCATAAATTAGGTCAGCATAACCCAGAGATGACAGTAAAAATAATATAAATCCTGGGTTGTATAAGACAGCCTACCCAACAATTATGTAGGTTTAACCTAACAGTTTTGTTACGATAACCCAATGTTTGGGTTAGACTATCAACAAACTCATTGGGTTGACCGAACAACCCAATTTTCGGGGCTAATATAACTCAGTGCTGGGCTCGACCACTATTTACCCAGTGGATGGGTTGAAATTGGGTTGTTTTTAACCCAATGTTTTTTAGAGTGCATACACACATACACATACACACACACACACACACACACAAATACGCACACATACACACACACACACACACAGACAAAACACACAAACACACACACATACACACACACACACACACAAACACACACACACAAACACACACATACACACACACACACACAGACAAAACACACAAACAAACACACACAAACACACACACATACACACACACACACACACATACACACACACACACACAAACACAGACATAAGTATTTGTATGCACATGCACACAGACACACATACAGACACACACAGAGACACACACACACACAGACATAGGTATTTGTATGCACATGCACACAGACACACACACACACACACGCACACACAAACACACACACGCTTCAGAAAAAAAAACATATTTGGTCTAGGTATGGAGTCAAAATAGGGTCATTAATATTGAGAGGTTGTAGAAAGATGTTCGCATGTGTAATAAAGTTTTGCAGCTGTGCAAAAGGAGTTCTGAATGTGCAAAGACATTTCGTACCTGTAGAAATATTTTGTACATGTGTGAAAAAATTATGTACCTGTAGAAATATTATGTACATGTGTGAAAGAAATGTGTATCTGTAGAAATGTTTTGTACATATGTGGGGGGGAAATGCGGATCTGTAAAAATATTTTGTACACGTGTTGAAAAAATATGTACCTGCACAAATACTTTGTACGTGTGTGAATCTCCTACGCGATGATTTCCTGTGCAACACTGAAAGTACGAGTGTGAAACTGAGATACAATGCTTACGGACTTTTGACCCTAATTTTACGGCCTTTCTGAAGAGCCAATCAACACATTGCTTATTGCCAACCAATCAGCGTTCCCCACCGACCACCCAGATTTTGCCGCTAACCCACAGATCTAGATTAGTTATTAAAACTGGTGGTAACAGTAAGGGCAGATAGGTCATAACATTACTGTAAATGAACACCCAACCAAGTATTTCTGGACTAAAATATTGCAAAGCGATTTGGTTATTTTATTTGTCATGCTTTTATCAGTTGTAACATAGTCAAAACGTTAACAATATCATACCAGAACATGAAATAATAACTGTATCGATAGCTGCCATAGCTATCCTAGCTGACGTTTATCGTAGCTCATAGTGCTAGGGCTAATGTAACTCGTCAGTTTGTACGTTGCCCAGCGAATAAGTAGGCTGAATTCTTACATGTCTTAAGTTAAAGAATTGAAAGAAATAGGAAATAAAGAAAACGCTTGAACGGGTTTATCCATTTACATTCAGATCTTGCCATAGACTTTGCCTAAGCGCTTACTTGTAGTCTACCGTCCTGTTCAGTCTATGGTTGCTATAGCAACCGCTGCTGTGCTTCATAAACTGACGAGATAACCGTGTGGTTAAAATACTCCCCAAACACAAAGAAAACAAAACTATGTAAGAAAATTAGATGTTGTATTCCAAACAACAAACCAACAGTCCTGGAAGGGCATTACTATAATCTCACTCACTATAATCTCCTAGCTGTGGATGTCCCATTACAACCCATTCATTTGATTCGTCTTTTTGCCGTCCACTAGGCTATTATTATAGGCTTGCAAAGGGTGATAAAATAAACGTGTTCTCATATCAAATAATAATAGCAGATAAACATAAATGTGTGTACAGTATTACTGTTTTTAATCATGAATGACACCACTGAATCACCCTTTCGGAAATGGAATGAATAATTCAACTATTTCGTCAACATTACTGCTAGGTAGAAGCTAACCTATAACGTTACAGTCTAAAAAGCGGATGGGATAGCTAACGTTAACATTACGGCTCCGCTTCAACCCTTTTTGCGATCACAGTATAAATTGAGCTACCACGTCACTCTTAATTAAGTTATAATTTTGCAACCCCAATCAAAGAGTATACCAGAGAATTTCTAATAAGACATTATAGACGGGCTCTGAGTATACTCTTCGATATGAAGCCAATCTGTTTAGCACCTAGGTGGTCGGTGGGAAACGCTGATTGGTTGGCAATAAGCAATGTGTTGATTGGCTCTTCAGAAAGGCAGTAAAATTAGGGTCAAAAGTCTGTAAGCATTGTATCTCAGTTTCACACTCGTACTTTCAGTGTTGCGCAGGAAAGCATCGCGTAGGAGATTCACACACGTACAAAGTATTTGTGCAGGTACATATTTTTTCCACACGTGTACAAAATATTTTTACAGATCCGCATTTTCCCCCCACATATGTACAAAACATTTCTACAGATACACATTTCTTTCACACAAGTACGTAATATTTCTACAGGTACATAATTTTTTCACACATGTAAAAAATATTTCTACAGGTACGAAATTTCTTTTCACATGCAGAACTCCTTTTGCACAGCTGCAAAACTTTATTACACATGTGAACATCTTTTCACAAGCTCTCAATATTAAAGACCCTATTTTGACTCCATATCTAGGCACCTTATCAAAAAAATCCTTACGTGCCATACTGAACTGCACATAGTGACTGAACATGCATGTGGTCATCATGTGATGACCTTTGACCCATGTGGTCATCATGTGATGACCTTTGACCCATGTGGTCATCATGTGCCAGTAAGCCTCTGTGATGGACTATGTGGATATCAGCTACATCAAAGATAAAATGCGTAGCAAGATGGGTGGTCCTAGTTCATGTCTATGAGGGCAAAGTGGAGTTCAGTCAGAGACGGGCTCTGGTTCTGTCCCTGCCTGCACAGGGGCGTGTCACTGACGTATGACTGACGTTTGAACGCCTCGGGTCCACGCCAGACAAGCCTGAGTACAAAACAAACTTGGTGTACACCTTCATTAATGTTGATTTTCTCCCGACTGGAGGGTCATACTGTCACGACATTCTACTGAAATAGGGAGGAGGGTTTGGAGATCATGATACCGTGTCCGAAATGTGCATCCATTGCTCAGAAAAATAAGGCTTTGACAAATTCTGGGAAATTCTTGGATTCTGCCATAGACCTGATAGCAATTATTTTAGAGTTTCAAAACTACTTTTAGTTAGCCATGTGGCCCCTCTTGGCATTAAACAAAGGCACCCTCCCCTCCCCCAATGAAATGCTAATGTACTGGTTCCAAGGGCTATCAGATCCACAAGACAAAGGATGTAACCTTGCTATAATGTATCCATGTGTCATGAAATGTAAATATATTCATGTTTGGTATCATTGTAATAGTCTCAGTACAGGGATTGTAATGATTTGATTGTGAGAATGTTTGGAACATTCTATAAGTGATATTTCTGATATATAAGATATCTCTCCTCATGTTCTTCAGATAGGTGTGAAGTGGGTGCGAGTAGGTGTGAAGTAGGTGTGAGTAGGTGTGAAGTAGGTGTGAGTAGGTGTGAAGTGGGTGTGAGTAGGTGTGTCTGATGCCATCTGGAGAACCAACCAAGTGGGATTGTTTTGCCGCCAAATTCTTCCTTTGTTTAACCCATACAAAAGTGACTAACTTGCATTGTAAGAACTAGAGAAGAAAGTTGGAGAACTGAAGAAGAGAGAGAGAGGTTCATCCAACAGAAGCCTACATAGACCATAGACCATTTTTTTACCCTCTCTGCTTGTAACAGAATAAACGTGATTCCTGAGTTTTCCTGAAGTTTGCCAGTCTAAGATTAATATTAAGTAATTATTCACCACAATTACTTTTAGACCTCAATGTTAAAAAGGGAGCCCTATCACTGCATAAATGGGGGATAGTGCCTCCCCCCCCCCCTCGTGCGGGGCGTGTACTACTACTACCCTATTTGCATACATTTCTGGGAACAGGAAATGGCCTCTCAGGAAGTATCTTCGTAATCAACCATCTTTGGCTACATGGTTGTGGCTAGATGGGATACAGCTAAGAACGGAAGTTACGTAACAGATAGTGAAATCTCGCCACTCAGGACAGGAAGTAGGAAGCGATCGTGGATATTCCAAAGGAAACAAGAAAAATAGCTATTTTGCGAACATTAACATCACTTTTATGTTATAAATTCATGTTATAAATACTATTACAAAATAAATAGTTTAGTTATGATCACGGGTGTCCCAAAGAAGTATAATATATATGGACACGTAAGTTTAACTTTACCCTGCGTTACGAGAACTTATAATTAAAGACGATCTAAAGACGTCTCAGCCATGGATATCCGTGTCATAAATGAAAACTATTTTTAAAACTATTTTTATGGATCGTTGTGAAAGAGTTGCTTCAATTGCACAACGAACACTGTCATTTCCCTTTGGGGATGGACCATAACTTGCTGTGATGGAGCTGCTAACGATTGGACTGAGATTGTAACTTTTGAAACCTGGCATGCAATATCTACTTCTGCATGGAGACTCGACTCCATCTGTAGAGAACACAACATGTAGGCTTACATATATGTGCAATGTATTGGCAGTACCATTATGAATCATATAGATATATGCAGTGAACAGAATATATTATAATAAAAACTGAATAAATATGGTATGAACCATATATGTACAGTCCAGTTATGTGCAGTGTGGTAACAGTACCATTGTAGTGCAGAAACAGAAACATAAACATCAGAGAGACTTGCTTCTACAGCTACATAAGATAAGAGTTAGTGAGTCACAATATGTCCAATATGATTTCATTTAATTTTAGGGGGGTGGGGTTTGTGATTTTCACATACAAACAAAGCATTCTGGTGCATTCTGACAAAATAATAAAGACAAAATAGAAAATTTCCTGTGTTGGTAACTTTACTCATATATCTATCTACAGTCAAGTATGCATTTAGAGAAATACAATAAAATATCAATATAATATAATACATTTTATGTGTGGTTGTTTAAGACACACTGAAGGCATGATGCCACCATAGGTTTGCAGAGAACTATATACAATATGCACACTGAAGGCATGATGCCACCATACAGTAGGTTTGCAGATAACTATATACAATATGCACACTGAAGGAATGATGCCACCATAGGTTTGCAGATAACTATATACAATATGCACACTTGAAAGGGGTGGGGTGGTGGTGTGGGGGGGTTGTGAGGGCCGCTGAAAACCAGTGTCCATCCTCACAGGAAGGGGTGGGGTGGTGGTGTGGGTTTGTGAGGGCCGCTGCAAACCAGTGTCCATCCTCACAGGAAGGGGTGGGGTGGTGGTGTGGGGTTGTGAGGGCTGCTGAAAACCAGTGTCCATCCTCACAGAAAAGAGTTACAGTTAATCTGCAGCCTTAGGCACTGGTTAGCAGAAGGTGTCCACTACAAACCAACAAACCCCACTTCTAAAAAAACACAAACACATTTGCGCACTCCCCGGGAAAACAGTAGATTCTGTCAATCTGAATTTTAAGTTTAAGTTGCTTACATAATAACATTGGCATTTATATGACACATTATATGACACAGGAGGGAGAGGGAGACGCGCGCGCACACACACACACACACACAAACTCGCGCATACAATTCTAAGCTAACAGCTAGACTGGATTTAAAAATGGACATTTTTTTTAGCTGAACTCACCGTCCTGACCAAAACTGCGGTCTTTAGTTAAGACTGTAAACTTAGTCATGGTTTCTTCCTTGTAATCACTGAGGTACTTCTCAAAACTCCTGTATGACGAGAAGAAAGCTGCCATCGTTATAGTAACAACAGAGCCACTCTGGTATCGTCGAGATTTTGCGATATTTCACTGTCTGTTACGTAACTTCCGTTCTTAGCTGTATCCCATCTAGCCACAACCTGGCTACATGGTATATCTAATGATGACCTTTGACCCTCTGTGATGGACTATGTGGGAAACAGCTACATGGTATATCTAATGATGACCTTTGACCCTCTGTGATGGACTATGTGGGAATAAGCTACATGGTATATCTAATGACGACCTTTGACCTTGTACCAGCTTTCCAAACGCACCACTTTTGTTGTAACTGTGAGCAAAATACCCAACTTTGAATGTAAACTTTGCATACCATTCTGTACATGCCATTGTAATGTCAGGAAACAGTCAATCTTGGCATTTTCCAAACCCATACCTTCATAAAATAAATGCAACAAGTGCCAAGTCACATACTTTCTTATTAAGTACACATCTTGTTCAAGTCATTTTTGGCTGTTACTTCTCTTTACGTTAGTGAAAACTGTTAAGAAGATGACATCCAACTCTATCTTACCACTCCCTCTCCCTCTGAACCCCCACCACGCTCCCTCACTGAATGCCTCTCTGACTTAAAATTATGGATGCAAAACAATTTTCTCAAGCTCAACACAGACAAAACCGAAATTCTGCTGATTGGCCCTAAAAGCATCCTCACCAAATCTCCCCATCTCACTCTCAACATTGATGGCTCATCTGTCCACTCCACCCCTGTTGTTAAAAACCTTGGCATTCAGCTTGACACCACCCTTAGCTTTGATCCTCATATCAAATCACTCACTAAGATTGCTTTTTTTCACCTCCGTAACATTGTACGCCTCCGACCCTTCCTCTCTGCTAGTGATGCACAGACTTTGGTTCACTCTTTCATTATGACCCGTTTAGATTACTGCAACTCACTTTTCCTGGGTCTCCCCACTAAAACCCTTCAAAGACTACAATATATTCAAAACTCTGCAGCCAGGCTCCTCACCCATACCAGACGATCAGCACACATCACCCCCATTCTCCATCAACTCCATTGGCTACCAGTTCAGTCCCGGATCAAATACAAAGTACTACTACTCACCTTCAAAGCCCTCCACAACCTTGCTCCCCCCTACATCTGCGACCTCCTGACCCCTTACACTCCTTCCCGCTCACTCAGATCCTCTGACCAAAACCTTTTGGCTATCCCCCGCTCCAGACTCTCCACCCTGGGTGGCAGGTCCTTCAGTGCCTTGGCCCCCAAACTCTGGAACTCCTCCCCCAACCCCTTCGTGCCTGTCCTTCTCTTCCTTTCTTCAAAGCTCATCTCAAGACCTTTCTGTTTAATGATCACTTCTCCTCCACACCCAACACATAGCTCCTACAGATAACTTGTCTCTGTTGTATTGTTTGTTTGTTTGTTATTGTGTTTCCCTGCCTTTGTCTCTGTTGTATTGTTTGTTTGTTTGTTATTGTGTTTCCCTGCCTTCCTACTATGTAAAGCGACCTTGGGTTTGAGAAAGGCGCTATATAAAATAAACGTATTATTATTATTATTATAAGAAGGTTAGTGTCAGTGTCAGTTTCAGGCCAGTGTTGAGAAAGAGAGTATTTCTCAACATTGCACCATTTAGAAAGTGTTTTTTGGTGTACTGCCATTTCACCAGTATAGAGGCTCTCTAGGGGACTGCACTGCCTATGAGAGGGAATGAACAATGTCTTCTTGTCTGCAGAGAAGATGGCTGTGTGTGTGTGTGTGTGTGTGTGTGTGTGTGTGTGTGTTTGTGTGTGTGTGTGTGTTTGTGTGTGTGTTTATATGCGCTTTCAGATATAACCTCCGGAGTACATGCGGAGGTTTGTCAAGCGGAGGTCCTACCCTTCGGATGATTCTGATATGATGCTAACCTGCGGACCTTATACTGACCTAATACGGACCTATGTGTGAACGACATACACGCACATTACAGAATCTCAGTGTGGTTGTCGAGTGAGGGGTGGGGGCTTGTAGAGTTCACAAGATGCGAGATATGACACAGAATATATGTGGCTGCTGCCTGTCACAGCTGCTGTTTGTTTACAAAGCAGGGCCGTAGTCACCATAGACTTTGGGGGGGACACGTCCAAACACGTCAGACGTGACCAAAATGTCCCCCCCAATATTCGGACATAGAAAAATAAATAAAGAAAAAAACGCTATAGGCTATTACAGGAAACCAACAAGTCCCGCCATCTGAAATGCAATCAAACGTAAATAACGTACACATTAGTGACCTGTTGATGGTTTCAGAGAGAGTAGCCTACACTGCGAGTGATTTGTCCTGGAGGTTTTGCGTTTGATGCGTGCGCTATCAAAAGCTTCCTGAACCCTGCTGCGGTGCAGGCTGTCAACAATATCGCAAAAGATACCGGTACAATTCTCACAAAAGGTGTAGCACTGTCTAAGGAAACCCCATTCATTTTTGAAGCTGATCAGACTCAAAGGGAACTTTGAAGCAATTCCATATTGTAGCCTATTTTCTCGCAATGATAGCGAAAGTGAAACGTAGTGTCCTTTTATTTCAATTTGTGCGTGCCTGTGTCATCATTTCTTTCTTACAACATAAATAATGCATTCATATGCTAGTAGTAATGTCAGAAATGAACCGGTTTATAAGCCTCTTAGAAATGGTTGTTGCATCTTGCATGTTACATTTAGATGCGCGCTCAATCGCGCATCCATGCAGGCAAAACGTACTCAAATGTGGCGACGGCACAAAAGTTGAAACAACTTTTACAATGGCGGTGATAGCCTACAGTTAATGTGAATCGCGGACAATAACCAAAGAAAGGAATTTCCACCTCCATTCACCAAATAAAGGCTGTATTTCATGTTAACACAAAACGTAATTTCTGTCAGAAACCAGCCTATAATGCATAGGCCAGGGTAACTTGAGATGAGTCAGACAGAAGAGGGACCTGACTTAGTAGGCTAACCTATCTTGAATCCCATCCCGTTCAAACTACCTTAAAATTGTGTGATTAGCCGCCAGAATAATAAAATCAAAATACAAAATATGATTGGGCTATAGGTCCAAAACTATGAGTAAGCATTCAGTGTAATATAGAGGTTATCAAAGATACTCTTGTTTGTATTTTCTTTTAAAATATACATTTTGGAGACAAATGGAGTCATACCACAGGTCTATATCCAGGGATGGATTATGGACCTACCGGGCCCAAGAGCTCAGGGGGCCCTGAAGCCTAAGACTGTGTGAAGTTGCTTCTCCGCCCTTCTCTTCTATTTCCACAAAACTCACAAGTTTTCATAATATAAAGGGTCATTTTATTTAAGTCTTCCGGGGAAGTATGCCCCCGGGCCCCCCTATCTTAACTGGGGAGGGGTTTTTTGCATCTATGCCCAGGGGTTCATAATCCATCCGTGCCTATGTCCGTCAAAAGTTTGGTATATCCTAATTGACTGACTTAACTAATGACTTGTTTGTGATTTTAATAATATTTTTGCATGGCAGGAAATGTATTGAAATTCTGTTATTGAAATTCACACCGCACCACAGATTTGGTCCCCCCCAATGTTGACATTATGGCTACGGCCTTGTTACAAAGTGTATGCATTATGTAGACTAAAGAAGAAAAATCTATTGTGCGTAGGCTAATACTTGAAGCAGTCACGTAAGTCCGCACTTGAAATTGACCTACAGTATTTGTATGTGTGCTTCGAATAAACACATTTATCTGTTTTCAACTTTATGTAGCAGAATTACTTGCCTATGGAACCCCAAATGTAGTAGAACAACCGGCTAAATTCGGACTTCCATATGACCGGTTATGTCGTTCAGATATACAGTCCCACCGTTTAACATCCGCAGAACCTCCGGTCTTACACGTATGTCTGAAAGCGCTTTATGTGTGTGTGTGTGTATGTTGCATGCATGTGTGTGAGAGAGAGTTTCGCTTCATCTTCATTTTCATGACTGTTTTCATTTTGTGTATCTTTGAACTTTCCTTGTGTCTTCTCCTTGTATCTGATCACCACATACACATACATTCACCTGCTCACGTGCGCACACACACATGTACCACCCCCCCCCCCCCTTTACTTGTGTCTTCTCCTTGTATCTGATCACCACATACACATACATGTGCTCACACACACACACACACAAGCACACACACGTAGCATGCACACACATGTAGCATGCACACACATGTACTGAGCAAAGGTACAAAGTCAAACAAATTCAAACATGAATAGGAACAAAGCGACTCACACCTCACAAGTGTATACTGAATTGTTGTGCGTACCATAGCATTAATTCCTGCAGGCGTCCCTGTACAGACTTAACACACTGTCTAGCCTCTACAACAATATCTCATTACATCTGTGTGAAAGTAGAATTAGAGAAGATTCACGTCAAGTCAGTGTTGATGAAAGTCTCCCATAGAGGAAAGGAATGTGTGGAAAGATTAGACCTTTGCAGAGGAGGGAAATTGTTTGTGGCTGGGTTAAAAAACAATGAGTGAGGCAGAGCGTAGGCCTGTGAAGAATCAAGGTGTGTGTGTGAGTGTGTGTGTGTGTTCGTGAGCGTGTGCGTGTGTGTGGTTGAGAGAGAGAGGGTGAGAGTGTGTGCATGTGGGAATGGAAATCTGGGGAGAGCAAAGAGGAGAAGACAAAAGGAGAAAAAGAAGGGAACAGATGTAAAAAGAGGAGAACAGAAGAAAGGAAGGAAAGGAGAGCTGGAGCTTTGATTTCACGCACTCTGAGCGTACTCTGTCTCTTTGGAGATAGCGACCACAGAAGCGCTGTAGGGGAGTATGTGTGTGTGTGTGTGTGTGTGTGTGGGGTGGGGGGGGAATCTGTGCATCACAGGTAACTCAACACAGCGCTTCAATCTCCAGGGCCACTCCCGCTAATGATCACTCCCGATGATTACCAACATTTTGTCTTCCGCTATGAAATGACTTGGCCTTTGTGTTCGATTAAACGCTACACTGCTTTTGACTTCTCTCTTTTTTCTTTTCTCCACTCTTCTCCCTGCCTTTCTGTCTCCTTTCTTCTTTTTTTCATCATAGGGGTTCTACTGAAGCAGAGACAAACTGATAAAACTTGAAAAGTCTCTTTGAATGTCTTCTTACAGATCGATGACGTGCTTAAGAGAGAATCAGGGGGAATCATTTCTAGGGTGCTACAATTTTCAACACCCACAGTCTCTCCCTCAAGAGTCTTACATTTATGTGAAACTTTTGCTAAAAAAACCAAAAAACTATACTCTTAAAATCTAACAAACACTGAGGTGCGGAAGCAGACTCTGCTACGAAAATAAGCAAACCATAACAGCCTGTCAAAAACAACCCATGCCTCCAAAACATTCAAATCCCTTCCATCTCCAAGTGTTCCCGTTTTTTTAAGTCACCCATGCGTTCTCAAAGCTCCGTCTAAATGGAATTATTTCCTTGAGCTCTGTACGACTCACACCCCAAAACCCCCGTCGAGAAGCAGAAATATCAACCCCATCCCTCTGGCTAACGCTCATTATTGCTGTGCGACGTTCGCCTCAAAATGCCTTTGGATTTTAATCTGTCTCTGTGCGCGCACATACCCCCCCCCCCCCCACACATGTACAAACACACACACACACACACACGTGCCATAAACAAGTCGAGCCTATGTTTATGGTATTTTTATTTCATTTTGCATTAATTATTTATTTCACTTGTGCATAGTATACAGATGAAAAGCATGGTAATAGCCCCAGCAGATAGCGTGACTGATTGCTGTGACTGAATCTCTTTCTCACAGTGTTGGTAAATGGCAGAGAAATCCTGCCAGACAAACATAAGTGGAAACCAGAAGGGAGAAGGGGAAGATGAGATGATTAGAGAAAAGAGAAGAAGAGAAGAGAAGAGAGATGGGTTGCTGTCAGAGTGGCCTGCTCATTACAAGACTTTCCAGTGGCCTGATGGGAATGAGTTTGGATTTTTCTTCCTCCTTCCCCTCCTTCCTCATCTTCTTGGCATCTATTTGATCATGGTGGCAGATATACTGAGGGAAACACGGAGGGAATGGTGAAGCGTCAAACAGAGGTTCAGGCCATCCAGAAGTGAGAGCACAAAGACAAAAGAGATAGAGACAGAGAGCGCAACAGAGAGAGAGAGTTAAAAGCCAGGACAGTGCAGATGAAGAGAGATGAAAAATATGGAAAAAACACATTCTTTATGCTATGGAGGCACTCTGGTCAATCTGCCAGTGGCTCACTGGAGGCAGATTGTCTGCCATCCTCCATTCAATGTGCTAATTGTAGTCTGGAAAGATTCCACAGGATTTCCATTGAGCTAGAGGCATAGCTAACGAGCCAACATCCCAATAATCCTAAACGGGATTGGACCAGCCTGGCTCTCCCCTCTCCAATCCTGAGATCAAAGCATTGCAAAGGTAAATAAAGGCAGTCAGTATATGAGCCACAACATCATTTCCTTTGAGAAAACATAATTTCCTTTGTCCATGCAGTTTTCTATGACTTAATCCTGATAAATTTCAACAAAAATGGATTCACATGCAGGATCTTTCTAGCCTCCTTCGGAATGATGCATTCTTTTCCTATTTCAATTGAAAGCGTGCCCTCTTTGTCTTTATATGGCCTCACATGCTCTTCCCTATCGAGCGTTTCCAGACCATAACCCTGGTGAAGAGTATGTCATGAGATAAGGCGGCAACGTAGATTTGGACCAGCAGAGTCTGACTCCAGAGAGAGTTATCACACACTAAGGGCCGGGACACACCAACCCGACGACCGACCGTTGGCAGAAAAGCAGTCAGACTGATCAGTCGGCTCCCATCTCCCTGAGTCTCGAAAAAGTGCCGCAGAACAAGTTGACATGTCAAATCGGCCAAAATGAACACCGATGCCGACGGCACAGGACACACCGAACCGAACCGACTGTCCGACGGCCGATAATCGGGCTGGTGTGTCCGGGCTCTAAGGCGAGAGGCTCAGCCAATAGAGCTGCACAGTCCCGCCCACAGCCAAAATGCAGTTTGGTGCCAGATGTAAGATTCCCATTCATTTGTCCCATTGACGTTTAGAAAAATCCGTATCTAGTTTTACAGCATGTCTTAGGCTAACCAGCTACGGCATAACTCTCAAGCATACAACATATCATTTCGAGTGAAAAAACGAAGAGAAAATCCAAAAAAAGCCAAAGGTACAAGACTGTGTACATATTTTAATTTCCGAGCGAAGGAACTACTCATCCCATAAACCACCGCGCCTCACTGAATAATATACGCAAAATCGGCGCGATTTATTTTGCCATTTCAACCATTTCCAACCGCGAACCCTTTCCTCCAAACAGTGATTTTTATATAGTGAATGTGCAGTTAATAGCAGTTATTTCAGGAGTAATCGTGTAAATAATAGTGTTTTGATATTGAATTTTATATTTATCATCGTGTATTTTATATCGTGTGTGTGTGAAAGCGGTTAACGTTAACGTTAGCAACATGGTGTGCCGTACCTGACTGTCATCCTATGCTGTCATCACTGCTCAGTCGGGCTGATGCATGGACCGGTGCATGGTCTGCTCTTGGACCACCATATTCAGTTTATTAATTTGCCGTGAATTATTACACAAAATGTTCATTAAATGCACAAAGAAGTATTCCTAGGTTAATGATTGATATGAATCATACAGTATGAAGGCTACAGTAGCCTAGCTAATGTTAACTAGCAGCATTAACGTTACCAACCTCCCTGCTTAACTCACCACAATTTTGTAGGTCTTGTCCCTCATGCTGGCCCTTACAAAACCCACAAGCTGACTCTCGGACACACAACAGTCAATAATGTGACCCGATTTAAACCCCTTTGGACACTGACTAAAACATAATATATGTCATACCTGTGTTGCAGCATGTAGGCTAATGTTAGCTGCATTATGTAATGGCATACAATCTCGGAAATGCTAAAGGTTAGCCTGTCGGCTACCTGAAAAGTTTGAGTGTTTGAACTAACATTTACAGTGGTCTATTTGATAGTGTACTGGCCCTGACTAAGTTTGTGTGATGTATAAACCACAATCCTTGTTGATACAAGTACCAGTATATTATAAGAAAGTTTTTAATCATATTAAGATTTAGATTAGATTAAGATATTAAGGCAGTAAAATACTCCGCCATCTTTGTCAATAATTTTCGCTGAGAGAGTTTCAAACTATGACCATAACGGCCTTTCCACCAATCAGAGGCATCACTGTGGGATTGTGGGATTGTTCAGGATTGTGGGTAATGAAGTACTTATCCAAGAGATCGCGAATAAAAGGCATTTATCTCAAAACAAGGTTAGTGCCCCATGAACTCTTGGCGTCTATATGAGCATATACAATCGCTTAGTGCAGCCGTAGCTGGTTTTAAGTCTACCACGCAGTGTTGTGCTAGTTCACAGCTTTTCTGAACTAGTTCAAGTTCAGTTCATACATGCTCAAAGTGAACAGTTCACGTTCAAAGTTCACAATTTTAATTCTGAACTAGTTCAAAGTTCAGTTCATTTTACTTTTTTCGTGAGATATTCAAATAAATACTTTTTTCACACTACGAGCTAGAAATCACTATACGTTCTTTGAAGCTGCTCATTGTAGACATTTGCTCATGACACTGCAATTGTGGGTTTCTTACCAGGTGATGAAACTTGCAGCAGTACAGACAAGGTAGACCAGTCTCCGTGCCATCACTTCCACTAGCCATTTTTTTTAAAAATTGCAGCGCTTTCTCTCACTCTCGTCATTGGTCTGTCTCTCTCTCTCTCTCTCTCTCGCTCCTCCAGCCCTCCGCGCTCTCGTCGTTGCCTGCTACGCGGCGTTGCTATGCCTACCCCGCTCTGCTGCAATTCATCACGGGTAACGTTGTGCGGAAGCCAGTATGCTATTCAACTATTCTCAGCCGGACACTACGTTGCCCGCAATGCATTGCGCACACAATGTCAAAACCATTCTGTCTGGTGATACATGATTTAAGCGGCACCAGCGAGAATACAGGAGGGAGGAACTTTCTCTCGTTGCGTTTCAAAAGAGAAAACAGATGTCACTCAGTTTTCAATGGAAAACAAATTCCAACGTTCATTTACAGTGATGTTTGCCGTTCATGACACATAATGTGAACTAATTCACGTTCAAGTTCTTTATTAAAAAATGTGTTGCGTTCAGTTCAACGTTCACGAAATAATGAGCGTGTTCAATGAACGCGTTCTTTTGAACTCGTTCACGCACAACACTGCTACCACGTGCAGTTAAGTTTTTATGGCTTATACTGCAATTGTCAATGGAGAAATTGCATTGAATTTTTACTTCCGGCATCGGCTGTGGGCGGGACTGTGCAGCTCTATTTGGCCACATTATCACAGTGTGTGTCCACTGAGTCCAAGTGTTTGTGTGTGTGTGTACAGTGTGTCTGCGTATATGTGTGTGTGCATGTCCATATGTGTGCATGTGTGTGCGTATGTGTGCAGCTCTGGACATTTTTTTAGAGAAGACTGCACATTTTTCTGATGTCATCCTATGGTTGCTGAGTGACATTCAAATGAGTTGACAGTCATATTCATAATTCATATTCTTAATTTTGAATACTACTGTCAACTCATTCAAATGTCACTCAGCAACCGTAGGATGATATCAGAAAAATGTGCAGTGGTCCCATTTTTTTCCAGAACTGTATGTGTGTGTGTCGGTCTGTGTGTGAATTTGAGTGTCTGTTAAAAGAGTGGAGAAAAGACTAATGCTAAGCGTTCCCTCTTTTCACCCCCTTATGAGTGTGTCTTTTGGGACCGCCAAGAGGAGTACATTAACCAAACACCAAATGACTATTGTCTGAGGCAATTTGGGAAATATTGCCAGATATTAAGGTTTGACCCCTCTGCCTAGCCGTAGGAGCAAAGCTGGCACTTATTATGAGTGTAGGCAGTGGTGACGAGCCAGTCGGTCAGTCGGTTGTCATACCAACCGTCATATGGATAGCTTCCCACCATCGCCGCGTAACAAGTTATTGCACAGGTAATATTCCGAAGGTGACCTCAGATCCTGTTTTGCTCATACTGTGCTGTGGTGCTTCAATTCCACTGCAAAGAGAAAGAGAGAGAGAGAGAGAGAGATTGTGGGGATGAAGGGTGAAGTGATTCAAGGACTTCCATTTCATTTGATGGCAGGTCTTTGCTGAAGCTTCTTTAGTGTCAATTTATGGAGGGTATTTCCACTGAAAGTGGGTGGATTTTTGTGGGCAGAGTGGATTTGTATGTGTATATGTGCATGTGTGTACGTGCTGGTGTGTGTGTGTGTGTGTGTTAAATATGGATGCTTAATTTGTTATAAGTTGGTCATAAAAGATTACGTTTGTTTATTCAATTGCCATGACGAGAACACATAGATCTCTATCTCGATCCCCTTCTCGCTCCCACTCATTCGGCCTCTGCTCTTCACTGCATTATCAATAAATATAAATAAATATATAAAAAAGAAATATATAAATATTTAAAAATGAACACAAATTCATCCTGACCTCATCTTTGTATCACACACAACACAAACTCCATGACACAGGGTCAGCCCTTATCCTCTGCACTCCAGCCCTATAAGAATGAAAGGGTTGACTATTTCACCGCCTTATGAAGCAGTGCAGTTCAATACAGCTGGCTGAGTGGCGTGGTGTGCCAATCAAACAGTCACTACTTACTGCGTAAACTCACAGTGGTGCAGTGGCTGCCCAGAGCTGCTTGATAGGGTGTAATTACAAGGCTGAATGAAAACAGCACTTCACCTATGGAATGTGTCACATGTGATTTTTCCCTCTATCACTGGGTGACAAGAAAACAAAGAGGCACTGACTTGATGCACAGGGTGTACCGACTGTAAGAGAGAGAGAGAGAGAGATTGTCAGGTGGCGACTTTCTTGCATATGCATTTGTGTAAGTGGAAGTGCTTTGGCAATATAAATGGAGTTTTTCATGCCAATAACACTCTTTTGAATTGAGTTGAGAGAGAGAATGAGAGAGGGCAAGAGAAAGAGAGAGAGAGAGAGACATACAGTAGCCTACACAGAGATAAAAAAAAGGAAAATTATAGGGAAAGGCAGTCAGAGAAAGAAAGAGAGAGACAATGTTTTGACCATTGACCATGCCTATGCTATGCTCTGAAGGAAGCCAAGCCTCCCACGGTGAGCTTCTGCTCGAGGGTTTGAGAAGTAGAAACACACACACAGGCCTGATCATCTGTCTCTTTCACACACATCTCTGAGGAGCTCTCTGAGGAATACTACACTGTGACAGAGAGAGAGAGAGAGAGAGAGAGTAAGAGTGAAAGGGGAAGGAATGTTTCCGAGCAGGTTATCAGACCAGTGGCAGACCTCCTGTCGAGACCTTTTTAAAGGAATCGTTCGCCCTGAGCAATAACCACCCTGCCACAGACTAGCAGTCGACTCGACATGCCGGTGGCCTAAGACCCCCTGCCAAAGCAACAAAGACAAGTCACCCAGCAAAACCTCAATGAGCCGGTGTGGAGGGAGAGACACTGCTTTTGTCTTCAACTGAAAACAGAAGCCCAATCTAGAGTTGTATAGACATTGCTCCAACTATGGACAGAAAATTGAAAAATTAAACATTAAGGCAACACAATGCAGTTGTGCTACCTTACAATATCAGCTTTAAAATCATTTTGATGTCACTTGCTTAAAATAATGATGACAATAATAAGAATGGTCTCTGGTCTTGCCAATGAGTGCTGACATGCCCAGTATTGCAATGACCCTTTGCATAAGTTATAGATTGATTGTGTACCCCCTAGCGCCAAGTACAGTGGGTACAGTGAAATCTGACAAAAAGGGGAACATTCCTTTAATGTCTTCATTAGAATAACATGAAACATTTACATTCTTAAATTTTCCCTTGGGGATCAATAAAGTATCTATCTATCTATCTATCTATCTATCTATCTATCTAGTTCCTCTCAGCACCAACGTTCCTTGTTGCTTTCTTTATCTGGATATAGAACACTTAGATACAGATACAGTCAGCTGGAGTCTTCATTTCATTGCTTGAGTCATTACATACAAAATTGGTATCATACATACAAAACTAGTTATCAAATTCTGTCAAAATGCTGTAGAATTGCAAAGAGCATACAGTAAAAATGTACGTATTCAGTGTCTTGTACTCACTTACTCCCCTAACTACAGCAATGTGTAACTTTACTGTAGTTTTCAAATGGCTGTACAAGTACTGTATAGTGCTGTCTTGAGCATGTTCAGGTAGCGTCACCGAGTTCTGACCTTTTTTTTGCATTGGAAAACACTGAGAGAACTGTCATAATGAAAACATGACAAAGCCATTTGACTATCTTGTTCATAAACGATGGTGTCAAGACTTCTCATTTTGATGACACTGACAGTTTCATTGACATGAATACGTGCTTTTGAGGAATGGACTATCCATTTTGAGCAAGTGACGCACTTTTGCAGGTCATCCACTAGGTTTTGCAGTTTGCACTAATTGTTTTGAGAAATGCACTTACTGCTGTGCAAATGTTAATAGTGATGTGAGAATAGCACCAAAGCGACTGAGAAAAACTGTAAAAGGCTCTGTGTGAGTAATTGTGGTCCATCCCTTGGATGTCAGTGTTATCTTCTGTTGTTGGCTAATGGATGTTTCAGTGTTAAAGACAGCTAAAATTCAGCCTGTATTCTCCTGAGAAAAAACAGTCTTTTAGAATTGTGCGAACATGATGGCTCTGTGTGAAACCTGTTGACCCAGTATCCATTAACAACCCCTCACAAACTTCGTCCATCTCTGGGCACCGATGCAAGCCTCTACATTTCCATGGCGATGCATTATAGCCTTGGCTCTCGCTGTTACCATGGCAAAGTTTGAGAGGAGAATTGATGGGAGTGAGTGTGTCAGAGGCAGGGGCGCAGGAGGCACGGGGGACGTGGGGGATATGTCCCCCGCAGTGCTGAAGAGACGGCCGTCGTCCCCATCACTTTTGATAAGGAAAAAAAGCCTTATATACGCTAAATAAATAATAACCTATAGGGTTTGCGCTAACTATGTAAAACTCCCCATTAACAGCATCACATCACTAACCACAGCCATCTACAGTACTGTAAGACGGCACAATCTCATATTCACTCTGTTGGATATCTAAAGCCAGTTTGTCTACTAACAATCATAAAATAATCCAGGCTACTTGCTTAGCATAAATCATTCAACATCATCTTTATTTGAGGTAGGCTGATATTCGAGGCAGGCTTTTTTTAAATATTTCTAGTATTTAGACATGCGTTTCATTTGGAGCGGCATACCGGTAGGCTATCAAAAGCATTTTCGGTTTGGTATGGGATTTAATTTACTTTTGGACTGTTTGATTATATTGCTAAATTTTGGGACTAATGGGCACTGAAATCTGGGAGATATTTGATGGTTCACTGTTAAGTTTCATGCAGTTGAAAAGGTTTCGGGATTTCCACTTGCGAGACAAGGCAGCCCTTCAATGAATAGGGGTTGTGCTGTAATGGAAACCTTTTGGCGTAGCCAAGTAGCCTAAATTGAGTTATTGTTTAATTATGCATGATTTAGTACTTTTTGTATAAAATTCGTAGGCTGGAATGCCAGCAATTGTGTTTAAATGTAGCCTATAGTAGGCTTCAGCCTCTGGCAATTGTGTTTAAATGTAGCCTATAGTAGGCTTCAGCCTCTGGCAATTAGCTCGAAGGGGGCGGCAAGAGAGTGATCTTGAGAACGTACGTTGGAGACCCATGGTAGGAAAACGACTTTTCTTTGCCAACCGTAGGCTATTAATCCAACCAACATAATACAATACAATACAACATATAATAAAATATTAAGAAGAGGTGTTATTTCATTGACTTAAATCGAAACAATGTCTTCTAGTGGACTGATGGCAATTGTTGGTATGGTAGGCAATTGTTACCCCGTCTTGTATATGGGAACCTGCCTTTATTTGTCCTGCTATAAATAGAATCAATCCCGGGCATAATTTGAGGATTTATGGTAGCCTAGTGCTCAACTCCTCCTGCTCAACATGACGTTAGCTGTTATGTTTATGATAACAAACTCAACTAGCCTACTTATCAACTCGTTTTCACTAGCCTAACTATAAAATACAAGTCTATCAACGTTTTTGTTCTAAGACATTTATTTCAAACATAATTTCAAGACACAAATTGGATACTTCAGTTACCTTGGTGCATAAATCCCAGAGAGTAGGCTACCACACCCCAGAGTGATGGGCCTAGCGTTCTTATGCGTTCAGTGTGGGGTATAAACAAGCTGAGAATTTAGCGGTGTCACGTCTGCCTGTCTGAAGCTTGGAATAATGTGATACAGTTACTACAGTAACAGTATTTTATTTTACTTCTTATGTAATTTTTCTTTTTCAATTTTATAAATGCTTTGTTTAAATGCTGTTGGAACAAATAATTGATTATAAAGGCAACTTTCTGTTGCAATTTTCTGTGTGTTCTGGACTGATAACTTGTTAAGCCAACACTTGTTAAGTTCTAACGTTGCATATTAACTGCAAACACACAGTGGAGAGTTGATTTGGTTTATACCAGACAATTTAAGTAGGCCTAAGTAGGCTATTTGATCATGTAGTCTATGTTTGGACCATAGGCATGATGATTCATTCATGGCTCCATAAAATATCAACATCCCATGTTGCTTTTTTCTACCATTGGCCCAAGTAGTGACCAGTATTCTACCATTGGCCCAAGTAGTGTGAAATAAAAAATAAAATAAAAAAATACAAGTAGAATTGCACATAGCAAGAAGCTGGTCTGAGGGCAGATCTGGCATTGTGCTCATCTCACAGATTTCACCATTTTTATCAAAAAATATTTTGAAAACCATCAATGGTATTATCTTAATATTCTGGCAAGTTTAAAATATGATGGTCGAAAGTGGGCCAGAGGTGGCGATCCGATATCTGGAAATCTGATCTCACTATGGGTTTGTGTTCACAATTTGGTCCCCCTCACTTTCAAAATATCTCCTGCGCCCCTGGTCAGAGGACACTGATGGCTCGCACAAGAGGAAGCCCAAAAGCACTGGAACAACTCCATACTTTTTTTCCACCTATAGCTTCCTAATGGGTCTGTGGCTGAATTTTGAACCGATTTCATCTGCATGTGTCTGTAGGTTACAGTTTTTCTCAGTCGCTTTGGTGCTTTTCTCAGAACAGATTGAAAATTCTCATAACTATTAGTTCAACCTCCACAACATTTAGTCATGTGTGCACATCATAGTAGCAATTTCTCCTTCCTCTGAACAACTTGCAAATGCTTTTGGACATGTATCAGTTGCTTTCATACAATTCTCTGCTGTTTTTTAACATTATCATTTGCTTATGTCATGTCAGTCAAAATGAACTATACTTATGGATACTGAATAGTCGTTCCCAATACAGTTTTTCTCAGTCGCTTTGGTGCTTTTCTCACATCACTATGATGTGCACAAATGACTAAATGTTGTGGAGGTTGAACTAATAGTTATGAGAATTTTCATTCTGATCTGAAAAAAGCACCAAAGCGACTGAGAAAAACTGTAAAAAACTCTCATTTTGCTGTTAAATCTAAATGCTTCAAGTCACATATCTATTATTTTGTCTAAGGCTGAACATTTTGGGGGGAAATTATTGTGAATTTCATTTCAAGATCCACTTACATTTAAAACATGTGTTGAAGCATTACCAATTACTTCCAAATACAGTAGCTTTAAGATGGGCCACATCTGACTAGCTGATATATGGAACACTGTGCCTCAGACTGATAAAAAATAAATACATAAATAAAAGTTTGTTAAAACATTTTTCTAGCTGTACAACTAATTCAAGAGTTTGCAATTGGATAATAGATAAAATTTGATTTAAAAATAGAAATTCAATTTCTATTAAT
The DNA here is from genome assembly GCF_046254945.1 of Alosa pseudoharengus. Classification (NCBI taxonomy): domain Eukaryota; kingdom Metazoa; phylum Chordata; class Actinopteri; order Clupeiformes; family Clupeidae; genus Alosa; species Alosa pseudoharengus. Next base: position 46,979,002 of record NW_027468718.1, on the reverse strand, counting down.
CTTATAACCATAATAACTTTGTCTTTATCAATGTTTAACTACTATTAGGTATAGTGTAATGTGCTGAGTGGATGACACCAATAGCTGGGCTAAGCTTGAGAACAGAATTAGTCAATCTAAGTAGTACTGTTATTACACTGCACTAGTTGCAATCTAAAATATACACCTGTAATTTTAGGTGTTACATGCTAGATTCTGAGTTTTATTTTTCAATCAGGATTTCTTGCAGACAGTTTAACGAAACTTTGCTTGTTAGATGCAATCATGTTAGGTCAGTGAAGGTCCTCACGTGGGTGATATCTTCTCTTTGAAAAACCAGGGTGTAGGTGTGAATGACCATCATAGCCTGAGGATCGCTCTCTCTCCTTCCTTTTCGTTTTGATAAGGGCTGTCTTTATGATAATAATAATAATAATATAACAATCAAATAATATATACTAACTAGAAAATGCAATTCCAGGGAATTACCATTGCATGTAAATGCAAAAAAGATGCTGTGTATAACATTAAATTACTTACAGTATGATTATTCAGATTACATAGACGTGTCCAGTATTCTTGAAAACCACTTACTTGATTAGATGTTAGCTTAGAGTATATGACAGTCAGTAAAAATAAATTGTTAATTCAATATTGATCAACATTCTTTGTTTTAATACAGCAGAATGATACTCAGAATGAACACATAACAACCAATGTAAGCTTGAAGTAAAAAAAAAAAAAATCACAGTTGTGTGTGTGTGTATATATACAGAACTTGATAATGCCAATCAATTTATCAGTGGTAATTCTGAAATGGCAGCAAGAGCTAGAGGTCTCAGTTAATTGTAATAAATAGGTCACTTTTGATGGTGATATAGACTGAAGAACAAGATTCAGCCCTTCAGATGATCAGTTTTAGACAGAACTTAGGTTAGAATCTTAATTTTCACACAGCACAGCTAAGGTCTAAAAACAGAGGTCTAACAGCAAGTTTCACAGATGTCACAGCACATGATTCAAATGTGTGCATGCTTCATATGGTTGTCGGCATAGTCCTCCTGCAACAATATAATACTCAGAATGTCTCAGTGTAGATCTCAGATCTACGTCTATAGTTCAAAGGTATGTGCAGATATGTTGAGATATGGTCACATGTTTTTAGGAATGAATGTAAGTGTTAATGTCAGCGATGTATGGTTGGCAGGATGTGCACACAGACAGGCACACACATAATGTAATACACGGTCATCATCACCACACTGGTCTGGTCTGGTCTGGAACCTAAAAGACAAAAGCAAACAAGTTAGAGTTATATGGAATGTGTACAATTGTTCAATACAACTTAGATATTTAAGTGAGGTTGTTGCACCATAAATCTGTAATGGTAGTTAAATATACTAGCCTATAGTATTTCACGGCAAACAAAGCAACATGTTTGATGTGTTTTATTAATTTCTGTTTAAGGATAGTTGACAGCCAAACAGTTTAAAGTAAACAGCTTAGAACACTTTGTAGGCAAAGGGTGTGTTGTTGCTGTTGATAATCATAAACTGACTCTTAAGGATGGACCATTCTGATATTGCATCTTGATAACCAACTACACTATATCTTACAGCTTGCTAGGTTTGTTATCCACATTTTTTCTACAGATTACGATGTAGGCCTACTTTAGGATGTAGCCTACAACAACTGGGAAGCTTTAATTTATAGGCCAGAATAATGCAGAAATGAGTAGGCTAGGCCAAGTAAACATACTCTGTATCTATGTTGACAGCACAAACGTTATACCTCAACTTCTGTAGTGTGTTTTAACAATACTTTGGTCATATGGTCCGTTTCCAAACAGTAAGGTTTTAATCAGGTCCCT